>NC_045638.1:3735091-4035091 GCF_009829145.1 Chiroxiphia lanceolata | reverse complement strand
TGTTGAAGTTTGCTTTCTGCTGAAGTCTTTAAAGTAGCACAGAAAACGAACAGGACTGACTTTTCTGAAATCCTCCCTCTGTGAAAAAATGATTTGCAGCCCTTTCAGTGACTTCATACTCAGAAAATCTGAAGAGTCAGGGGTTAGCACAGTGTCTGATAAAACCACAGTGATTACATGACTGGATGGAAATGTCTCCTTGACTTTTTTTAAAGATGGAGACAGGCTGGGGTGGGGAGGTCTCTCGTGGAACTGCATTGTCTCGAGCCACATAAATTTCATTCCTGCTGTTGTGCAGCTGGAGGGTCCTGCCATATGTTCTGCAGCATATGCAAAAGCATAAATTCCTTTATTGCACATTTGTAAGCCTTATCTGCATTTATGATATTCCTTTATGCCACGGATTGTGTTAATGAAAGCAAACACAACTGTCCCCACCACCTTTGGAAAGAGGCCCATTTTTTGTGGAGTTTGATTAATATGAAATATGCAATGGAAAATGTGTGGCAGTCAACAACAGACAGGGATTAAATGTGGGGGTTTATTTTTCGCCCACTTGCCATTTGGGAAGAGAAACTCAAGTGGTTTGTCCACAAATGACCATTATCTGAAACAGATGCAAATAGCTTTTGAGCTCTCTCCAAGAGTCCTCCCTGTCTTTCATTCAGCTTTTAAAGATTCTTCCCAAAATGATTCCTGTGCAAAGGCAAGTCCAAATATGCAAAGACTGAACTACAGGGGAAGAAAAAAAAAAAAAAGGGGAAGTTATTCTATTTCCATGGCAACATCAATTCACATTCTGCAGGTAAAACAGCTGCCAGTTAGTCCACTCACTAAATGAAAGCTCCTGAAGGCCCTTTATGCTGTAACATTTGGCCAGAAATAACTTGGCATGCCACAGTTTTCCCACAAACCCACAGAGAGAGTGAGATTAAACTGACTGGCAAGCAGACTGTCAACTCGTTTAGTGTCTTCATGCTAAGAGGAAGAAAACAGTCTCTCTAAACATTTGAGGGGGATGTTTATGGTTGGCATGTTATTTTCATGGCCTAAAAGGTAAAATATTTATGCTGTTGAAAGGAATGTGAAATATCTTCTGTCTCATTCACCTCAAGGGCACCAAGTAATTTGTTTTTCTGCAGAAAACTCTTATAATTACATACATTCTGGTTTAGAATTAATTAGCTTTTTTTTTTTTGAAGTTAAAGTGGCAAAACTAGGCAGCTACTTGAAGTTAATTCTGATGGAAATAAATCAGTTTCTCTTAGTTGGACTTGGACTTTGTGTTTTCTGAAGGAGACATAAAATTATTACTTTCATAACCATTTTGTGATGAAGTTCTGTCAGTAATTAGATATTACCACATGATACTAAAATTGGTATCACTGTTACCTGTCTTTAGGAGATCTTAATGTGAAGCAGGTGTTGCATAAGCACTTCATGGGAGTATTTGACATGAGGCAGGAAGAAAAAAAAGTAAGGCTTTTTTTGGCAAGTGCAGAGGAAGTGTTTAGACCTGTAATTACAACTGATTAACTTCATTAAAACTGAGACAGACAATCTTGAGCTAATTTTTTAGAAACCTGTGCAAACAGGCCATCAAGAGGGAGTTGGTGTGATTTTTTTTTCTTTTTTTTTTTTTTTTTTTAATGATAGTCTTGGGAAAGTGCAAATCAGCTCCTGCTGGAGAAAAACAGTGTGCATCTTGCCATTTAAACCCAGGTAGAAAGGAAAGGATTCCTGAAGGGAAGTGACTGCAATCAGTCTAATTTAAATTAAGAAAGGAAGTAATTTAAATTAATGATGGTATATTTTGGGAGATTTTGCCTTCATTTATCTCCAGAGCTCTGCAGACCAGCCAGGCAGTTGAGTTTACTGGTGGGTTGTTGCTGTAGGAGGCAGCTGAACTACCAGATGAGTTAGATTTGGGTGTAAATTAGATTTAGGCCCTCAAAGCAAGCTGATTTAGGTGATGTTGGAATTAGGATTTTAAAACCTCTCTGCTGATTTTAACAGGTTTATACATGATTCACCTTAACTTTTGGATTTCTCGCTAATTTTTGATACTGTCTGATGCTTTTAATAATATAATTTCTCCTGTGTAACAATGATTCATGTGATTTCTTTCACTTTTAGCCAATTTATGCATATTTTAAGTTTTGCCTGTAACGTAGCCAAGAGTAGGAACCTCATTTTTGGGTTTTGAAGATGCAATGTGCCAATATTGCCACCTAAACATCATCAGATTCCCAGGGGAATCTTCTACACTGGCAAATCTTTCAGTGAATGTATTCCTTTGGGAATCCTGCCTTTGAAACTCTTCTCACACACGCCTTGGGAATGCACCCAGGAACACTGGTGTGCTTCTTTTGTTTTCAGAGCTCAGGTATGCAATGACCACGTGTTTTAAAATCATTACTATTCTATATTTTCCTTGTGGCCTGTGCTCTAGAGAGTGCAGGATCTCTTTGTTCCAACGTGAGGTGACTCACGGGTGTGCCTTCAACCCAGGCCTTCCAGGATGGCACCCAGTGGGCAATCCCTGGAATAGCCCTGGAATGCTCTTCACATTAGGCAAGGAACATTAACTTCTATCAAATCCACAAACACAGCATGTGAGAGTAGTATGAAAAAGGGGCATAAACATTTCCAGGGAATCCTCACGGCTGGCAGTCTGTGTTGCTTCCATGACCTGTAAGCACCACTCTTCTGTCATTTGAAGGAACATCAGGCATTTCCCATCTTGTCCACACCATTAGATGCTGCCATCAACCATTAGAACACACATCAGTGCAACCTGGCTGCTTTTAATGAGATCAGTAAATACAGGAGGAATCCGGAGGAGGCAGCTCCCATTTCGGTAATGTGCCATTAAACACAGAAAGAAGAATAATAGGGGAAACAGCAGGGCCATTCATTCTCCTCATTTTCATTAGGAAATACAATGTGGAGCATCACTGGTCATTCTGAGAAAAAAACTACCTGCTCAGGTAAAGTGTTGGTATTTCACTCATTAAGAAGTAACTTGAATTCTACAGGGTGCTCAGAAAGCTGCAGCCTCTCTTTCTGGTGTCTGCAAACCCCAAATCTTTGTTTTGTTCTGATCTGGTTATTCCTCGTCTCCTGTAGGAGTTTTTATATCCTATTTACCAGTAGTATTTGAGGGACCTTCTACATTTTGTGTATTGAGTACTGGCACATCATTCCAGTGTTCTGAGAAGTGGAGGTGAGCCATGAACTGGGCTGGAAATGCTTGATTTTCTTAATAAATGTTTAAGCCATTCAAAATGGTAGAGAAAGAAGGAAAGAAAGAAAGGAAGAAAGAGAGAGAGAAAGAAAGAGGGAAAGAAAGAGAAAGTAAAAGAGAAAGAAATAGAGAAAGAGAGAAAGAGAGAGGAAGAAAAAGAGTAATAGAGAAAGAGAGAAAGAAAGAGGGAAAGAAAGAAAGAGAGAAAGAAAGAAAGAGAGAAAGAAAGAGAAAGAAAGAAAGAGAAAGAAAGAGAGAAAGAGAAAGAAAGAAAGAGAGAAAGAAAGGAAGAGAGAGAAAGAAAGAAACAAAAAGAGAGAAAGAGGGAAAGAAAGAAAGAGAGAAAGAAAGAAAAAGAGAAAGAAAGAAAGAGAGAAAGAAAAAAGAGAGAAAGAAAGAGAGAAAGAAAAAAGAGAGAAAGAAAAAGAAAGAAAGAGGGAAAGAAAGAAAGAAAGAGAGAAAGAAAGAAGGAGGGAAAGAAAGAAAGAGAGAGAGAAAGAAAGAAAGAAAGAGAGAAAGAGAGAATGAAAAAAGAGAGAAAGAAAGAAAAAGAGAGAAAGAAAGAGGGAAAGAAAGAGAGAAAGAAAGAGAGAAAGAAAGAAAGAGAGAAAGCAAGAAAGAGAGAGAAAGAAAATAGAGACAAAGAAAGAAAGAAAGAGGGAAAGAAAGAAAGAGAGAAAGAAAAAAGAGAGAAGGAAAGAAAGAGATAGAGAAAGAAAAAAGAGAGAAAGAAAGAGAGAAAGAAAGAGAGAGAAAGAAAGAGAGAAAGAAAAAAGAGAGAAAGAAAGAGAGAAAGAAAGAGAAAGAAAGAGGGAAGGAAGGAAGGAAGGAAGGAAAAGAAAGAAAGAAGAGAAAGAACTCTCTGTAGTTACCAGTATTAGGAAATAAAAGAGTGGAAAGCTTGTAGGAAGGAGTTCACCTCTGGAATACTCGGAAGTGGGGCACCTAGTGGAGATTTAGCCTCTGTAACATGTTCTCCCACTACCACTTGGCTGGTGCTGTGCTCAGGGTCGTGTGAGGACCTTCTGCCTCCCTCTCACACAAATGCCAAATATAGATTTGCCACTACTACTGAGCAGTTTGCAATCTTTAGTGAGGGACTGACCTAGATTTTCATGTGGATCTTCCTGCACAGCATGGCTTAAAGGCTGTAACCTCATCCTCCCTCCCCAGGCTACAGATCCCCTCCTCTCTGAGGCAGAATGTCAGGCCAAATTCCTTTAATCTTCAACTCACAACTTTTCAAAGCTATTTTTCTCTCCTTGTTTCTCTGTTGCTATGCAGTTCTGTGTCCTCCAAATGCAGGTAAGAAAATAAACACTCCAAGCCAGTGTACTTTAAAACATGTAAAGTGTTTTAATGCAATTCGTGGATTAGAAATAAAGCTTATTTGGTTGGTAATGTGGTACAATTTAGCAATACATGGAAGTATAATTTCATGCCAGTTAATGAGATGTTAGACATCAGATAGATAGAATGGACATATATAGGAGTAGGAACTTCTTCCATAAAGAACAATTGCCCCAGCAAAGGTGCCATTTATTTAAGAAATAAACCCAACAGCAAATTTAAATATGTTTGCATTATTAAACCTTAATAGCAATTTTAAGTATGTAGGTCTTGGGAACCCCAAATACTTGGTGTTCTATAGTCTATTCTCCACCAAGCCTCTCATTTCCCCTCAGAAAACATTTAATTTTGACTGCTATTTCTTTTGAAGTTGAATTCTTTTTTTCCAGGGATAGCCCAGTTGTTACTAGACTGGCATACTATGTTTCTCCCATGGGATATAATAAAATAATCATAGCAAACTCATGATAATGACACACATTCCCCCAAACAGTCAAGAGCACAGTTAATTTAAACACAGAAAGAGTGATTGTAGGAAAGATGAAGTAAAATATTTTAAACTATTAGCATTCAACATTCACTATTAACAGACAAAAGTTGGTTATTTTTAAATTTTACTGAAAAAATAATTGCAGCACTATATTGGCTTTATAGGAATAAAACTGGTTTTGTTACTGATTTAATATGATGTTTCTATTCAATACATTTCCAATACAATCATCCTTTTCATAACAGACTGAAACAATTTTTCTTTGGAATCGACTTGTTGACTGTGGGAAAAGTGAAAAGACCTCTTTCCTTTATAAAATTTGTGTCTTGGTAGTTTGTGACTTACTAAAACAGTGTTGTCTGCCCTTTTTTGGACTCAATTCCAGGTATCTCCAAAGTTCTTAGTTAGCAAAGTGGTCTCTGCTTTGGACAGGCTGATAAATTTTGCTGACTACAAAGCAAGGCTGGACTTGTAGGCTGTGAAACGTTGTGTTCCTGAAGTTCCCTGGTGTTCCCTGCATTCCCAATGTGTCAGCAGAGAGAGCTTGGGGATCTAAGCAAATTCCCTGTCTGTGTAGTTGAACAAAGCCCATTTTGGTGTTGGCCCAGCCCTCCTTGAATTTTGACACATCCCTCGTGGAGACTAAACCAGAGAAGTGCAAATATGCGATAAGACAACCACAAGAGTCCAAATGCAGCCTGCAAGATTTTCCTTTCCCTTTTTTTTTTTTTCCTATTTTGCAGAGCCATCACTTTAGGTGCACATTAATCTGACCTGACAAGGAATCAAACTGAAAAGAGTCCAAGTTATGAACATGGCCATTAAACCAAGTTCTTTGGCAGAGCAGTGCAGTCAGAAGTTAATTACAGCTGAATCTTCCTTGACCTTCAACCTTTTTACCTCTTGAAGTTTATGTACATTTGTTTCTGGCCAAAAGTAAGAAGCTAAAGAAACTAGTTAAAATCCCACAATCACAAAGTATCACGAATTGCTTTTCCTTCAGGTCAAATATTTGTAGCTTAGCACTGGTGTTTGCTACTTGCAGTGACTCATTAATGACAAATACAGTCCCAGCTCCTGGAATGCAAGATCAACTGTCTAAATGGAGTATTTTTAATTACTTGGAATATTTTTTTTTCCCCTTTCCTCAAGAGCAAATGCAGTGTTATTGTCTCAGTGCACAAGTGTTGGTAGTAGAGATAAGTCTGTAACAAAGCCCTGACAATACTCATTTGTCTTCAAGATTAACAGAGCAATTCTGCACGTTGGTTATTCATTAATGAAACACAAGTGTGGGACATTGTAATGAATGTTTCTCCAGCAGCCTGAAAAGATGCTTTGCTGCAGCACGACTCCACTGAGCGTGGTTGTTCCCATTCACTATGAGAGCTTATCATAATACTCCTAATTTCTAGGATCGTGTGTTTACCATGAAATTAAGGCCAAACGTTTATTATTGCCTCTCCTTGTTAATTACAAATATACGTTTATCCCTTAATAATCAGCAAAGTGTGATGGTAAAAGTGTTTTTCTCCCTGGCCCTCGAGAAACTGCAAATGGCACTGGGAGTGTTTTGGGTTTCTTTAATTAGAAGCAGTGTTTGTCACTGTCACTGGGCAGGCCCCAAATGACCTTGTTCTGCAGTGGAAGTCCCAGGGGAATAGTTTAATTGGAGGGCTGGAAACCGAAAGTTACTCCCTGACCACCATCTGTGCGTTTGTTCACCAGCACAGGCTCCTGTGATTGCTGTGAAGAGGCATGAAATGAGGAAAACTCAACCAGGACAACAGTATTCCAGTCAGATTCTAGTGCTGTGAATTACAGAACCAGTGGAAAAAAAAAAAAAAAAAAAAAAAGCAGATGTTCCAGTCAGGAAGACTGCCATGTATTTCAAAATTAAGGAAAAGCAATTTGGGTTAAGTCCCTTGTTTCTAAAGATTACAAAGTATTTAGTGTGAAGTTCATTAACAGCTTGAGGAAACAGCTACCAATTTTTTTTTTTTTTTGGCCCAAAGGATTTCTGCAAAGTATTGTAGCAGTAAGCAACTTTTAAAAATTAAAGAGGTGAAATCTCCACAACTTTAATTGAAGTTCAATATTTTCAGTGGTTTCTAAGGGATTTGACTTGCTGATTCTATCCAAAACTCTCCACCTAGTTTTAAAGATTAAAAAGAAATATAAAACCAGTGCAACGATATTTTTTTTTTGTTCAAACATGATGTGATTTTTCTTCTTTTGAAAAGAAGATCATTTCAGAAATAACGCTGAATGATTCAATCACTGGTGTTATGTTATATATTCAAACCTGCACTTCTCACCAATATCACTCTAAAAGAGTATTTCCAAAATAATGGGAACAGGAAAACTGTGGCCTCTTTCCAGATGTCTTCTTAGAGTTGACAGATAATATAAAAATATGTAGCCAGTATTATCATCATATCAGCTACATCACTACTTAGCAATATTTGGGGAATATAACTTGTTGCTATCAGGTTCATCATGGGCACAACAGAGAAAAATTTCTCCTATAATATGAAAATATTTTTAGTTTGTAGCTGGATGAATAAGGCAACTTTTGGAAATTAGGAATGAGATATGAAAAAGACAGTGAAAGACAAACAGATCATCCCCATGTGATAGAAAATAAGCTTCTGCCTTCCCTTGCCTTCATGAATTTACATATTTGCCCAAAGCGAGACAAAGTCCTTGATTCAGGCTGAAGAAGAGTTCACTGCTTTAGAGCAGACATCCATGATATTACAGATGTAAAAAGGAGAGGGAAATACAGGAGTATTTCACTGTATCTGGGAAAAAGGCACTGGGGAAGTTCTTCTGCTGACATTGTTGGGGTTTTTTTTTTGAATTGTGATGTCTCAGGCTTTGCAGTGTCTCAAGCTTTGTTCCACTTTAGGCTTTGGAGCTGTTAAGTAAAGGAGAAGAGGTTCAACCAAAAAAGCCTCCTTCTCCTACAGCTTTCACCTATTAGGTGTCTGCAACCTCCCAGTTGCCATTTCTGCAAGTGTGGGACATCACAGGGTTTTAAGCTGAGTTGGAACTTTCTTTGGAAAAGCTTTCCACTTTAAATTGCATAGTTCTTGAATGTGACATGCTAAGTATCAAAGCTCTGGTGGGTAAGACTAAAGATGTGTCAGCTCAATGAGAAAATGAGCACTTGCTTACTTGCTTATTCCAGTTATTTTGTGACAGTGACAAGAGGCAGTGCTTTCATGTCAGAAATTTGTTAATAGTCTTCCTTTAGTAATTCAGAGTGGTTGATGACTAAAGTGACTGGAATTTGCCTGTCAAAGGTGTAGTCCCAGCCAAGGCTGCTGTGTCTGCAGGAACACAGAGGTAGAGCAAGTCCAAATTACTTGTGTAGGAAGTTATTGATGTTCTGATGTAACAAGGCCAAAAAAAGAAAGGAAAAAAAAAAAAAAAAGAGAAGAAAAACCAATTAGATATTGTGATATGTGAGAGGACTATGTACTTGCAGAAATAGTAAAGGTAGGAGGAATAAATTATAATGTAGTTTGCCCTTATAGGTGGCTCAAGACATATAATTTAATGCAGGTCTCTACAACTACACAAGTTTAACTCAAATATTGAAATACATTTGTTTCCTTGACACTATTAGAGTTAATACTTATATTTGCCCTCATATTTCAGTGTAATTAAGTTTTAATTTGCATTTTCTAAGCTGTTGGATGCAAATATACCCAAATCTAACTTACAGCAATAATTAATGGCCAACTGGAAAAACACTGAAAAAAAGGAAGAATTTTAGTTTCTTCCATGAAAAGTGCTGGAATTAGGGCTGGGGAATAGTTGTCTCTTGACTTGGCTGCAAACTTAAAAATGGAAGAGGAAAAAATTTTGCCTATTGAAATGAAAGTCAGAAAATTATCTATTGGACTCATACTGGAATAGCAGAGAGAGTAAAGTGAGATCTTGCCTTTCCCAAAACCTTTCAAGCATGATATTATAAAATAGGTCATGTTGGTACGAGTGGTAGAGAAACTTAGTATTAATTCATATCACTAAAGTAAGTGAAACAACAGGCAGGTTGGAATCTCAGGCCTGGAAGGGAATGGCAAAGCTTCCCTGCTGCCTGTGCTGCCACAGGCAATGAATTCATGGAGGGAAACCCATGAGGGGAAGTGTCAGCCTTGCCTTGGGCCTGAAGGGGCACAGACCCTGCCCAAAGTGCTGAGGACACTGAGGTGCTCCCTTGTGGGCCTTTCCATGTGCTACAGAATCACAGGATCATCAAGGCTGGAAGAGACCTTCAGGATCATCCAGTCCCACCTTCACCCAGCACCACCACAATCACTCCTAATCCATGTCCCCAAGGGCCACATCCAGACACCTCTGGAACACTTCCAGAGACAGTGACTCCTCCAACTCCCTGAGCAGCTAATTCCAATGCCTGACCACACAGTTTGTTGCTTTTGCAGCAAAAACTTATTTTTAATATTCAACCTGAACCTGCCCTGGCATAACTTAAGGCCATTTCCTCTCCTCCTTTCCCTCGGGACATGGTAGCAGAGCCCGACCCCCCCTCCCTGCCCCCTCCTGTCAGGGAGTTGGGGAGAGCAATGAGGTCCCCCCTGAGCCTCCTCTTCTCCAGATAAACCCCCCCAGCTCCCTCAGCTGCTCCTCACAGGACATGTTTTCTGGACCCTTCACCAGCTTCATTGCCCTTCTCTGGACTTTCTCCAGCACCTCAATATCCTTTTTGAAATGAGGAGCCCAGAACTGAACACAGAACTTCAGGTGTGGCCTCACCAGTGCCAAGAACAGCAGGACAGGAGTGACCACTTTACATGTGCTTGATGGCAAAAAGGGAACTCCAAGAAAAATAAAGCAGAACCTTAGAAAGGAAACTAAAGGGTCACCTGAAAGCACAAAATCTTTGCAGGTGTCCTGGGTGCTGCTGAAAGGCCACATTTCGAAGACAATGTCATCTATTTACAAGCTATCATCTATCAAATGCTGCTGTGGTCAAACAAGGGGGTGAAGGAGGATAACAGAAGAAAGAAGTCATCCTTCAGAAATTTAATGTTACGTCCAAAAGAGGAAAATGGGAAATAATTTAACCTCTGGCAGTTTTTATTGTCTAGAAACGTAACATGTCAGAGATTTCAAGCAGCAGCTTGAAAAGGTGATGAGAAAAGAACACATCTTCTTACAGACACAACAGCAGCAGAAATTCTACCAGAGTATACAAAGGGCCAGTAGATTTGGAATGTGGGGAAAGGACTGCTGAGAGAAGATAAGACTGTAGCAAAAGAACCACAAAGGATCAGTTGCCAAAGAGGAGGTTTATGGAGCAAATAGACGAGATGAGTGTTAGCAAGGTGCTAGCACTGGACACTCACAAGACCCCAAATATAAATCAAACAAACAAACAAATATATGAAGTACCAAAAAGCACCAAGGTAAAACCAAAACTGTCGAGGAAGAAGGGGATAGTTCTGCACCCTTATAAACACCTGTCTAAAAAGCAGGTCAGAGTTTTAAGAGACTTCTTTGGGAAGTCACCAGTGAGTGTGTGAAAGGGTGTGAAGAGTGAGGTGACAGAGGCTCTGACAGTATGAAGGTTTTCTGAGTAACATGGGTAAGTCAGAAATCAGGACAGATTCAGACAAATGTGACACAGTTGGTTGTCCTGAATCTGCTTGTGCACACAGAATTATCCTATATGACTTAATTATTATGGAGCGTAGACAGAAGATGACAAAATCCCAGGTGCCATGGAAGATGTGGTAACAAATTAATATTGTCTTTCTCTCCCCTCTCTCCTCTTGCCCTCCATAAGAACAGGCCATCAGGTTGCATTATCTGGTGGTGGATTTCAATGAGCAATGGGATATAGGTCCTCACACCTCCCATAATTAAGCTGGGAAACTTATTGCACAGGATGTCACAGACACTGCAAATTTACATGGATTTAAAAGGTGGTTGGACAAATTCATGACAGGAAACATCCCATCAGGGACTATTAGACAGGGAGTTCCCTAAGCTGTAGGCTGCTAGAAAATGGGAAGGTATTCTGAAATATCAGTATGTGCTTGCCCTGTTCTTACAGTATTAGCCCATCCACTGCCATTCACCATCAGAGACTGGATGGTCTGATGTACTCTGGCTGCCTATTCTTAATATATATATATTTTTAATGAAAATTCTGGCTTTTACTATGTTGGGGTTTTTTTTAATTGCTGAAAAAAGGTGTCCATTTATCCAATAGAATAAATATAAAACATACAGGAGACATGGGTCCAGGTCATTCCTTGTCAGAAGAGAATCAGACCCATATTGTCTACCTGTCCAGGAGGAACACCACAGTTACACACCTATAGGGTATATAGGTTCAGAGGAAGGTAAAATACAGTTTTTGTCTCTCCTATTGACACTTTCATGTCATATAAATTAGGAATTGTTCAGTAGTGCACATTCTGGAACCACTGAATCCTCCTGAATGATTTTTGAAACTACCTGGCCAGAGAATCCTGCCTTCCCTCTCCCCTCTCTGCTTCAGGTGCTATTTTGGTTTTCAAGACTAGTGTGAAGTCAGAACCACCTTAAAAAAAAACACCCCTCAAAAACCCCAACAGCAACGGGCAGGATGCTTATTGCAGAAGGGAAAGAATTATCACCTTCATTTAATCAGTTATGCAAAGCAAAGAAAAAAAAATCCAATATGCTTACAGGCTGGTGGTCAGGATACTGTCCAAGGAGGGGAATATTTGTGTTTCAGGCTTATTTAGTCAGAAAAGAAGTTGATTGTCTGTGTATTGAAGTGCTCAAACCACTAAACCATAGTTTTGTGAAAATCAGCTTTTAACACCTTTTTTCATTCAGTTGAAAATCTGTGGTGAGTTTCAAACAAATTTGCAGCCAGGTTAAGTCTGACTATATGGTGCTTTCTTTGGTATACATAGCATTTTCTAAAAATCTTTGTTTAGATCTATTCAGAATTTTCTTACTCGGTGGTTCCAGGAAGAAAGAATCTCTATTTTATTTTATTAGTATTAGAGTGCAAATCTAAGTTTTCCCATTCCTCTCAGGAATTCCAAAACAAAGTTATGTCAAACTCTGGTATAGTTGTAATGACAATGATAAATTTCCCTGGCATATAAAATTTTCAAATACATAAACAGGGGAAGTGAGTAATCTTCAGAATTATAGGCTCTCACTTGAAATACTGATTTCCTGGTTAGAAATTTACTATCAGGTTCTTAAGGGGGTTTTGTTTGCTTCTGTGTGATCAATGCAAGGATTTGCTCCTTCATTTTCTTCGGATCGTGTCTTAGGTTATCAAAATATAAATGAAAGCAGAATTTGGCTTCAGGCAAAAGATAAATTATGTGTAATTTTTTGATGGAAAAAAAAAATCTCACCGTAATCCAGGACATTGGCCATGGCTGCTTTGACTCTCCAAGATTAGCCAGAACAAAATCCAGCACAATCCCTGCCAAATTAAGTTTGATATGGAATCAGACGTAAGGATCTAAGAAAGGACATTCCATTCCTCTGCAATTTTCTTTGTAGCAGTGCATGGTATTTGAATTTGAAATTCTGTTACATGCCTGTTAGCAACTGATAAAGTGAACACTCATACACGGAGCTGGAGGCTGAAGTGCGGACATTTGGGTCGTGGTAATTCCACAGGGAGCTCTCAGGCCTTCTCAGAAGGTGCTTGCTGGTGACAAACAGTTCCTGCTCTGTGACACTTGAGATCCCTCTGCACTGTTGGAAGGACTTCTGCATCCAAAGCAGGGTGGGCAGCAGGTGAGGGAGGGGATTCTGCCCCTCTGCCCTGCTCAGGTGAGACCCCACCTGCAGAGCTGCCTCCAGCTCTGGTGTCCCCAACATAAGAAGGGCATGGAGCTGCTGGAGCAAGTCCAGAGGAGGCACCAAGTTGATGAGGGGACTGGGGCACCTCCCCAACAAAGACAGGCTGAGAAAGTTGGGTCTGTTCAGCCTGGAGAAGAGAAGGTTGTGTGGAGACCTCACAGCACCTTCCAGTATCTGAAGGGGCTACAAGGAAGAGGGACCCTTCATCAGGAACTAGTGATAGGACAAGAGGGAATGTCTTCAAAACAAGAGAGAGTAGGTTTGGATTAGATATTAAGAAGAAATTCTTCACTGTGAGGGTGGTGAGGCCCTGGCACAGGTTGTCCAGAGAAGCTGTGGCTGCCCCATCCCTGGAAGTGTCCAAGGCCAGGTTGGATGGGGCTCAGAGCAACCTGGGCTAGTGGAAGATGTCCCTGCCCATGGCAGAGGGGTTGGAACAAGATGATCTTTCAGACCTCTTCAAACTCAAACCATTCTAGATTCTCTGACTTTCTCTTTTACTCCCACACCACAGGACTCAGAGCTCAGTGAGACCCTTACCAAGACTATGCAACAGCCAAGCACTTTTTCCAGGCTTTTTTAGGTAGTGTTTGTCTCTACCCAGTAGAAGGTGTTTTGTGCCTCTTTTTTTGAAGACTTGGAGAAAGGGTGCTCGATTATAGCACATGTAAGTACACCCAGTTGTGACAGGGGCCAGGAGTTGATGGACCCTTTCCAGTAATGGAATGTTTCCCTGGTATAACTGACAGTTTGTTCTTCAAGTCACTCAAAGCTACTTTATTACTTACGATTGTGTTTTTATACTGGTTCACCTTGACAAGGAAGTAAGAGAATGGACTCTTCATGTTATGAGTTCTGCAGGTGAGGAAAATGCAGGTAGGAGAGAATATAAGCATGGTGGGAGTGGAAGAAGTGTGGACATATGAAGGCTCTGCTCAGGGGCAGGAACATTTCTGCTCTCTGCTTCCAAAAAGCAAACAGACAGTTCTTGCTAATATGTGGAAAGTTCCACGACAGATGCACAAATGGTAATTTCCTAAATAATCTCACATTACCACAGTAAAGGCTTGAAGCCTTTTCAGTAAAGGGAGTCAATAAAGAAGGCAAAGCAGAGCTTTATTTGCACACATGGACAGGCACAAAGCAGGATTTTTAAGTGGCACTGGAGTGATGAGGGCAATCCCTGAAGAATGCTTCCTCCAGACCAGTCCCTGAATATTTAATAATGGTGAATTACCAGAACCCTTCAACCATAATGAAGGAATAAGCAGGCAATTAGAGCAAACTGGAAATCCCTTGCCCTAAAAACCCTCAAGCCTTTTAACTCTCTCTGTGCATAGACCATTCCCTTCTGATTTCTCCCACTTACTTAAAAATCATAGTGAGAAAAGGCTTTTTACCACCTCTTAGAAACCCTCCTCCATCCTACTCCTTCTCAGAAAGAATCAGTATTGGTATCTTTTGCAGAATTCAAAGCTGAAGTTCCTGCAGCATCTTGAGTTGGTATCACAACCATCTTCACATGAAATGTATGATATAATTCAGCAACCCACTCCCTTCTCTAGGCAGTGCAATGTTTAATCCTTTCAGAATATCAGAAAAACAACTCAAGTTGTCAGGAGCATCTGAGGACATGAGCAGCTGGTTCTGTGTTGGCCTTCTTTCTGTTAGTTAGTAGTTAGTTAGTGTTAGACAAATCTGGCAAAGCTGAGAAGCAAATGATTTATGTGTGCAGTGATAGCTACTTACTTCAAAAATATCTCTGAAATCCTCAGAAGTGAGGAATAGGCTGAGCAGATGAATGAACATTTGGACCTAAACTTGAAAGCAAACCAGAAGTCTCATATATATCATAGAATAATAGGATGGTTTGGGTTGGAAGAGACCTTAAGGATCATCTTGTTCCAACGTCCTGCCCTGGGCAGGGACACCTTCCACTATAACAGGTTGCTCCAGAGCCCCATCCAACCTGGTCTTGGACACTTCCAGGGATGGGGCAGCCACAGCTTCTCTTGGGAACTTGTTCCAGCACCTCACCGCCCTCACAGGAAAGAATTTTTCCCTAATATTTCATCTAAACCTACTCTCTTTTGATTTGAAGCCATTCCCCCTTGTCCTGTCACTCCAGGCCCTGGTAAATGGTTTCTCTCCATCTTGATTAGTATCATCTTTTATCCCATTTGAAGAAATAATTGTCCAGTGCATCAGATTTGGAATATTCTTCAATAGGATCTGACCACCTGGATTGCAGCCTGCAGATCTGCTGATGCAGACAAAGGATGGAAAACAAGCCCTTGTGGCTTATGGGTGTTACTGAAATGGAATTTACAGCAAATAATGAGAAACTGCAACCAGACTGAAGAGGATTGGGATCATTTAGGTAATTGGGTCAACAGATGGTAAATAGTGTGGTATAGAAATATGTAAAATAATTAGTCTGGGAAAAAGAAACCAATCATCCAGTACACTGATGAGGAAAGAAGTGTTGATTATTGTGGAAAAGTCATTGGAATAATCAAGGCAGAGCACAGCAGCAGGGAACAATGCAAACAAGTCATTAGGCTGTTGGAGAAAGAGGATAAAGAGATAACAGGTGATCTCATTTCTGTTTGGAAGATCTGACTTTTGCATATGGTCATAGGATTAAGAAGCAAAATCGTTATTTCCTTTTAAGTGATGCTTAAGATCTTGTCTTAATAGAGATGGACTGCACTAAGTATTTGCTACTGAGAAGATGCAACTGCCAACATAAAAAATTTTTGGGACACCATCTAGTATTTTTCTGTGGCAGTGCTCTATGGATGGTAGAAAATACAGTTTTGGAAATGACCATTTAATGGAAGAGAGTAGCACAAATAGTAGAGGATATTGTGCCATACACAAGAGTTACTGTAGATAAATTTATTCTGTGTGGTTCTAATGAAAGATTTTCAGATATTCAGAATCATGTTTTTTGTTGGAAGCACCTTGGTTTTGACACTGAAAGGTGACAAACCTCCACACTTAAAGAAATACAAATTCAGAGCAATAGTCTGACAATAACTAGTGTTTGCCCAACTCCAGATGGACTAAGTTATCTGATGTTGTAAATTCTTAAGCTGTTGAGAAGCTCTGTACTTTGGTTTAGCCAAGGCTTGGGCACTGTGCCTTTTACCAGCTGCAAAGACAGTTTTTTCTAAAACATTCCTTTAAAGCTTTGTCCTTAAAGTCTGATTTCCTGCTGTGCTGAGACTGGATAACAGGCTAAAGACATCTGCACCCAAAGTCACTGTCAAACCCTCTTGTTTCTCCACTTAACATTGATAGACATCCCCCAAACTGTACCAGATTTGGCTCCAGCCTGATGAAAATGTGAAAATACATGCTTTGATTATCCATACCTATCTGAAAAGTCATTTCTGAGGGAGAGAAAGGTGATGGAGGTTGGTGGGGAAGGGAAAATGAAGGAAAACAAACATGCAGTTGTTGCACACAAGGGACTTACATGGACTTACTGAACACATTTTAGGGATGTTGGCAAGAAACTGATGACCAGAGATGTGATAATATGCATTATATGCTTGAAATGAACTCCTTTTCACTGCTAATTTTCCAATACCTTACTCCAGTGCGTTGTTGGAATGTTTGCCTCCACATCTGCCTCTCAGGGTCTTTGGATTTCTTCACTCAGGGCCACTGTTCCATCAAGGGAAAGGGATGTGTCTTTAGAAAACAACTGCTATTGAAAGGCCTTTTTTGAGTTCTAATTCATTCAGTAAATCCTGCACAGGAGTTGTCTTAAACTGCAGGTTCTGTAGCCCAGAGAAATGCCCATAAATTCCCTTTCTAATATATTACTTTCTGCTCTCGTGTGATGTTGCATTTCCCGTGGGAGTTGACAGAAAAGAAACAAGATAGATTTGAAGTCAGAGAGAGTGATGGGATTTTGGAAGCTTTTGCAGAAACTGAAGTGATAGTATTTGTGACCTGGGTACTCCGAAGCATAGGCCACATTTATTAGAAATTAATTGTATCAGGGAGGACATTCCTTTAATTAAGAGGTTGGATTCTTCATCTGAGACCAACCCACATACATGAACCTTATCTACAACCTCCCATAAAATAATGGGTTTTCCCTCCCTGCTCATTCTGTTGATCTGTAACAGGAAAACATATTTTAAAAGCTGTTGTTGTTGTTTTATTTGTGAATCTCTGTGTTTGCAGTACCTTTTCTAGACAGCAGATACAATTCTTTCCCCTCTCTCAATCTATTAATGCTTCCCATGGGTTGATTGTGTGGAGTTATCTAAAATCATAGGGCTGAGAATGTTGTTTCCTCTTGCTTTTATAGACTTCAGGGAACAAATTGTGTTTCATAATCCACACTTCCATCTTCTTCTAGTAGAATATGTTGGAGGTAATTATTTTGAAGTAACTTTTTACTGTTGTGGTAAAGAATTCCTTGTTCCTCTCCTGTTTAATTGACCTCAATTTGATATCATACCATTGTGGTTATTTCAACACATTTTTTGTATGAGTATTTTGCTAGAAATTATATTCCATCTAAAATGTGTTTGTTCAGGGCTTTGAATCTCTCATGTGATGTGATGATTGTAATAATAGAAGGATAATAATTTTTACACATTCCTGCAGCTTGCTGTCATGTTGCAATTCCTATCAGCTTTCTTGCAGCTTATTTAGATGTGTGACTGTTTCACTGTTGTGATCATTAGGCACTGGAGACAGAAAGATTTTTACTGCTTTTCCTTTATTCTTATCCTTTCCACTCTTTTGAATGGTCTCCTCCTCAGAGGAGTTGTGAATGAAGGTCTAATAAGGAACAAGAAGGCCATTAATGAAAATTGGTTCATGTTGGCAACAACTCCAGGAGTCTCTTCTTATTGCTTGAAATAAATCAATTTGCAAATCTGAGTACTGAGAAGGTTAACACTATTCTGTAACATTTTATCACCCAGCTGCTTGTTGTTTCTCCTGGTTTTTTGGTAACTTGTCAGACTGGGATAACAATACTTAAATTGTAAGAGCCCTGTCTTCTCTTCCAATGACTAGCCTACTCTATGTAGTTACTTGAAATGTATTTGAGAGTTGATGAGGAGCAGGGTGCCATGGAACTGTAGTTAAAGGTTAAAAAAATATGAGAACTTTTAGTAGCACAGCCAGTAGTGGCTCCATTGTATCAACACAGTGACTTTAGCCAGCTGCAGTGTGACCTTGGACAGGTTGTCTTCTGTGTAATTCAGTTTTCTCTCCATTTCCCTCTGTCTTGTCCTTTTATATTGTCCATTTAAACTCTCTGAATAAGATTTTGTGACAGGCTGTGTGTATATTTACACAATGTGGATGATGACATTGCCTTGCTTAACTACTGCAGTGCCCAGGAGCTGTCCTGTTAAAAATACTAATGTTTTTACTTTCTTATGTTTTTAGAACTTACAAAAATAAGTGTGAGCTGATTTTTTTTTTCCCCTCAAAAGGCTGCTACAATTTTACTGGGCATAGTAAAAAATAAGGAGAATGAAAATAGCTTTCTTGAGACCCAAAGCAATGATGTCTAAGGCAGGGGAAGAGGAGAAAGTGGCAAACTTGCCACTTGATGGCATCACTTGATTCATCTGCAGGTATATAAAAGTCTGGGGATCATAAAACCTCCTAGAACTCTATGCAGCATAAGCTTCTGCGGCCTTTTGGGTTATTTTATTATCCCACACGGGCAGAACACCTTCCACTATCCCAGGTTGTTCAGAGCTCCATCCAGCCTGGCCTTGGACACTTCCAGGGATCCAGGGGCAGCCACAACTTCTTAGGAAACCTGTACCAGGGCCTCACCACCCTCAAAGTCAAGAATTTCTTCCTAATATCTGATCCAAACCTCCTCTCTTTTAGTTTGAAGCCATTCCCCCTTGTCACTACAGTTCCTGATGAAGAGTCCCATCTCCGGATATCTCACACTAAAATATCTTTAAAACACTGATAAAGAAAAGGTTTTGAAGTCTGACTTCAAAAACATTTGCAAATTGTTTGTCCAAGTGGAAGTTCTTGTTAAACTGATATACATGAACCTCAGAGAGTCCTCCTTGGAAGGAACATTGTCAGAATATCATTTTGCAAAGGAAGGGGATGGGAATTGCTCAGCTTCAATTTTCACATGAAAATGTGGTAACCATGAAAATTACTTTGGTAACCATGTGGTCTAGTTCCATCTTAGTAATCTGAAGTGGTTTTGTATTAATTATAATATTCCAGCCTGATAATTGATTGGCAAAGCAGCCAAAGGAACATCTCCCCGAGAGAAGTAAAACCATAAATTTCAAAGCACAGAGTGTGCATTATGTTTATAAATTTTATATATATAAATAATTTTTATATATATATATAATTTATATATATATATATATATATATATATATAAGTTCCACTCCACAAGAAATTTTAGTGTTTCACTCTACAGAGTAACAGTGATTCTCTTATTTACACTTGTGTAAATCAAGAGTGGCTTCCCTGCAGGCAGTGGAGTTGTAGCAATGACCAGAGAACTGGCACTGTAAATGTTGACTTCAGTATCTAAAAGCCAAAATTTATGTTAAAGATGGCAGTACAGCATCACTTTTTATTTCCTTTTTAGGTAAACCGAGCTTTCAAAATGGTGTGATGAAGCCAAGGATGGAAAACTAATAATAGGAAATAATGTAGCGCAGAATAAATTTAAAACTCAGCAGTACAAAATGTTACATTAATTTTATCAGGCTGCAGGCTGCAATACTTATAACATGCTTCAAATTTTTGACATGTTTGTTGAACCAAAACCCCGTAATGGAGTAACAAAATATTTTGAGGGGGAAAAAAAAAAAAAAAGAGCAAAACATGGGTTGACTCACAGTCAGCATCAGGTCATACAAAGAAATTACCTCAATTTAAAAATTATTTAGAGGCTATAATTATTTTTTTGTTAATGTAAGTGCCCTTGTAGCATGTTTTATTTCCCTTCATCTGGGGAAGTAAAAGGAAGAAAGGCAGAAATATAAACAAGTGGGAAATGTGTTTGTCTTTGTACAGTTCGCTTCTCATCCATCCAGCACTTAAGGTGGTCAGCAATACTTCTCAAGAAGTGCTGTTACTCCTTTTTCTTCCCCATCTTCCCCATTTTTTCTCCTCACAGTGAGACATGAGATCTCCCCATGATCACAAGGAGATTTTCAGCTCGTTTTTTATCAAACCAAACCTCCTGAAATTCAGCAGTGAAAAACCATGTTTCGCACGTTT
The DNA here is from genome assembly GCF_009829145.1 of Chiroxiphia lanceolata. Classification (NCBI taxonomy): domain Eukaryota; kingdom Metazoa; phylum Chordata; class Aves; order Passeriformes; family Pipridae; genus Chiroxiphia; species Chiroxiphia lanceolata. The sequence goes on along the minus strand of NC_045638.1, from coordinate 4,014,887 downwards.
ATATCAGGCACAAAATGCCTTTGCAGGATCCCGATCGCTCACAACGAGGAGGGAAATTTATGGTTCATTCCGTTCTATTTGTCTCCCTAAGTGCGATCTTGTGTGGCAATATGGGGATAAATTATAATTGCAAAGCACTTTTCTACAAAATGATTCTTGAACGTTGAGGTTTTCGGCGCCATAAAAGGGAATTGTGCAGGCTTACAAGAAAACTGAAATTATTTTTATTGTGCTCACAGCAAAGGGCCCTAAGGACACTTTTCCAGAGGAATAAATCTGTAAATGGCTGATAATTAAACGTTGGGATTTCATAACCTGCTTGGGAACCTGGGCCACTGCTGTATTAGTCTGTTATTAATTTATTTTTCCTAAATGAGGGGTAACTTCAGTGAAGTGAACAGACTCCTGAGTGGTACAAATGACCAGTGAAGTGACACTATGAACTCTGTGTCTGAAAGGGAAGAGCTTTTGTTCGAGCCAATGTTACAGGGCCCAAGTCCATTATATGACAGAAAATCAGTGAATCTGGGCACAAGAAGTCAGAAGAAGGTGACTGAGGATTCCCAGCATGGATTGACACGTGGGCAAACCAATCTTTCATGGCCAACCTGGTTGCCTTCCATGATAAGATACCTGGATTGGTGGGTGAGGAGAGACATTTACCTTCGATTTTATTGCTGTTTTCAGCAATCTTTTGAGAATATATTCTTATATCCAAGTCAGGACATTGTGCTCTGGATGTATGGGCAACTGCATGGATTGCTACAGATCCTGCTCTGCATCTACCTGACAGGAGGTTCTGGCAAGATGAGGATTGGCCTCTTGTCCCAGATAACAAGTGACAGGAGTCTAGGGCACAGGTGTCTTCAAAGTAAGGCAAAGAAATACTTTCACCTCATAGAGTTCGAATTTTTTGAACCCTCAGAGTGGTTTATACTTGGCAATAGATTATTTTCTTCCTATCAACTGGATTTTACTCTGTAACTACGGAGTAATCACCAGTACACAAAACAACTGTGCAAGAAAATTAGACTTTGTCTAAACTCTTTAGTGCTCCTGATAGCTTTTTGAGTATGATTATTTTATGCTTGGAGTCTCTGTTCTGACTAGTCCTTTAAAAAGGTGCAGAAATTAATAACAGATCCCTGGTGTCAAGATTGATCTAAAGTGAAATTTACTGATAAACTGTGACAGCAATAAGTGTTACCTTAGTCATGTCTTGTGAATAAAAAGAGCTGATTCACCAGAGGGCTGGAAGAAGGAAAAGGAACCCAAGGTACTTGAATTGCACAGAAATAAAAGGTTGTTGCACTGTAGGCAGCAATAATTTAATGAGTTATGCCTAATGTGGCCAAATTAAAAAGTACCCAGCATTCATTAGGCTGTGGTCCATCCATGAGGAATCTATATTTGGATTTTTTGGCAAAGATCCCAACTGACTCTCTGTCCTGGAGCCGTGGTCGAAAGCTGTGAATGCATGCAAAGATTTCTCCCCTCCTCTGCATTTTATTCACACAACAACATTGTTTTTACACCAGATGCCCCTTTGAATCAGAACATTCTTCCAGGCAGGCATCAACCAGTGCTCTAAGGTTACAGAGCTCATGGGAAATACAGGAAGCAGGGTGACTTGGTGCCATGGAAGTGTTGCCCCAAGCTGCCCTTTGCCCACTGGTTTTGCCACAAGTGGGGCTGTTACTGAGCTGTGAGAGGTCTTGCAGAGAGTACAGTCACTCTTCCTCATGAAAATTTGCAGGACCAAGCCATTGCAGAATCACATTTGTGTTGGAAAAGACCTCCAAGATCATCGAGCCTGATCCCCACGTTGTCCCCCAGCCCAGAGCACTGAGTGCCACATCCAGTCCTTCCTTGGACACCTCCAGGGATGGGGACTCCCTGGGCAGCCCTTTCCAGTGCCTGACCACCCTTTCCAGGAAGAAATTCCTCCTGAACTAACTTAATTACAGCTGAATACTGAGAAACAGTAAATCTTTGGATTTCCTAAATTTATTGTGTGTTTAGTAACTTGTATCAATGGGGCCTTGTTCTTGTCTTGCAAATAGAAGTCATTGCCAATACAAACACATCTTGTTTTTGTCTCTTGCTTTACAGATAAAGAATGCAAGGAAGCCAATTTGGTAACACACACAACATCAAAAGTAGTGTTTGGACAAGTTATTCTTTGGTAAAACCAAGCAGTTTGCTTCACATAATAACAACAACACAACAGATACAACTGCATTTTCTCCATTAACTTATTTTGAATGTCATTTTTTCCCACGTCCAGATTTATTTCCATCTGTTTAATTCTCTTTCCATTTTCTGTGTGAAAATGTTGTCTGAGATAGACAGGATGTTTATATTTACACAGAAAAAATATTTAAATTTCAACAGATCCTAGGAGTAGTTTGATCATGCATCATCTATCCTATATAGATGTTCTGCTTCCTTTAGTAGCTCTTGGGGTGAGGGCTTTGTACAGAAGTGATTTTCTTTTCCTTTCTTTTCCTTGAAACATGACCACTTACGCTTGGAAGAGGGAAGGAAGTGACAGGAATCTTTTTTTAAAGTCTTCTGAAACAAAAATACATTCTTTCATTCTGATTTCTTTCCGAGATTTTCAATTCCATTGTGATTTTACCTATAAGAAGAAATGCTTTTGGGTTTTTTTAAGACATTTTCCTTCTCCAAATACAACAGGGGTAAACCCAGGAATGTTCGAAGAGTTCCCTGTTTTGCTTTTGCTTGAGCAAATGATGACCAACTTCCCTCCTCAACTTTTAGGGGAGTAAAAATTTTGCCTCCCATTATTGGGTGTCCTGGAATTTGTGGTGCCTTCTGATGTCAAATGAGTTGCAAAGTCTTTGTGAATCCACCAACCCTTCCTGGATTTGTAGTTAACCAGTGTTGTCTTCTGAGAGTTTTGGTAACTTCCAGGATTTTCAACCATATTTTTGATCTGGGAAGATCTCAGAACTAGTGAGCTGGAAGGGAGGAAAGTAAGGTGAAGAAAGACAGTTTGGGGGTGAATACATGGAGATTTATTTCACTCAGCTTTGGAATGTACATATTTCAAACACACTGAGCAGTTCAGGAGTAAGATTTCTGTAAAACATGAGCAATTAAGGAGTCTTTTTTTTGTAATTTCTCTCTACTCAACTGTTGAAAGCTAATTCTGTAATTTCTCTTTTAACTCAACTGTTGAAAACTAATTCTGCAAATAATAAAGAAAATCCTCCACTGTTTTTCTGAGAGTCATGATGCTTAATTTGTGCAACATTTTCATGCCTTTAAATCATGCTCTCTTTGGTGATATCATTACTGATGCTGAAAACAAGATGTCTTAACACAGTGCTTGAATAAATTGGGATGTACAGGCCTTGTGCAAAGTGCTGAAGGGGTGAGGAGAGTGTGTTTCAAAGACAGTGTGTGAAGGCAGAACAATATTTGACAAGCTGAAAATGGAGGAAACCTTTGGGGGGATGTTCTTTCTGATATTTTGGATCAATTCATGCAAAATCCAGGTTAAACAGAAGCTATCAAAGGAGTTTATTGGGGTGGAATCACTGGAAAAATTGCTGGTCAGGAGGTGTGAATCTCATTACCTGTAATCTTCCATGTCTAACCTTTAACTCTAAATATAGAAAAACATATATAAATAATAAATTAATTCTCCTGCCTATTTAAAATTTTGGTTTTGTCCCTTTCCCTCCTTGGCTATAAATATTATTGTTTGTAGCAACCAATCTGAACCAAACCTTCTGCAAAATTCAGGACTACAGCTATATGTTCATTTGTGGTTATTAGATGGAATGGGAAATGCTGAAATAACTAGGAAAGATATAATTGTGATTGGAAGGAAAACCCATGAAAACCATATGTGAAAGGATTAAAATCGACTTTGAATGACTATTGAAATGACTAATAGTTTATAAACCATCTGCTGTTAATTGCCATTATTACTTTGTGGAGGGACAAGGGAAAAGAAGCTTTCCTTCCACTTGAATTTTGCCTGATCTGAATTAGACAATGGTAGAATTTATATTGTCTCTAAAGTAGTTGCATTTGGGATACTTTAAATCAATCCCTCTGAGATGCTTTTATAGAGCCTTATTTTGTCCTTAAATCTTTGGGCCACTCAATTAAATACTGCAAAGAAAGGCAGAGAAGGTTTCTCTGTGTTCCAAGGTGAGGAGGAGGATTAAATGTGGGCACAGACATGTTGTTCCACATGATTCTCCTTTCTTTCCATATTTTTTGCTGGTAGTCCATCTGTAGAGCAACCTCAAGGTGAGCATGTAATTATCAAGAGTATTAGCCAGAGAAAATTACATGGTTGTCTGTGTTTTTCCACCGCTGATCTGTCCAGATGATATGAGATTTTTGGACCTGTAGTAAGATGTAAAGAATATTTGGGCTCTGCTGTTGTGGAGGCATCCACAAATGCCTCTCTCCATTGTTCCTGCCTTCTGCCCTTTTTTCAGAACAATCTTAAAACATGGATTTGATTGACAAAATCAAATCAAAATCCCCCCTGGCATGAAACTGTTGATGGGGTTAGGCAGGGTGCAAAAATTTACTCCTTGTGGATAAAGAAATCAGGGGAGGAAATGAAAAGGGCACAGTGGGACTTCTGAGTCACGTTGCAGCAAGTAGATCTTGCATGTTTTAACACTTTCCAAAGAGATGCTGGTGGAGTTCCTTGAGCACGGCAGTTAATGAGGTCACCATGGAATGGAGACCAAGGCAGTAAATGGGTATTGAAATGGGAATGAAAAGGAAAGAGCACAAGAACTGAAGCAGACACACAGGACAGCACATGTTGAGGTGGCAGCAGAGACAAGAGAAATGCTTTGTTTGACTTGGCAAGCAGTTTTCAGTCAAAAATTTCTGGGGATTGGGGTCAGCTATTTTCCTAACCTTCTAAACCCATGTCTTATATAAGTAAGCCCCCCAGGGAAGATTGGACATTGGGATTGGACTGAAAAGAGGAACAATGAGGAATTCTTACCATCTGTTAAGATTCTAGATCAGGGTTTCCTAAGTTGAGATCATAGAATAGAATCATTGAATCATTTAGGTTGGAAGAGCCCTCCAAGGTCACCAAGCCCACCCTGTGCCCCATCCCCACCTTGTCCCCCAGCCCAGAGCACTGAGTGCCACAGCCAGGCCTTCCTTGGACACCTCCAGGGATGGAGACTCCACCACCTCCCTGGGCAGCCCCTGCCAATGCCTGACAACCCTTTCCATGAAGAAATTCCTCCTAAAGTCCAACCTGAACCTCCCCTGGCACAGCCTCAGGCCGTTCCCTCTCCTCCTGTCCCTTGTTCCCTGGGAGCAGAGCCCGACCCCCCCCGGCTCCCCCCTCCTGTCAGGGAGTTGCAGAACCAGAAGGTCCCCCCTGAGCCTCCTTTTCTCCAGGCTGAGCCCCCCCAGCTCCCTCTGCTCCTCCTCATATGACTGACCCTCTAGACCCTTCGCTTCCAGCTCTCTGCTCTAAATTATTGTTGAATAGAGTGTGTAGGTTTTCACTCCAAGCAAGTGAAAGGTGCAAGGAGCCTGAGGAGAAAATTGCTTCCTGCATCAGTCTCCTAGAAATCAGGTTCTAGTGTCTAACACATATTGGCTAATGCCAAATAGCATATGGTGCTAGCTGCACTTGCAAATATAATTCAGTGGGAAAGAGCTGAGAGCACCTTTAGAGTTGTCACAAGCCACCTAACCTTATTATGAAATGTTGTGGTGTGTTTTGCAGCTTGTCACTCATCCAGCTTTTTTGTCATCCATGCCATCTTGTTTACAAAAACCTCAGACAATAAATGTGTTGCAGAATGGCAAGGACTTAACATACAATGTGCTCCTGAAGCATCTCAGAAATACCACAATTTTTTTTTCTCAACTCCCCTTCAGCCTCAAGCAATTACATAGATTAAAACATTTATATGCCATGGTAGGATCTAGACCTTTTTAAAGGTCTAGATTATGTTGTTCTGAAGCAGCATCTTGATCTGATACAGAAAGCCAGATATTCTCCTAATAACTGCATCAGCATCACAGCAACTCTGCCTTAATTAAATCTTCACAATTAGACAGGCTTGTTATTGTGTGTCATTAGTCTTCCTAATACCATTTTACCTATTATCACCTCATTTTCAAGCACGCATCTGTCGCAGGGAAGCTACTTTTCCACCTCACTTCATTGCTTACTGATTTACACCTAAAAGGCTTTAGGCAGTTATGTTAACAATTATGAATTGTCTCAGGGAAAGACTGAGGAATGGGTGAAAAAAATGTGCTGTTGCAGTGAGCTGAATATAAACAGATTCTGGAATTCAGGGTATTTTTTTTCCTTATGGGTCTTGCATTGCTGTTTGGCTTAATTCTTTCGGAAATGACCCTTCCTGGAGATGTCTTGACTCAGTTTGCTTTCTGAACACAGGGTGTTCAGTGAGATTGTTCCATTCATGACCTAGAACAGTAGCTGAGCATCAGTGTTTTCTGTTTTACATCTCTAAAAACTCAGTTAAGATGTTTAATAACTATATATATATGTATATATATATATAAGAAAATATGGCACTTTGATTTTGAGCAAGTGTCCCATAACCCTTCATTTGTCCCAGTGTCTGATAACCAGCTTGTGCACACCACCAAGATTTTGGTGATATGAAAACTGGACTGTAATTGTGAGCCAGACCCTACAAGCTTTGGGGTTTATGATCTAGTAAAGTTCATGGCAAAATTACAGCGACAGTTAGAGAATCCCAAAATGGTTTGGTGTGGAAGGGACCTTCAAAGATCATCTTGTTCCAACCCCTCTGCCATGGGCAGGGACACCTTCCACTAGAACAGGTTGCTCCAAGCCTCCTCCAACCTGGCCTTGGACACTTCCAGGGTTGGGGCAGCCACAGAAAATGGCAAATCTTAGTCTACCCTCTTTCAGCTTAAAAATTCTGTCCCTTGTCCTATCATTCCATGCCCTTTTTAAAAGTCCCTCTCCAGCAATCTTGGAGCCCATTTAGGCACTGGAAGGGACTCTCAGTTTTTCCCAGAACCTTCTCTCCTCCAGGCTGAACAACCCCAGCTCTCTCAGCCTGTCTTCATAGGAATCCAACTGTGTGAAGCCTAATAGAACACACAAGTAATCCACCTATGCAATCAACTATTTAAAAAAAATAAATTAAGAAATCAAGGAAAATAGATGCCATTTTTGGTCTCTGTCACTGCTTTATCAGGTTTACCCACCTTCTCCTCAGGTTTTATGTGTAGGTTAAGAACTGTGACTTCAGTCCTTAAGAATGTCCTAATTTTTTTAATTGCTAAAATTTAAATTCAAGTGGATTTGGGTGCTGCTGTAAAAATTAGAGCCTCTGTCATATCAGAATGGCTTCCAGCTGATATATAAAAATGCTGATAAATCTTCAAAGGCAAGATTTGGGCCTGTCTTACATGTCTTTCTTGGCTTTCTTCCTCTTTTAAATTTGAAACACAGTACTAAAAATACAATCTTTCTTCTTTTTCTGGGCAGGGTAGTAAGAAGGAATATGGAAATCACTGACAGAATAAATAAGCCCCATAAAAATCAACAAAACAAACCACATTGCAACTAAGAAAATTCCATAAGGAGGAAATGATAAAACTGGAGGGAAGCTGGAGAGGCTTCATAATAATTTAAAATTCCACAAGGTCATAAAACTCCATAAAATGCAGAAGAAAAGGAAATATTCTTATTGTTATTTGCAGAAATTGCATGAGTTGCCATTCATTTGCCAGCATTCCAGTAGTCAGGTTGTCAAAGTGACCTTTTTTAATGTCACATGTCACAGAATTTCATGTCACACTAAGACAACATGACAGGACAGAGCCAAGCTTTCCTAATGCTTCCCTTTCACCTTCTCAGAAGTGCTTCCATCCTAAAGAAGGAGATGGGGGTATGGGATATTCATTGCTTGATGATTCAGTGACCACTCTAAAGAGAAAGGTCATGCAGCAGAACAGATTGTGCGTTATAATTTCTTTAAAAAAAAAAAAAAAATAACACAAGAAAACCCATAAAATTGAAGTAAACTGGCAAAACAGTTGTGGTGCTTTAACATTAGGTGACAAGCACAAACTTGAAATGTCAGAGCTGGTTTGGAATGTCACTCAGATGCTCCATGCAGTTATCATTGTACATTTAACAAATGTAAACTACATGGAAATGCCCCGTTCCAGCCCCAGTTTGCAGCTGGTGGAGAACACAGAAGGACATGGGCTGTGCAAATAACAGATTACTCTTCACAGACACACAGTGTGGCTAAATGGAGCCTAAAACATGGAAACTTGGTCTAGTGAAAGGTGTCCCTGTCCACGCCAGGGGGATTGGAACTGGGTGGCCTTTAAGGTCCCTTCCAACCCAAACTATGCCATGATTTTATGACTCTATGAAAGCAGCTTTCATCTGTGCTACTATTGGCACTGAATAGAACCACAGATAGCAGGTTGCAAGAATTTCCATTAATGATTTCTCAGAGCTTTTTGCTGTTGTATTTGAAACAGTAGTACTGAAACTGTGACATGGAGAAGACCCTTGATTTGGTACTTGATTTTTTGTGTTATTCCTCTCAATGTAAATGCACAGCAGAAAATGGTTAAAATGAATAAAGTTGTAACAGATTTTTCCTGGTTTAAATGTAACAGACAGATGGTAATTTTTATATGTGATTGCTATATACAGTATGACCAGTTCTTTAGTTAATATAAGAGTAGTTCATAATTCATGCACGCATGCATATTATATTCCTCTTGTCAAAGATCTGGATACAAACAGATACAGCAGAGATAACATACTTGATACCATCTGATACTGTTTTCCAAACTTGTACTATTAAATTAACTTTTCTCAAAAAGAAAAAAACTCACCTCAGTCCACATAAAAAACAAAGTGAAACTTGTGCAGATTAGCCTTCAAAGAAAAGAAAAACTATCTGATCTTGTTGCTGGTATTTCCATCAGTGTCCATATCACAGAATCATGGAAGGGTATGGGTTGGAAGAGACCTTAAAGATCATCCAGTCCCACTCCCTTCCATGGGCAGGGACACCCTCCACTAGACCAGGATGCTCCAAGCCCCATCCAACCTGGCCTTGGACACTTCCAGGGATGGGGCAGCCACAGCTTCTCTGGGCAACCTGTGCCAGGGCCTCACCACCCTCACAGGGAAGAATTTCTCCCTAATATCCCATCTAACTCTGCTTTCTGTCCATTCTCCCTTGTCCTGTCACTCCAATCCCTCCTAAATAGTCTCTCTCCATCTTGTCAGCTGCTGAGGGGAGGAATTTTCCATGGTTCAACTCCAGTTAGATTCACAAGAATCCAAATGGGAGATGGTTCCTGTGAATACTGATGCTCTGTTCCCTGCCAAAGCAGTCAGCAAAAATAAGAAAGTTGGTTTCATGAGTTTTGCTGCTCATGTAGCAAATTGTCAACTCTGGGACTCGGTTTATCTTCTACTTCATGAATAACATACTCCTTTTCCTCCATTAAAACCAGAAAGGCCAGATTCTCTGACAATTTAGATTGCCAGCAAGAAATTCTAACTGAAAACACACATCTGCATCATTTCTCTGGAAGGGTTCAAGTCCATTTTTCTTAAATGCCTGAAAGGATTACGTAGTTGCAGGAACCCTTTCCTCATACAGGGTTTTCTGTTCTTTGAGGGCAGTGACACAGCAGAATCTCATTCCTGTGGATCTGAGTAAAAGCAAGGTGTCTCCTCCCAGCTGTGTGTCCTACAAAGAGGCAGGGATTGCTCATCACTATCCAGAGGCATGGAAGTAGAGGAGAAACCCAGAGAGCAGGAAATAACCTGGATGGTGACAGTTTGTTAACCAGACAGTCAGAGGAGCTGGACGTGGTCTCTGTACCTCAGTGGTCCTGACTGATGGAGTTGGGGGGGATTAAACAACAACAAAATAAATAAAGTAAGGCTGGCATGTAATTTATATCTCCCCTGATTCTACCTGCTTTGTGGTTTGTTTGTTTAGAAAACCCTCTGATGAGGTATGCCTGAATTGATGCTACAGGAGAAAATTGAAGCCCAGTGAAGATTAATAGAGCATAGGATTAGAAAAAAGCATAGAATTATCATGTTCAGTATTAGCTCAATGTATTAATTCCATATAGCATTGGTTTATGTTCAAAATACTATCAGGGCATTTATTTTACTTTAATTTTTAGTTAAAAAATAAACCCAACACCCTTTTTTTTGAGAAGAGAGGCAGAAGGCATTCTGTGATGATCAAGTTATAGCCAGTACTGGGGGTGAAAATGGTCAAAACCTTCCAAGAATCTCTCCTAAGTGTAAGGTCATGCCATTTTCATAGAGTGGTTTGGGTTGGAAGAGACCTTTGAAGACCCTCTAGTCCAACCCCAAACTTCTTTTCACTAGTTCTTTGACTGAATTGTCATTCCCTGTTGCCTGTACCTGCTCTCACTTCTCTTCCCACACAGCATTTTAGGATAGTTACATTGCCAGAGCAGAAGCATGGAAATGTTTTTAAATCATAACAACTGGCTTCCAGCTGCTTTGCAAGGAGGGGTGCCTTCCTGCATGTTTATCACTATTCATCCTGTAATTATAGCAGAAAGTACTATAGGAGCTTTTAAAAACACCAAAAAGAACCTTTTGCATGTGTAGCAAATAATTTGCAGGCTTTAAAGGGAGTAGGTTTAACAATCTTGATTGGAATTTGAACTTTGGTGTGGTAGTTTACAATTAAAATCTCAGAAATGTAATGAATTTGAGTAGTTTTATATGTTGAGTAATTTGCCTTGTTTGAACTAGGCTTGGCTAGATACAGTTTTTAAAATATATGCTTTGTTTTTCTGCATTTTACTTTTAGCATCTGCATTTCAGTATAGGTTGCACTTTATTTCGAAATCAATGGCACACCCTGGAGAAACAGAAAAGCCATCATGTTTATAAAAACTCACACCAAATTGAAATTATTCAGCAGTGGCTCAGCAAGAAGCCACAGAAGGCTGGGTCTGCTTTCAAAAATTTGATTTCAGGAATAGATGTTCTGGGATCCTGAGGGCAGATCTCACTGGGCTGATTGATCTCAGTCCATTGGATGCCACAGCCTGAGCTGCAGATGAGAAAAGGCTGGTGGTTGTGATTGCCAGGAGGAGCTTCTCGAGGTGATTTTTACTTTTTTTTTTTCTGTTTGCAACAGTGGACAGAAAAACTAGTACAATTCAACAGTTTGAGTGTCCGTAGGTGCGTTGTCTCCAGTTTATTGTGGAATTTCATGCCTGTCAGGACCATCAAGAAACTATTACAGGAGTTTTTTATCACCCCCTTTGCAGATGGCCATGCTCAGAATATGGATATTTGTAGGACAGGTTGCAGAAATACCATTGAAAAATAAGTATTTACATTAGTGCCTGTAATGAGTTCACAAATTCAAACAATGTCTCTCCCTGGTCGTTTCCTTCAGGTCCTCAGAGCAGGTGCTGAAAAAAATCCTCTGTTTTCCATCCCCACTAATTCAGTGGAAACTTGCCCTTGAAAGATGAGCAAACTAAGCCCTAAATCAGAAACCCTGACAGCTGTGGCAGCCAGAAGCAGGACTGGAAAGGTATTTTCAACCCTCCGTGCAAAAGCCCAAAAACCACTTTGTGTGTTAGATTTGCAAGTTCAGGGTTTAATTTATACCCTGGGCTGCTCTTGTATGAACAGCAGATGCAGCCAGACCAGTGTCCTCACACCTGTGCCTGGCAAGAAGAGTCCGAATTTCCCTCCTAATTCAGCTTTTCTGTGCTCATCTAAGGCTCAGCTTCCTCAGGGCTTGGATATGTCCTTTGCTTGAGTGGGATTTGGGATGTCGAGTGGCTGATGGAGGTGTAGCCTCCGGTGGGAAAATGCAATGCCAGTTTTCCAGTTATTGCCTGAGTTCCAACCTGCTTCTGGATTGTTCCTCCCGTGTCACACATAAATCATTCCTTTCTTGGTGATTTGTGGGGTTGCTGCTGCCTCCCAGTGATACCAGCTCAGCTGGGATTTACTGATGGGTGCAGGGGTCTCGAATATAAAGAGGTGCAAACTGCTGGAAGGATCTTAGCAGTCACTGCTCCCTCAGCTTCCCTCATTGTTTGAGCGGTCAGAGAATCAGAGAGTCATCATAGAATTTGGTTTGGGTTGGAAGGGACCTTGAAGATCATTCAGTCCCACCCCTGCCATGGGCAGGGACACCTTCCACTAGCCCAGGTTGCTCCAAGCCCCATCCAACCTGGCCTTGGACACTTCCAGGGATGGGGCAGCCACAGCTTCACTGGGTGACCTGTTCCAGTGCCTCACTATCCTCACAAGGAAGAATTTCCTCCTAATACCTAATCTAACCCTCTTGTCTCTCAGTTTGAGGCCAATCCCCTTTGCCCTGTCACTCCAGGCCCTTGCAAATAGTCCTTCAGGTACTGTAAGTCACAATTAGGTCACCCTGGAGCCTTCTCCTTTCTAGGCTTAACAATCCCAGTTCTCTCAGCTTTAACAACAGGGTGCTAAATTTGCACTGCTATGTATAAAACTCAGATTTTCCCTGGCAGATTCCTGAGTTTGGACAAGGGGGAGCTCGAAAATGAAGGTGTGCTCAGACAGTATCTTATAATATGTCTGGGATTCTTACCAGGGCAATCTGAGCAGTTGTAAAACTTGTGATAGAAATATGAAGTAAAAAATAGTATGTGCTTGCATTATGAATCCTCTAAAATCACTTTTTGGCCAATAATATAACCATGCTCTCAAGAATCTGTGTGGATCTATTTTCCTTTATCCACAAGTGTTAGGAGGCTACTACCAGAACAAACTTTTTTCTTACAAATTTTAAAATTTCAGTCATGAAAATAACCTTTTTTTTGGTGCTGCATAAGCAGAGTTTCATGAAATACATATGTGCTGTTCCATTTCTCTGTAATCAAAGCATTTCCCAAATAACAGTGACGTGCAGAGCAGCAATGCACTGCTCTCTGCAGTGTTGTTTGGAGTAATCATAGCCAGCAATTCCTCAGTGGCTGAGGCTTTGCTTCAGTCTTTTGTGAGGGAGTTTTATGCTCCAAGTTGGAGAATGACAACAGGACTGCCAGACTCTCAGGGAAAAAAGAGCTCAAAGCAGCAACTCCTTTGTGTGTTGGTGTAGCTTGGAGGAAGCTTTAGGCACAGCAGTAAAGCAAGTAAAACTGAATTATGCTGCTCTAAAGATGAGGGACCTGAATCACAAGAAGTGACCAGTGGTGGAAGGAAGGGGCAGGTGACTCCAGAGGGTCCTGAAACAGGTCTTGGTGCAGCAGCAGGAGAGGCAGGAACAAGGTTGGTCGGTGCACCACAGAGGTTCCCCTGGGAGCTGACTCCCTGACGTGAGGATTGGCAGCATCCAGCAACCATTTTTTAGCAAATTAGTTATGAAGGGCCACTGTTTTGCTTTAAAGGGGACCCAAAAATATATGAACATTATGGTTTTGGTCCCAAAGATCCTATGATGTAAATAGACTTTACTGATATTATCACTCAACCATGAGGCATAGTTGGATATAGCAATTCTAATTTTCCATGACACCGACCCAAATCATTGGAAACAAATTCATGCTTTGTCACTTTGGTATCTTAATTCTACAAGTGACATGAAAACAGTTTTCACTCGTTATAATGTAACTTGGACTGAAAGTAATCAAATACTTTTTAGTATAAAATGTGGAGAAAAATATGGTGATGAAATTACATTGTAAAATTTGAACGTTACAGCAATTGCCATTTGCTTTCAAAGGCATTTGGATCCTTATTGCTCTTTTGCAGAGGGAAATCAAACTGAAAAATCGCAGACATTTCTTCCAATCCCAATTTTTATAAGTGTTTCTGCTAAGGGAAAGGGAGTTCAGAGTCAAAGAAAAAACCAAAAGTTTATTTACTCCTTCCTTTTGGTACATGCATATGTATAGGAATTTGTACTTCAACAGCTGAAAGGCTGTTCTGTACTTCATGTGCCCTTCCTTTTTCCTAAGCTTTTAGACTTGCAGCAATCCATGAGAGGCAGCATGATGTCATTATAATCACAGAACAATTTTCTTCCTACTGGAAAGAAACACATTGTTCCCCCTCAGTGAAAGAAAATTGAAGCATTCAGTGTTGCAAATAAAACAAAATACATTCGAGTTGCTGTTTATCCTTAATTACTGCAGGTCTCTGAGAAGCAAAAAGTGATGCATTTCAAAAGCAAATATCTTTCCTTAGTCTTTGTTCTGCTAAAAACTGTGGGTTTGGTGTTGTTGCTCCCCACCACCTGCCCAGGGTGTTGCATTTGTTTGTGTGCATGTGTGTAGATATTTTGGTGTGATTTGGGCAGCACCAACATGGCACCTGGGGCTCTTTCAGGTACCAGGACTGACTGGTCCCTGAGTGGTTTTGGGTCAGGTAATCTTCGTCCCTGAAGTACCAAAGTAACTCCCTGGGGTGACACACAGCATCTCATCAGCATTCAGAGCCAGTGCTGAGGTGGGAAAGGGAAGGGGTAAGGTGGGGAAATCACTCAGAAGTAAGACAAAGATAAAAGGAACATGCTGAGAAGAGAAGGCAGTTGTTTCCTAATTGAGCTGGGGAGGAAATGGAATGGCCTGTGGCAAACTCCCTCTGATCCATCCTGCCTTCACACGGAGCGATGGTGCCGTACCTGTGAAGTTGTTCAGCCCGGTGATAACACATAAGAACAATCACAGCTGTCTTATGTTGCAGGTGGTTAAAAACCACTGTCATCCTTTGCACCATTTGCTGTGCAAGCACCAGTGAGAGATTTACACACGTGCTGGAACTTTCTGCCTGAGAAGTTTCGTCCCTTCCCCAAACCAGGGCACTGTTTGCACTCTGTGCTGTTGGTACATGAAGTGTGAGGGGTTGCATCTCGAGGTGAATGCTGTGAGGAAAACTGAGAACTCAAGTGTCCCCATGGTGATGTTTTGGCTCCAAATGACTTACCCTGAGGTTTCCTAATGGCTGTGTGAACTGGAGGCCCAGGTGGGGGTGAGCCAGCTGAGGCTGAAATACAAGTGTCACTGATGGTCTCTGATGTTGTCCTTGCTAGAGCAGCCATCTTTTCATCCCTGTGGGATGTTGTCTCCATTCCTTGGCAAAGCACAGGTTTAGCACCTCCAGTTTATGGTATTTATGTATTGTATTCTTATGATATGCTCTCCTTGGGCTCAGATTTATTATTGGCCACCTCCTCTGAAAATCAGTGGTCTGCCTCCTGCACGAGCCAAAGTGCCTTGACTAGAAACTGCACCAACGAGGAAAGGTTTGATTTCTTTTCTAGATGGCTCTCAAGGAGTTATCCAAGATTTTTAGTTGGATGACTTACCTAGAACCTATTGATATGACTTGCTTTCCTCCCTTGGTCTTAAAAGAGATTGGAGAGCTGTGAATAACCTTGTCCTTACTAAATTAGTATAATTATTAATTCTCTGTGAACCTGATTAGGTTAGAGGAGGTTTACATTACATGTTAGGAAGAAATTCTTTACTGTGAGGGTGGTGAGGCCCTGGAACTTGCTGCTTAAAGAAATTGTGGCTGCCCCATCCCTGGAAGTGTCCAAGGCCAGGTTGGATGGGGCTTGGAGCAACCTGTTCTACTGGAAGGTGTCCCTGCCCATGGCAGGGGGGTTGGAGCTGGATGATCTTTAAGGTCCCTTCCAACCCAATCCATAATTTCAGGTCCACAAACACAGAACCCAGTGTTAGTTGCGCATGGCAGCTGCTTCCTTACTCCTTTGCTACAGCAGTGCTGTTGTGGCTTCTCTGGGCTGTAGTGGGGGTGTGAACACCTCTTGTATGGAGCAGATGAAGATTAAGAACTCGCTGCTTGTGCAGCACAAGGAGGGAGGGTTTTAATCCTGAAGGACAGTGTGCATGAAAGTGGCTGAAAAGTTATTTCAAAGGAGGAAATAAGGCTTATTGTCTGCAAAAATTGAAATCTACTTGCAGCAAGTTCTGAGCTTACTGTGAAATGCAAAGCCTGCAGGAAACACTGAACTGGGTGGAGAATTAGGACCTCAGTGGAAATAGCTTTCAATCCCCATTCTGCGAGTGGCCATATTAATTAAATCTATAATATGCTTTGTAAAACCAAAAAGAATCATGCTGTATCTCAGCCAGGCCAACAGAGTGACTAGTTTTACACGAAGTGTGAAATTAGGTTTAGTGTGTCTGAATTTAACCTCTGGGGAAAATGTGCTGCAGCTGCAAGTTAATAGGGCACAGGTCATCTTGTGTGTGTTCCAAACTACACAGGGCTGCTGTTCTGGCAATATAAGGCAACATGATTGCAGTTTTGTACTTGCCATGAGATACTAAGTTTGCCAGATGTACAAGGATCCACCTTCAAATAAAATAAATATCTCAGCTTGTCAAAAATATCAGCATTGCATGGACACTGAATTCAGATTTATGATAAGGAATGGAAAGTACTGAATGCAAGCTTGTTGAATTTCTTGGACCACATAATGTGATACTATTTTTTTTAAATCCAGAAAACAAAGTATGCCCTGATGATTGCATAGTGCTGATTTATTTTCCTTGCACTGTATTCAAATTCCGTAAAATTCCCGTGGAATTTGAGGATCATTTGTTCTTTCCTTATCTGTAGGAAGTTTCGTGTAGTTGAACAAATGGTTTGCAAAACAGCCTATCATGAGATTTGCTTCAGTTTTATCACAGTGACTTGAATATTTCTGTGGTACTGAAAATAATGTAATGTCTACAAGACAACTGTACAGAATTATCTGTTTAAATCAGGCTCATGTTTTAATCCCTTAGAACAGGTAAGAATGCATGGCACAATCAGCCAAGCCTCAGAAACATGCTGTAACTAAATTTCCAATTTAAAAAGACATGAAGTGCTTTGATTTGTATTTTAATGGGTCTTTGAAAAAGCACTGTTTTGTAATTACAAACTCAAAACTGCTCCAAAGAACTAAATGACATTTTCTTTCATTCTTCCTTCTCCCTCTTATTTTTTTCACTTGGACTTAACAGCTACACCCCTTTTCTTGAGAGGTGGTGAAAACGCAGGACCTCCATCCCTACCTTAAAAGCCCTTTTTTAAAGAAAAATAAATCTGTTTTTAGCTGCTTCCAGCACGGTGCACCTGCAATTCCAGCATCAGTCTCACATTTAGGAGGTATTTTTTTGTTTAACTGGTTGGTGGGAAGAGAGAAGAGGGAATAAACATGCTTTTTGTTATTATTGTCTCTCAACCAGCCTGCAGACCTGGCTTCATTAGGAAGCAAGGAGGTTGAAAAGAGCTGGCTGCAGCAAGTTACTTGTTGCCTAGTGACACCATCAGACCTATAAACTCGAGGCTTTTTAGTTCCCTTAACCCTCTCGAGTCCAGAATCTGCATTTTATTTCCCAGCAGCTCCTTTTTTTGACCAGCAAAGAACCTGCTTTTTTAAACAAAAGCTGCGCTGTGCCACTAGATGCCAGTAAGAATCAGAGGGAGAGGGATGGACAGCTTGCAAGGGAAATTAAAAACCAGTTCTTTGATGTAGGTCTAAGAGAATTGGTTGTGCCTTCTTCCAGCACAGCTGAACCTGAAAATGGCACAGAAATGTGACATATAAACGCAAGTGTGAGGCTGGTTTTGCAAACAACATCCTGTCAATGAAAGGTGAAAGGAGCACCTTCGAGTCACTGGTTTGACTCCTGGCATCTGCTAGTCCATGTTTCTTTTTATCATGTGTGTGACAAACTGTGGTTTCTGTTGCTTGGTCGTAATGTGCCCATTGTTGATTTGGGCAAAATTCCTTTTTCTTCTGTAAAAGTTAGAAAATGTACTCAAACCCCACCTAATTAATGAGTTGGGTGGCCATTTGCTGGCAATTGCCAGGGGGAGGTTACAAGGCAGAGGTAGTGTTTCATAGAGCAATTATTTAGTTATTTAATTACTACTACCACTGGTGGTTACACTTGAGTTTATAGTAAGAAATAATCAATTTTATAGGATGTGCTTTCATATCAGAATAACTCAGGTAGCTCCAGGTTTTGCTATTTTTGCTGTTGACTTTAAGTTTTTCTACAGAGCTGTGTTTTGAAAGATTGCAGGACATTTAGAACCATAAAGAAAAGTTCATGGCTGAGCTGCTTTGGTTCCTCAGATTGCTATCTTTGCAAGTGATTTTTAGCATGACTAACTGTTGCAGCAGTTAGAGTTGGAAACTATTTAAATCTGAAATAAAAAAAAGTCTCATAGATTCTGTAAGTGAAGTTGTCAGTCAGGACTGGTAAAAACAATGAGACTTGGAAAAATCTCTTTCCCATTGAAAAATACATGCTAGATGTATGTAAAAAATTGCAAAATTAGGGGTCAAATGCAGAGAAATGCATTGATTGGGATTGTTTTTTTGCCAGTCTGCTCCTGTTTCCTGTAAAATATACGAGTTCCTCTATTATTCTTTTCTATAAGGCAATGAGAAACTCAAAGGCCATACACCCTCTGTAGGATCACAGAATCATTTAGGTTGGAAAAGCCCTCCAAGATCATCAAATCCACCCTGTACCTGATGCCCGCCTTGTCCCCCAGCCCAGAGCACTGAGTGCCACGTCCAGTCCTTCCTTGGACACCTTCAGGAATGGGAACTCCACCACCTCCCTGGGCAGCCCCTTCCAAGGCCTGACCACCCTTTTCATGAAGAAATTCCTCCTGATGTCCAACCTGAACCTCCCCTGGTGCAGCACCTCTGACAAGGTCAACATCTACCCTCTACCACCATCCTTGAGCCTCCTCCAGCAGGCTCCTTAACCCTGAAGGGCTTTTTCCCTCTCCTGAGGGACCAGATCACTTTGTTCCCCAGGTGCCTCTCCATTAATTGCCACTCTCCACCATTTTTTGCTCATCACTTAAAGAGAAATCAGATTTCTCAGCTTGCTAAAAGGATAAATCTGCATGAAATGAAACACCTTTCCAAGGCCCTCTGTGGGCCAGAGGAGCTTTCAGGTGTTCAGATATAACACATATAATGGCTGCATTTGGGTAGAAATAATTTGCAACTGGGTAGAAAGGACAAATTTTAATTTGTTGGTTTACTTTATTCTCCTGAAAACTTCTTTCCTGAGTCTGATTACTCGGGAAGAGGGGGTTTCACTGGCTTTCCAAAGCACAGAGAGGTGAATTTCTGGTCCCTAGGGCTGGATGTGTTACACCAGCACTGTGCCAAGGCTCCAAAACATCTGCTTCACCACACTGGCTCACATCTGGAAGACATTCAGAGGCATTGATTTGGTGGTTCAGCTGTGATAACAGGCACGGGTTGGACACAGACAACTTTGAAGACCTTAGGGTGAGAGCAACAGAGAGGAAAAATTTTTTTAATCCATCAATTTTTTAAACCATCCCAACCCAAAAGTGTGAAAATCCAAAATTTTGGCTTAGACTGGCTGATAAAAGATAAATCTATCAGACTGATTTTTGATAGAATTACCTGTTCCAGGAGCTCTGAGCCTTCTGTGTCTAAATGTAGTTCACACAGATGCAGTTCAGATAGTAACTAAATGGAAATTAAACATGAAAGAAGAGAGAAACTGAAGCTTCTGCTCCATGAATTTTATTTTCTGCTTCTGTAGCCTGTTCTTTTTTGGTAGCTGCTGGTTAGCAATTAAAATGTGATTAGCATATAATGGTAACTGTTAATGTGGAAGCACTGAAATTCTTTGTCCCAGTGATTGCTTTCTCATTAGCAGTGAGAATTATAGTGTGTAGCCAAAGCTTAGGAGCCATGAAATGCTGAAGTTTCCTTTCAAATCATGGAATGTGGGGATTTCTGTCACAGGGTTTGGACCTGCAGAAGGAGAATTGTTATGAAAAGCAACGTACAACTTCATTTGGAGTATAAATTCACATGGGAATAAGAGTAGAGAAAGGCCTACTGACAGGAGTTAGGGATAAAGGAAGTTTCTTAAGAAGCAAGGCTAAAAGTTTATTAATTAGATAGTTTAATTAGAATAAATATGTCAGGGAAGGGGTAATACCATTTCCTTCTCTAAAGAAAGTAATATAAAAACATCAGGGAGGGTGAAAAGCTGTTAAAGATAAAGGAGAACATCAATACAAATTGATCCTAAACACATTTAGCCTGGAAAATGGAAGAAAGCTTCCAGGCATCAGCAGAAAGTAAGTTCTGAAACTGCCTTTCCAGAGAGAGCAGGGTGGATGCAAAAGGGACCTGTGTGATGCTTCCTTGGTCCATCAAAATGTTTGTATGTTGTTTCCTGGTAAAGCAGAAGCCAGTGGTGGGTTATCCAAGAAAATCTCTTCAACTTCTACTTTTTTCTGGATAATCATTAAAAAGCTGTTGTGTGAGCTGAATGAAACCGAAATAAAGAACACAGTAAAGGTTCAAAAGATAATGTATTGTTAAATTAACAGAAATAGTTGGAAGCTCCATACATGCAGGTTATATCATTATTTAATAAGTGAACTCTACTGCTATTGCAAATTTAAGATATGACTTCAAAGTTTCCCTCTCAAAGTGTCTTTTTAAAGGACTTACTGACATGGATTACAGCTTTGTGTCTTAATAAAGCCCCAAGTTATTAATCTGGTAACTTCAATATTTAACTATGATTTTCCAGTTAGGTATTTTGCTCTTTGTCATGATTATTTTCCCCCCTTTCCTTGGCTACGTGAAACGCTCATTTGAAATAGGAAATAATTTTTATGCCCTAGAAAAACTGCAGTTTAAAGTTTCTTCTCTCATCCTGCAGTAAGGTATCTATAAGATATATGTCTGAAATGAGACTGGCTTGAAAGGTATGTATCATGCCACCATATTTAAATAAATTACTACAAATATATCAGATTTTAAAATGAAACAGCATTTTGAAGCACAGATTTTTTTTTAAAAATAGGGCATTTGGACAAGTTCAGAACACCTTTTTTTTTCAGGAGGAAATAAAACTTAACCCATATCAAGTTTTCAATGTTTCTTTTAAAAATTAATTTATTCCAGTGAAATACCATTTTCATTGCACGGTTGCTGACTGGCTCTATCTGTATCAGTGAACAACTCACGTTCCTCAAATAGTTCTGCCTCTTTTATTGTCTGGACCATCTGCTGTGCTGTGAGCAGCTACTATTTTGAGCCTCCTCCCTTTAAGTACAAGTTTCAGATTAAATAAAGCCTTTGTAAAAGCTGAAATTATTGCCAAAGCATGTTCATCAGTGTTGATGTGCTTTTGTGGTGGTTGTTTTTCTTTTTTTTTAAAGCCTTTTTAGAAATTTCAGGCAGCAATGATAGCACATCCCTCCTAATGATCACAGCGTGAGGGACAGGATGATGTAATCATTCCTGAACCATCTCTGAGGATACATTTTAAGAAGTTGGTTACAAATCATTTGTTTAAAAAAAAAAAAACAAAACCAACTTGCTGTGGTGAAAACCTCTCAAGGAGTCCAGTTATTCGTGGCAATGTTACCATAACAAATCGAAAGCAGAGAAATTGAGGTTGGGGCAACATTGTCCTGCATGTCTGATGGCACCGTGGCATTTGAAGGCCTCCATGCCTTCCCCACATCTAGGAAATCATCTGGGATGAAGACTTTTGATGGATACTGGTGGATGAGAGGCTGGACATGAGCCAGCAATGTGAACTCACAGCCCCAGAAAGTCAGTTGTGTCCTGGGCTGCATCCATAGCAGTGCAGGGAGAAGGGAAGGGGGGGATTCTGCTCCTCTGCCCTTTCAGGTGAGACCCCCCTACAGAGCTGCCTCCAGCCCTGGGGAACAGCACAGCAAGGACATGGAGCTGCTGGAGAGAGTCCAGAGGAGGCCCCAAGAGGATCTGAGGGATGGAGCAACTCTGCTGGGAGGAAAGGCTGGGAGAGCTGGGATTGTTCTGAGAGCCTGGAGAAGAGAAGCTTTGGGGTGACCTGATTGTGGCCTTCCAGGACCTGAAGGACCCAATAAGAAAGATGGAGAGAGACTATTTCCAAGGGCCTGGAGTGACAGGACAAGGAGGAATGGCTTCCAACTGGAAGAGAACAGAGATAGATCAGATATTAGGAAGAAATTCTTGGCTGTGAGGGTGGTGAGGCCCTGGCACAGGTTGCCAAGAGAAGCTGTGGCTGCCCCATCCCTGAGATTGTCCAAGGCCAGGCTGGATGGGGCTGTGACCATCCTGGTCTAGTGAAAGGTGTCTCTTTTTCACCAGCTGTAGAGAGCAGGTAAAGATACATTTTATGGGTACAGTAATGGGTTGATTATAACAGGGTCTGTTTAGGCAGAAGAGGAAATATATTAAAAGGAAAGAGAAAATTAAAGCTTTTAATATGAGTCAATTAAGTTTCAGGTCTAACATGTTTTATTTTAGGTCAAAACTGTAAGCTGGTAACTAGATTCAGCTGTGATAGCATTGTTGCCTGACTCCCAGTAGTATGACTAGACAATTTTTCTTATTTAAAACCCATTTCACTGGACTGGAGTTGTTCCATTAACGTCAGTGACTCTGGTGGAGAATTGGGATTTAAGGTCCCTTCTATACTTATTTAAGCCTCCATCTTAGTGTAGCATAAACCCCAAACATTACTTTTCAGATTTTGTTGCCTAATTCAGGTGTAGGATTCAAAAGTCTTGATTTTTGCTGTGGTTACTTGTGTAGTCTCTCTGTGGGGTGTTTCAAAACGAAGATAAGAGCACAGCCTCTGCTCTTCCCTCATCCTTTGCACTTTCCAGTTGCATCCAGAGGCAGAGTGGGAAAACCTGAACCTGTGTTCTGAGAAATCACTGGTGTGGATTGTGTTTGGTCAAAGGTTGATGATCTTGGAGGCCTTTTCCAGCCTTAATGGGGCTATGATCTGATAGTGCAAGTGAAACAGTGTGGAGGTTTTGGTATAACTGTTGTAGTGGGTTTTGTCTGAGAGGATACATCTGGATATGAATTTGAAAGTCAAATGAAGTGTTTGCTTTTCATTTTTAGCTAATATCCTGTGTTAAAATGGCATAAGCAGTTGATCTTAGTGTGAAACTGAGGAAAATGTACCTGCTTGCCCTTGGAAATGTGTGTGGTGTAGCTTTGCAGCACTTGTAACCAGAGGAAATGCTCACTGTAAATCACACTTATGGTTAATGTCCAACCCAGGGGTAAAATGATGTCAGCAGAATTGTTTTAATGAAAAGTACTCTCTCTTTCTCTGCGAGGGTTTTATTTTATTATAGGTTCCCTTCAGATTTCTTCAGTATGTATGTATGTGTTGATTGTCTTCTATTTGATGCATTAATCTAGAACTCAGAGAAATACTGCCTGTAAACAGGGTATATCCAGCAGTTCTTCCCTTGCTGGAAAACTCAAAGATTGAAACTGTGAATTACCTAAACAATCTCAACTAATGCTTCTTTTAGCTGTCTGTGAGCACTGAAACAGAGTGTTAATTTATCCCTCACTACTTGAAAACTTAATGCATTGTGTCTTGGTTTATTTGCCCCATTTGTGAAATTGCCATGGAATGTTTTGCAAATAAAATGCTCTGTCACTGTGATTTCAATAACTTAGTGATGCACAGAAACGTAATGGAATTTCATCTATTTTCCTGATTTATAAGCCCCAAAAAAAAATCCCAAGTGGGCAAAATATACTAACTAATGTGCTACTCAGTAAGTCTATTTTTAATATACGTAGAAGTGGGTTAAACTACTTCAGTATTTGTCATTAACATGGTGGAGGTTAGTGCATTAAATCCACCAAGTGCCAGGGTGTGGGTTTTTTCTGGTATCTCAGCTCTGTTAGTGCTGTTCTCTCGCTACTCACATGTGATAGTTGTTGGTGCTGTTGTTCCACCTACACCTGTACCTAGCAACACCCACCTACTTCTTCCAAAATCTGCATCTCTCAGCATTTCATCTGCTTCCAGGCTTCAGCAGGAGTGGTGCCTGCCAGGACATGAGAAGGTGGCTGTTGAAGGAAATCAGCACTTCTGCTCTGAGTAGAACAGTCGGGTTTGGAGATGACTCGTAAATACTTGTGTTTCTAGACCTCCCCTCCCCCTGAGCAATGTGAGCTCAGGGACAGCAGTGCCTGGGAGGAGCACAGCTTCGAGCTCACCCCGTTCTGGCTGAAGCTGTGGGGCCCTGATTGAAGGGATTAACTACTCGCCTGGTAGCTTTGCTTTTTGTGATAGTCAGATATTCTTTATTTTTGCATCAGTTCCAGGTCCTACAATTTCCTCAAATGCTTCAATATTTAATTCTAAAGATACCCTGGCAGAAGAAGCACTTCCAGATGACAACTTGAAAATCACGATGATTTTATTGACATTTCTAATGCTAGATATAGTATAGAATACTAGTAATTTATTCTGGCAAATTATGTTTTGTTCCATCTAAATGCATCATCTTTTAGCAAGCAGTTAAGGACTTCAAAATTGGGTTATTAGGTATTTTCTGTGCACGATTCTGACTGTGAGTCAAATATATATGGATTGTGGGGCTGTACAGTAGAAAGAGGGAGCTCTTCATATTCTCCATTTCTCATGTGGTCTGTTAGTTTCCAGGTTTCCTTTCTGTTTGGCTGTTGTTTTTGAGAGATAATAAACAGATGATATCTAAGTAAATAGCAATGAGTGGCTCTTGACAGCTTTATTATGGCTATTATGTTTTGGTACATTAAGTTTTTAATGAAATAAAATATGGCAGATTGCCAAATTGTGGGATGATGATTTCAGGAAGCTGTAAACAGGTTGCTCAGTAGTTCATAATTGCTGCAGGTAATTTAACATTCAGGAAACTTCCACCCACTGATAGTAATTAAGATTGCATTTTGGCTGTATGTGTTGATTATGAGTATCTGATCAAGAGAATCTCTCTTTTTTCTCCTTTCATGTGCTATTTCACACTTAGTATTTTACTCTGCTGGCAGCAAATCTTGCCTTTTTATTTCGCATCATGGAATGTGTCGGTGGAAAATATTGTAACAATATATAATCTACCTGTGAATAACCTCACTGCATGTGTCTGGACTTTCAGTGTCAGACAAAGCTGAGCTTCTGCTTAAAAGGAAATTTTCCTTTATGGAGCTGCCTGGTGGAGAGCAATCGCCTGGAAAGGACACCTTTCAGCTCTGGTTTGGCCAACACAGAGCCTTCAGCATTTCCAAATCTTGCATTAAGGTTTTGTGGGAGAAAATGACCCGGCAGGTGTGTGGGGATGCTGTCAAAATAACCAGAAAAGGCAGGAATTTCCCACCTGCCGTGGGGCCTGTGTGGGAGATGAGTGCAGGAGGGGTGGCAGCACGATCCAGAGGGAACATCCCCAAGGTCACTGGTAACAGGGAAGCTGAGGAAGGCTGAGGAATGGCACACCTGGGCAGACCATCTCTGCCCCAAATCCAGCCCCAGGACTCCAGGCATCAGTGGCATTAGATGATCCTGCACAACCCAGCTGGGGAAGAGGGTAACTGGGTTACCCCAGCAGAGCATCCTCTGCCTTCCACACTTGTGGAACTTGCTGGAGTTGGAGCCCAGGCCGGGAGAAGCGGCGCTGCCGCGTTGCCACGGCAACGGCAGGGACCTGTCAACACCTCTCTCCCTAATAGTGACAAATGGTACTTATTACATCAGCACTAATTTCATCTGATCCCTTTCAGATGAAGATACTTAGTCCTTACTGATCAAATTGTGTCGCTGTAATTACTGAGAACAGACCTTATTAAATGACAGTGCTCCTTTCTCATTGCCTTGTCTCATGCCCCAGCTTATCACTTTCCCTGTTTCCCTACTTTTGATGGTGCTCTTGGCTGCCCTCAGGGCATGTTCCCGACCCTAAAGTGGTGTCGTTTTGCTTAAGTCCAGGACAGAGCAGGTCATGGGTAGGAGGCTGCATCTGGTTCTTGTGTTTTAATATATACAACAGAATTAGAGCCAGACCTTCAGAGGACATGAAGCAAAACTGCTCAATGCGTGTGGAACTGCACAGTCCTTGCCACAAAAAAGCAAATGTGTTGGTCTATGTGTTTGCAGTAACCAACCTAGAGACTAAGTCCTATGAGAAGTGGCTGAGGGAGCAGGAAGTGTTTAGTCTGGAGAAAAGGAGGCTCAGGAGGGACCTTCTGGCTCTCTACAACTCCCTGACAGGAGGGTGGAGCCAGGTGGGGGTTAACTTCTCCCAGACAAGAGAGGAAATGGCCTCAAGCTGCACCACAGGAGGTTCAGGTTGGACATGAGGAGGAATTTACTCACAGAAGGGGTTGTTAAGTGTTGGCAGGGGCTGCCCAGGGAGGTGGTGGAGTCCCCATCCCTGGAGGTGTCCAAGGAAGGACTGGACGTGGCACTCAGTGCTCTGGGCTGGGGGACAAGGTGGGGATGGGGCACAGGGGGGACTCGATGATCTTGGAGGTCTTTTCCAACTTTATTGATTCTGTGATTCTATTCTGTGATTCTAGGATCAGGACCCCTTTGTCACAAACAAATTTGACAAAATGTGCTCTGCCCCTGAAGATGTTTGAATTTAAATTGGCTTCATGGTTTTCCTGTGCTGTCTGGTGTTGTTTGATGAAATTACTTCTTTCTAGCTTGCAGGTTCACTTCTTGATTTTTCCAGAAGCTTGGATGTCACATTTTCATTTGATGCCTTTAAACAAAGGAGTGAATAGAAGCCTTTAGAAAAAGAGGATCTTTTGTTGTGGAGTAATCAAACTGGGGGGAAAAGAGAAATTCAGTAGCATTCAAGTTAGCACTCAAGTTCTCCTACTGTTTTTGAAAAGATTACTCTGGGAAAAAAGTGTGACAAGTTGCACAGCAAGTCACAGGGCAAAAAGAATTTTAAATAAAGATGCCCTTCATTTCTGTTGTTGTTTTAAAAAGGAGAATGACTTCTCCTTAACAGATGGCATATGACAACATATGTGTGACTATTCTTTTTCACAGTGTCATCATCTTGGTGTTACACAAAAAATTGAAGATTGCCGTTAATATTTCGTGGGCATCTCATTAATTGACCTAATAATTCAGGACTTCTATTTCTGTGCTTTTGAAGCCTTTGGAATTCTGTGTAATTCTGAATATAAGGGATAATAATGTTCGCTTTGTTATGATATAATAAATAAATGATAGCAAATCCATTCACCTCATCATCAGAAAAAGCAGAGCAAATCATTAAAATTGTGGGAACTAGTTTATGTCACGGCTAGTAAGAAGTGGGAGATGCCAGAAGAACTCTTTCCCAGGGTGTAGATAAGTGTATTATTACTCATTTCAATCTTTATCAGACACCTTTTAGCAAAGTTATAGTATGGGACAATTGAAAAGTGTTTATTTGTTCTCAGGGTGATGTTTTATCTGTGTCTGATTCCCGTATAAAGGTTAAAGGGTTATGTTAGGGCATCAATCACTTCTCTGGGGAGGGAACCTGTTTTTATATTTGACCACCCCCTCAGTAAAGAAATGCTTCCCAATGTCCAGTCTAAACCTCCCTTGGTGCAGCTTTGAACTATTTTCACATGTCCTGTTACTGCAGACCAGGGAGAGGAGATTGGAACCTCCTTCTTTACTTCCCTTCCTCAGGAAGCTGCAGAGAGCCATGAGGTCACCCCTCAGCCTCCTTTTCTCCAAACTAGACAAGCCCAAAGTCCTCAGCTCTTCCTCACAGGACATTCCTTTCAGCAGCTTTGTCCTGCTCCTCCGAACACACTCAAGGACCTTCACATCCTTTTTAAATTGCAGGTCCCAGAGCAGCACACAGAGATCCAGGTGACACCACATCCATGCTGAGTAGAGTGGGATAGTCACCTCAACCAGCTGGTGATGCCATGTCTGATGCTCCTCAGGATGGGGTTTTCCCACACACTGCTGGCTCACGTTGAGCTGCTGCCACCCAGCACTCCCAGATCCCTCTCTACAGGGCTGTCTTCCAGCTGCTCCTCTCCCAGTTTATCCTTGTGCCTGGTGTTACTCCAAACTGCAGAATCCAGTGTTTTGACTTGATAAATATCATACCACTAATCACTGCACAATTCTCCAGTTTGTCTACATCCCTGCACAAGGCCTCTTGTCTCTCAGAAGAGTCTGCAGTACCTCCCAGTTTGGTATCACCAGCAAACTTGGAAATGGTGCATCCACCTCCTGTATCCAGACTGCTGATAAATATATTGAACAGAATTGGCCCTGGGGCTGAACCCTGAGGGACATCACTGGTGACAGTCACCAGCCAGTTGTAACCCCACTACAGCCCTTTGAGCTGTGCCCTGCGCCCAGGTCTTCACCCAGTGCACCATGAACCCACTCATCCCTCAGCTGGACAACTTGTCCAGAAGAATGTTGTGAGGAACAGTATCAAAAGCCTTACTAAAATCTGTAAAACTCCATCCACGAGGTGAATGATCTTATTACAGAAGGATATCAAAATAGTTGAACAGGACTTTCCTGTTGTAGCCCACACTGACTGTGCCTGATGATTGCTTTGTTCTTTAACTGCCACGAGTCTGCTGTAAATTGGGCCAGGGAGAGAACTTGATGTTTCCAAGTGTCTGGAAGATGGAATCAGCTTTGTTTTGCATTAGGTCAGCACTTGCAGAATTTTTATGTAGCTCATTTTCATTCACGTTAAGGAAATTCTCTTGTAAGTAAAAGAGTACAAATAGTCCAGATTGCTGAATGCCACGAGCAGATTCCAGGCCTACCATGCAATTTTATTTTTTTTTTTATCTTCATTTAATTACTGGAACATAACAGTGGTATTTCAAGGCAATGACATTTGGTCGATCCTCTGGGAAAATGCAGCCGCAAATCATCTCAACACAAGAGTAGGTCAAATGGTAATAATCGAGTCATATTCATAACTCATTGGAAATAGACTATTCTGAAATTGCTACCTGATACAGAACTAATGCCTCATTAATCAGAAATACATCAGCCTAGGAACACTAGTTATGTCAGCTGGAATTATGAATGAGATTGCAGGGGATGCCACGTGCAGGGCTACATTTAGGTAGATCCAGTCTTGTGTGGACTTGTGCATGCTTAGAGGACTCGTTTTCGTCGTAGAAATGAACCCTGAAGTATGGGAAAATATGTTGTCTAAGAAAGAAGCTCTGCAGCTTTACACATTCAGTGCAAATAGCCTGAGAGAAGAACTCTCTTTGGCGTTTCTTGCAACACAGTGGATGGCTTAATTTCAAATAAGTGAATCACAAAGTCCTCCTTGTCACTGGAGAAAAGGGGGAGCTTATATAGCCCAGAAAAGACTCCAGGACTATATAATTTTTTTATACACACACACACACTCACAAAAATATATATATTTGCCTAAACTGGCCTACATGTAGGGAAGGGATTCTTCCCCTCTGCCCCCGCAGGTGAGACCCCACCTGCAGAGCTGCCTCCAGCCCTGGGGAACAGCACAGCAAGGACATGGAGCTGCTGGAGAGAGTCCAGAGGAGGCCCCAAGAGGATCAGAGGGATGGAGCAACTCTGCTGGGAGGAAAGGCTGGGAGAGCTGGGATTGTTCAGCCTGGAGAAGAGAAGCTTTGGGGTGACCTGATTGTGGCCTTCCAGGGCCTGAAGGAGCCTGAAAGAAAGACAAAGAGAGACTATTTCCGAGGGCCTGGAGGGACAGGACAAGGGTGAATGGCTTCAAACTCACAGAAAGTAAGGTTAGATTGGATATGAGGAAGAAATTCTTGGCTGTGAGGGTAATGAGACCCTGGCACAGGTTGCCCAGAGAAGCTGTGGCTGCCCCATCCCTGAAAGTGTCCAAGGCCAGGCTGGATGAAGCTCTGAACAGCCTGGTCTGGTGGAAGGTGTCCCTGCCCACAGCATGGGGGTTGGAATGAGATGATCTTTAAGGTCCCTTCCAATCCAAACCATTCTGCAATCCTCTGTATTCCAGACCTTCCTTTTCCTGTGCTTTGGGCAGCATGCAATTGAGTTGTTGTACACAAACCAACCACCTACTGTGTTCATATGTGCTGAGTCGAATTTAAATCCTCAACCAGTCAGCAAAACTTCATCTCTAGCCTCAGCAAAATTGCACAGCTTCCAGTTCAAATACAGTGGAAGTCCAGATATCTTAGAGTATAAGTAGTACTTTTATGTGCAGATGGATTGCTAGTCTTGAAGTCATTTAGTAGGTTGGTGTTTCAATCCAGCTCTGGAATACACCTCTGAAGTCCCTGAAGTATAAAACATGCAACTAATATCTATATATTTATTTAAAGTTCAGAACTATTGTTAGCTAATTACTATAGCCTTTGGTTTGAAAACCACAGGAAGATTATTTCAGCTCTTAAGCACTGAAATAGCAAATTCTTCCATTTCTTCATAAATTCTTTTATGGATGGAAACATGACATGGTGATGGACATATATTAAAATAGTACAGATATTAGCTTGATCCTTTTGCAAAATGTGATCAATAAACTCATTTATTTTCAGGTTCAGCAGCAAAATTGATTATCTAGTTATGCCATGTTAACACTTCAGTCTTCCTACCAGTGCAACAGCTTCAGAAATATTTGTACCAAAAATTAAACCTTCTCTAATTAAATACTAAGCTTCTGATATTCCCACAGCATCCCATTTCCTATGTATTCCTGCTTAATTATTTGCAGTGCTAAGACTGTGGGTATTTTTCTGGAATTTTTAGTCTCTGGCTGCAAGTTAGTATCATATTGGAATATGATACTATTTTTGGTAGAGGGAGGTAAAAGCAAGTCATACTCAATACCATTAATGGTGCTTTTCAGGATTCAGTCTTTAAAAGAGCTGTCTTACTTGACAGTCCTTTTATGTCACAAAAATAAGTGATTTTGGGGTACCAGTTATAAAAAAATGTGGTTCTTATGTGTTTGAAATTTTGTAGCAATGGTTGGTTTATTTATCAACCAATATTGCCTTAGTACCTAATAAATGAAAAAATTAAGTAGGACTGTAAAAAAATTCAGAAGACCTGCTAGCTCTCCTCTCTCTTTCCCTTTTTATTTCAATTCAATATGTGCTTTATGTACATCTCTTTATGAGCAGCATTTCTGAGGAAAAGGCATTATGTTTGGGAAATATGTCCTTGGTAAAATATATGTGGCCTAGTCTATGTGGGAGAAAAAGGAAAGCACTGAGGGTAGATTAAAAAATGCAAAACCATACAAGAAAAACTTCTGAATATGCTGCCTGTTATCTGAATGAACAAGATACCTGATCTGGATGGGGGTTGCCCTTAATTTATATTGCAACATTTAATGTCATTTAATATGTATTCTAATCCTGACAGAAAGTCAAAATGTTAAAAGTAGTATTTTATGCCACAGGCATGATTAAAGGTATTCTATTGTTGAGGAACGAGAATCATTAATATTGCAACAGCTTTTAACACTACTTCACAAAAGAAGTTACTGATTAAGCTTTTGCTAAAGGTCCTCAGCTCTTGTCATTTTTATTACACAACTCTCAGGAGAAGCCTCAGAGCATGGGAACCTTTTGTTTCAGGCTCTAAGTTGCCTGGTTTGTGCTCCATGGCATGGTCCAGCTGCCATAGCTGGTCACACAAAGGACTGTGTTTAAATAATTGAGTTCTTAAATAGTAAATTCGGGGGGGTTGTGTCCATACTGCCTTATGCCATTGCCCAGTTCAGGTGTTGTAACCACCAGCACAACACTTAGACCTTGGTTAGGTCTGACATTTAATAGCTGAAGGAGGTTACTGATACCAGCTGGAGGCATCAGGAAGAGCATTGGCAGCAGGTCAGGGAGGGGATCCCGCCTCTCTGCCCAGCCCTGGGAAGCACATCTGCAGGGCTGGGTCCAGCTCTGGCTCCTCAGGACAGGAGGGACATGGAGCTGCTGGAAGATGATTCTCCTGTGGAGATGCTGAAGGGATGGAGCATCTCTGGGATCAGGAAAGGCTGAGGGAGCTGGGGCTGTTCAGCCTCCAGAGCAGACACTGAGAGGGGACCTCCCCCAGGTCTGTAGGGGCTGCAGGGAGGGGGCAGAGGATGGACCAGGCTCTGCTCGGGGGGGCCCAGCAATGGCACAGGAGGAACGGGCAGGAACTGATGCCCAGGAAGTTCCACCTGGACATGAGGAAGAACTTCTTTGCTGGGCAGTGACCCAGCACTGAACAGATTGTCCAGAGAGGGTGTGGAGTCTCCTCACTGGGCATATTCCAGAACCATCTGGACACAATCCTGTGCCATGTGCTCTGGGATGACCCTGCTGGAGCAGAGAGGTTGGACCAGGTGACCCCCTTCTGACCCGACTCAGTCTGTGACTCTGTGTAACACGTGGCTGGTGGAACGTGGCTCCCAGTGCAGCCAGCTGAAGAGAGGTAGGTCTTCTTCTTGATTTAGGAACCTGTGATACACTGGCCAAATATGACACTATGTCCTATGGCAGAATAGCAGCACTGAACTGCACTCCCTGCAGTTCATGTCCACAGTCCTTCCAAATGATTCCCGAAGCAATTTGTGATTTATTTGAAATATGACTTTTATGGGAAACATCTGTGCTGTAGATCAGAAGGGAAGACACTCTGGTGTTGGGTTTCTCAGAAGCATTCTGTTGTGCAAGGGAAAGTTTACATGCAGAAGCAATGATTATTCTCATTAGAAAAGGAATTCAGTAAAGAAGAGAAGCTTCTGGTCAAACCAGATGCAAAAGTCCTCAGTAGCAGGGGAAAAAAAACCCTCTGACTTTCAAATTTCAGTGGAGAGGGGCTCTTCATCAGGAGCTGTAGGAATAGGATAAGGAGCAATGAGTTCAAACTGAAAGAGGGGAAACTTAGGTTAGAAATAAGGAAGAAATTCTTCCCTGTGAGAGTGGTGAGGCACAGACACAGATTTCCCAGAGGAGCTTTGGCTGCCCCTGTATCCCTGGAAGTGTCCAAGGCCAGGTTGGACAGGGCTTGGAACAACCTGGGCTAGTGGAAGGTGTCCCTGCCCATGGCAGAGGTTGGAACTGGATGATTTTTAAGGTCCCTTCCAACCCAAACCATTCTCTGATTCCAGCTTTGTATTTGAGTGAGAGTTTTTCCAACTGTGTTATTAAAAGCTGAGGATCCATCTCAGACAACTTTGACCATGCTGGGAGAAGGCCCAGAAGTTGTACCCCAGTATTAGAGCTCAGCCAGCCCAAAGGAAGCCAAATGGAAGGCAAATATATTGCTTTATAAATTACCTACTGTGCATAGGATGTGGTCTGTGGCAAAGTGTGCATCAGCAAAAGAAGAGAAGAGCAATAAAAGAAGAACTTTAAACTGACAGACAAATATAGAAGATTCCCACTGCTCAATATTTTACCCTATCTCAGAGATATGTGCTATTTAGACATCTGATTTGCTTAAAATCAGAGTGGAATAAATCTTAACTACTTACAAAGGATTACTGAAGCATCTAGCTTGAAAAAGCATCCTTAAAAAAAAAAAAAGTAGTTAAGAATAATTGTGCCACAAAAATTAAGATCTGGATAGTTTTCAGCACTTTAAAACTCAAATAAAGTTGTCTAGCTTGAATCTAATCCTACATAATTTTCAAACCTCATGAAAATCTTTTTGAAAAGAAAGGAGAAGACAAACCTTTTTATCTTTAAAGGGGAAAAATCATGAATAATTTCAAGTAAAAAGTCAGTTCTAAGACTGTGGGATCTTGCTAATGCATTGTGAGCAGAAAAAAACCAGCGAAATTGGATAAATAAATGATTTGTTATAAATTATTTGCAGGGAGTGGTGCATCTTCTAGTTTACCTATCTTGCTGTCTTGCATTTATAATGATTTTTTCCTGCTTTTGTTGCTGAGGGACCTCTTCATTTTGTGAGGATTTGTTGTGGTTTCTCAATCAGGTGAAAACAAATAATTGGTGCATTGCCTTCCAATTATAGAATGAAAAACTACATGAAAGACGCTGCCCACAGAAATGAATGAGAAGTTGGTAGTTTGTTTAATTGTAC
Source organism: Chiroxiphia lanceolata (assembly GCF_009829145.1). Lineage (NCBI taxonomy): Eukaryota > Metazoa > Chordata > Aves > Passeriformes > Pipridae > Chiroxiphia > Chiroxiphia lanceolata. Next base: position 3,980,951 of record NC_045638.1, on the reverse strand, counting down.
AATAGGAGAAGGTAACATGGCTGAGAGCTGAATTTAAGAATATTTATTAAATGTTCAGTTTCCTACATTTTTAGTCAAAATTAGGCAAGTGGGGGTTGTTAAGCTTTTCACACTTATGTTTGATGGTCAGTCCAAGCTCAATACTTGCTGACATTCCTGTGAGAGCTGTTCAGGTTTGTAATTTTGTGTGTTCTTGGCGTGAAGGTTCAAATATAACTGTGCAGAAGATCATCCACGTGCTGAGTTTGAGTTCCCACAATCAATCTGTGGCAGATATAAGGCATTTACCACTTTTCTACAGAATATTTCCATGGATGAATGTCATCTGGGAGCCATCCTCTCCACACTCCTGGTCAGGCAGAAGTGCAAAAGCAGCCACAATATCCTGCATAAAAGAAGGGTGTTTGGGAGATGCTGGTGGCACTGTTTTATCCCAGTCTAATTGTATTTTTCCAAGCAACTGTCAGTAAACCTCTTTTTCACATACCAGCAGAACAAGTACATTTTAAATATATAATGGACAGACTTACAGAGAAGAAAGAGGAACATGTGAGCACATCTTTGAGAAAAGTTTCCCTAAATAAGGACGATTTCTGCAAATTCAACGAATTCTGACTTGTCTTGGAGTTTTAACACCACAAATGCTATTCAGAAGTGTAATGGATCACCACACAAACACAGAAGCGCTGGTGGGGTAGATTTTCATGCGCTTGGGACCTAAAAAAGACACAGCTTTTCGATCAGACTAATGGCTTGGAAGTGGCTTCAGGAAGAGTGCTGGTAATTGCATTTGACGGTCGGAATTGATGGCTGATGGCTTGTAAAGGGCAAAGCACTGGAGTGATTTCAGGGAGCTTTTAATAATGCTTAGCAAATGATCAGGCTGCACAGTCAATCACTTTGCACATGCCAATATTCTTTTCCCCCTCCCAGGAAGCTCAAAGCGTAGGAAAAAAAAAAAACCAAACCCAAACTCAACTTAAAGCGCAGAATCGTGTGCTTAGTCAAGATAATCCCAGTGCCCAGAAGAAAGACAAGCAAGAAGTCAGATTTAAGGAATAAGCTTGATCAAGATGAGGAATAATTGTAATTTGCACTTGAGGCTTGGATGCTACTTATGGATTCTTCCAGGATCCGATTCTGTTTGTAGTTACACCAGGGTAAGTTTTAAAGCCAGCTAAATCCTTATTCTTGGCCAACATTAAGGAAGACACAATCAAGGAAGCATCACCCCGCAGAAGGTTGTTGAGGAATAGACTCCAGTTTCTGCTTCTTGTCTGTGGGTGCAAAGTTTGCATGATTTTTCATGTCCTTCTCCTCTAGGGGCAAGTGGTACAGCTTGAGGAGAGCTAAAACCCCTTAAAAGTAGGATCCACCCCTTCTGTCTTCTCTCTCACAAGGTCTGGGAAGAGTTTTTTCTCTTTTTCCATTCAGTTCCTTTCTGAGCAAAACTTCTTGGAGCAGCTGAAAAACCAAACCAAAGTAGGTCAGTGGCTCCTCCAGAAGATGCAAGGTCAAGAATATTTAAAACATTAATGATTTCTGAACGCCTCCAATTCAAGATGACTTGAAATACTCAAACCACAATTTTTAGAAGTCATAATGCTCACCAGGACACCAACTTAATTGTGTGCATTATGACTATTTCATAGACATGCTTTGCTCTCACAGTCTTAGTTCTAACTTTTTAAGTTCCCTGTTGCCAAGAGCAACATTAGAGAGACTTGCAGGTACTTTATCACCTGTAGGGAATGGTTTGGAGAACAGCACTCAGGCTACTCAGCACAAAGTAGCTTTGCTAATATATACAACAGGTAATAACATTTTCATTTCTCATGTGTAGAAGGTAAAGAATTTTCCCAGTAGCAGAGATCAGCAAATTGGAGCATTGCCATGGAATGAAGTCTATTATTCACTCACCTGTGAACAGATGAGCCCATTTTCTGTCTTTAAAAATCAGCAGGACACGACCCAACTTTGTGAGTCATTACTACCCCCAACTTATTTAGATGATGGACTGCTGGGACATTACATATTAATTCTGACTGGCACCTTATAGTATTTAAATCTTTTTGTGGTCATCCATTTTTGTATATTTTTACAGCTTTGTTCTGATGATTCTGAGGGTGGAGGACCGTTTTCTTCCAGAGGAAAGGCCACCAAGAGATTTGCTGGGTCCACTCTAGAGTTCAGTTTTCAGGGAATTGACTGTGAATATTTTTTGGATGTGAGACAAAACCAACAAATGTTGTCCAGGAATTTTTTAGGAAACTTCAGAGTCACTTAGTGTTATTGGTTTGTCTGGATAAATATGATCTTTTACAGTCTGGTTTTACACATTCTCTGTGTCTCTGGAACTTCAAGGAAACTTGAAGAACAAGCCTGTGTTTTGTTGTATTTGTAATTTTCTGAGGTTCACATTTACATTCTGGTGATGAGATGTTGTAATTTCCACATCATCTCACGTTCACCTGCATTTTCAGCAGATGCAGTGGCATTAATCATTCTTAATCAATAAATGTTAACAGAAGGGGTGGGAGTAGGCTGGAAATAAGTTCTAACTTCCTCTTGTGGTAAAACTGAGTTTTTAAGAAGAATACTGGTTTCGTGTTCCATTCATTTTATTTTTTTGAGAGCTGAAGCATAGGGTCTTGTGGACATGAGGAAATTATTGTGGCTCCTGACTTCAGGGTTCTGTTTTCTGGCAAGATGTTTTACACAGAGAGAATTTAAATGAAAATCAGAGGAAGAAGAACCCTTAGAATTTTCTTGTACAAATAACCCTTCACCAAATTATTCCCTGCTGTCCTAAAGGCAGTTCTTCAGCTGGTTTATGTTGTTCTTACCCCTTTCTACCCCTAAGACCAACACTACCCTACACCAGCTGTCTCCTGGGAATCTCACTCTTTCTCTACTTGCCCAGAATTTCCCTTCCTCCCTGTGATACAAAATAAATAGTAAATTCTTGTCTTTCCACATTTCTTCATTGGCCCTTACAACAGTAAACCCAGCACATCAGTGTATGTTCATTTTGTGTAATCTTTGAAGTTGATTTACATTTGCTTTTTGGTAGTTTTGTTATTGTTTGTAGTGGTAGATTTAAAAATAGTAAGAATACACTCCAAATTTTTGGTTTTGGAACAGTCCAAAGGACAAGTTGTTTTATTGGTCTATTGATTATATTCCTTGAATGACAGTCCTTCGTCTTAGTCTCCTTTACATATGCACCACTTGTGATTAATATTCTTTATTCCAACTGCTCCTTAGAGGTGCCCATTGCACTAAGAGCAGGGAGTGTAATACCTGACCAGCAGAAATATTCTTGTGGCCATTTTTTTTTTCAGTGACACTGTGACAAAAATATCCACAGTATCTAAGGTGTAAATTGAAAAAAAACAATGGTTTTCGCCAGGTACAGGCTCCGTTTGTGGTTTGACAAACCCTGTAGTTTTGCAAAGTGTGATGTAGGGCATGAATAGAAATATTAATTATAATCCTTCTTGTACATAAACTTCACAGTACAGTCTTCCTGTGAAGACTTTATACTTAATTTCAAGAATTATCAAATAGTTTAATTTTCTACCTTCAGAGTGAATCACTCTTAACTTACTGCAAACAAATGCAAGAACTATGTAAAATGGATACAATAAATGTCAAATTAGACATTCAGTTTTTCTGTAAGAAAGTGAAGCTCCTCAACCAAGCTCCAAAAGTGTTTTGTCCTTGTAATTCCTTGCAGGGAACTGGAAAAGAGAAAAGAAAGAAAAACCTCACAAGAAAGAGAAAATTGATCTTTCTCTTTATTCCCAGCTGTGAAACTTTCCATGGTCAGGAACTCAGTTAAAATGGGGACATAAAAGCAAAAAATAACTGCAGAATTTAGGAAAAGAATGACCTGGGTCATCAAGTTCCATTCCATGAACACAAATACATAATACTGAAGAGTTCTCAGAACATCTATTCTTAATCTCCAGAAAAAACCCCCCTGCAAACTAAAGAGCACACCCTGAATTGGTCTTAAAACATTTGGTCTACAGAAGGCTAAATTTACCAAAACCAACCCCAAACCAAAACCCAAGAAACAACAAACCAAAACAACCAACTCCAAACAATATGACAGAATGAGGAGGAGGGATGAACAACTGATACCCTACAAACTCCACGGCAGGATAAATAAACTTCCAGGTGACACCGAGGAAAGGAAATAACCCAGTGGGCCTTGCCAGTCTGGTTGGTTCCCAGATTAGGAGGCTGCCCATAATCCTGAACATGCAAACAACAGATGCCAACTAAGCACTTTAGGTTTTCTGAGCCTTAGAGAGTTGTTGTTCTCTGCCCATCACCTGCTCCGTGCCCAGGAGACAACAGATACATCAAAGAAGAGCCTGGGGGAAGAAAACCTCCTGAACCCTAAAATTAATGATCTGATCTGAATCACAGGATCAATAAAATATGATGCATGCACAGAAACCTTAAGAAACACCAATTTTTTGCTTGAATTCAATACCCAAAACTTCACGAAGCCACGGATTGTGTTACAGTCTCTGCCAGTTCTGTCTCAGGCTCCTTGGAACAAGTAGATTTCCCTGCTGCTCTGTTTGGGAGACTCTCCATCTTCTCCCAATCTTCTAATCTTCTCCAATTGTCTAGACTAAGTTTCATTAATGGATGATTCAAAGCCATTAAATCTCATTCCAGTAATGCTCTTTAAGTTGAACAATTCTTCTCTCTCTCCGTGGTATATACACCCAAACATCTATATTTTGTTATTTACTGTAATATTATTATTGACACATTTATTGCTACCTTTATTTTGGTAGCCTAAATAAACTGACCTTTTTAAGTTCTCTCTCAAAAATAGCTTCTCTTTTTCCCTTAGCACTTACATAGATAATTTTTAATTCTGATTTTAAATGTCCTTTGTGAAGGAAATCAACTTGGATTACAGATGGTATCCTAGAGGAGCTATTCCTGCATTTTATTCAATTGTATTAGTTTTATGTTTAACCTCTGGGTTGCTCTTAAACTGAGGGGAAAGGGAGAAGGAATGCAGACAAGGTGGAGGAGGGTGGGTTCACATAGTATATTCTGCTTAAATTATTCCTACATAAATTTGAGATAGATAGTAGACTGAATTTCAGTCTAATTTTAATCTCTGGGCTGGAATCAGTATTCCAAAATGTTTTCATTCTCAGGTTCTTTATACCAGAGCAAGGATAAAAAATAGAGGAGTGATTTCATAGTTTCAAAATTAAGCTTTTCCCCATCCAGGGCCAATGGTAGGAATTCATAATCACAGGAGACATCAAGGATGCTCTTGAGAAAGGGAATTAAGCACAAAGCACTTCTTTTTATTTGCACACATTCTGACAGAGACATCTGTGACTGCTTCACAAAAAAAGTGAAGTGGACCAGTGTGGAAAAATGAGCAAAATGTGGCTTTATATTAACACAAAAATGACTTTTAAGTTGAAAAAGAGAATTTATGCTTTTGTAATTCTGAAAGAATGAATAGTAGGAGATCATGAATACCTCTGCTAATTGTATAGTATAAATTAGGCCCTAATCCAGACTGAAGGCAGGAATTACAGAAATTAGGAGGAAGACTGATCTGGATCTAAATTTAACATACATTTCTCACCCTGATCCCTCCAAGTCTCCAAATGAATTGTGTTGAGGTTGTATCACATGATGTTTGGATCAGGCTTTCAGCACCTGCTGAGAGCAATTCTTGCTCTGTGAGAGCAAGTTTTCCTCTGTATGGGAATTCTCATAGGAAAGACAAATGTTCTGCTTTTTTTTCCTAAACAATCTTTTAAACTGCTTTGACCTCCCACATTTCTGTGTGGAATTTACTGTAGAGTTCCTTGCAATTTCTGCTTGAACTGTGGTACTTTTGTGAATACCCCATTGCTTGAATTTTCCATCTTCTGTCTGTCTTCAGTCAATTCTATTTTCACCTTCTCATGGGGTAAGAAGTTATGCCTTGACCAGCTAATTTTAAAGTCTTCTCTCTCATCTTTCAGACTATTTTTACTCCTCTTTGTCAGCTCCTTTTTCATAACCTAAGGTCTTTGTCTCTTTAGGCTACCACTGCAAAACTGGGCTTCCAGCTCTTGATTCATTCTTGAAGCTCTTCCCTGAGTCCTCATAAATTTTCAGTATCGTTTCAATGAAGTGATATTTACTTTTTTCCCTGATTTCCTTTCAGTTTCTTTGCTAGAAAAGGTTTCCACAAACAGAGCAGAGAAAGTTATAAAATCCTCAGATCTGTTTTTTTCTGAACTAAAATGTCAATTGTTTGCCACCTCTCTCTTGCAGCTTTGAGTTCCACCCCCAGCTTCTTGTGTCTGAGTGATTTTCCCACTGTTAACTTTAATTCATATATTATACATCTCATCCATAATTTATCATAAAGAAGGACCTTCTATTATTTATCACCTGCATGATGAGGACATGCATGTGCACACATGCATATATGGGGTATTTTCTTCCATAAAACTAAAGATTACTGGATAAATATTTAACAGGGGTTATAGTCTGAGCAAATATTGCTCCTAAAACTTTTGGAAAATAATGTTTTTCAGCAACTCTTATATGTTCCACAGGGTAGATGTTTAGAAACAGGTGGTGCCTTTCCACAGAATATTATTTGTTTGAAAGGAAGAATTAAGGTAATTTAAAATTTTTATCATCTTATTAAAGGTATTTCTACTTCCATGTTTCCCAATTTCTTCTTCAGAATTTACTGTCTTTTAAGAGCTAGTACTGACCTTAAAAATAAGTCATATTTTAAGAAGAAAGGGGGATTTTTCTTATAATTAAGCACAGAAGACTGTTTCAGCTCTATATGTGCTACAGTGCAGTGTTAGGCTGGGTCTAAAATACAGTGAGATGACCAGGACTGTCTTGAACAACCACATCCTTTAATTTAAGTGGTATCTGTTGGCCAGAAGACAACCTATCAAACAAACTTTAAAACATGCACTCCTTGGTCAGTCAGTCTTCCTATATAGAATAAAACTCTGTGAGAATTTTGTCTGAATAAGGGGAGAGCCAAGTCTGGGTCTCACGGAAAATGTTTGTTATTAATCACTGAGCAATCTCAGTTTCCCCAGCTGCAGTACAGCAAGTGTTTACCACTGTAAGCACAGTTCTCTGTAGCAAATACTCCTTCAAAACACAAAATCAGCACTTCACTGCAAATGATTAACATTTGCAGACCCTGGGCACTTAAAATGGTGCTCTTTCCTTCTCTTATTAGAAGAACTTTAGCAGCCAGAAGTTACTGGGTACCCACTCTTTCTTTCCCCTGAGTGTGGGGAGTGATAGTGAAACAAAGATTTATTGTGCCACTGACACCTGAGGGTTGCTGATGAAGAAAAAGCAGCATCTGAGCTAAAAGACAATACTATGTTGAATTCATGCTTTTTAACAAATTATGTCCCTGTTAAAAATAAATGCAGATTATGTTCAAAATGGTGTTAATCACCCAGATACCTCTGAATGTTCAGGTGCTTGCAGTTTGTATTTAAACAAGAAATAGCTCTAGGAAGAGTTAGCTAGATATGATTTCAAATTAAGTGAGAAAAGAATTGGTTTGATTTTGACATTTTTTTGACATTGTTTGTTTGTTTTTTATGGTAGGAACAAGTTAATAAGTGAATATCTGTTACCTTTGGTAATGTCACTGTCTTTCCCCATCCCTGTTTTTGTTTTTTTGATGGCTACATCTCTATGATAGAAATGAAAAGTACTTTTTATAGAGAGCAGGCAGGCTTGGAGTACAGAGTCCTGTCCACTTAGGTGAGATCAGGTCTCTCCTTTAGCCCCTCTCATCTCATGGAGGGTTTTTTCTGCAGGCTCTGCCACAGAGGAAGAGATAACCAGGTAATAGGAAATAAAAAAAAAAAAAAAGGTGCAGAAGAGTTTCAGCTTTAATATCTCATTTTGAAAGATTAGGTGAAAGCAAGTCAATGTAACAGGTTGGCCACACAATCAAATCCCATCTAACCATTCACAATTAATTATTCAAGCCTGTCTTTGTGCTCCTGTCAATTTGAACAGAAGAGCTGTCAGCTGATGAGTCTCTATTGAAGACCAGCCTCAGATCGTTATTATTGAGCTGCCCCTTCCCAGACTCCTGGGCCAGAGCTACTGTCAGAAAGAAAAAGAAATGAAACACAGGATATTGACTTTTTGGATCTATGGGATATTATTTATTTATTTTCCTCCTGCTTTCTGTGTTCTTCGCCCTGTGCTTTGCACGACGCTCCCTTTTGCTCCAGAAAGAGCTCAAAAAGTCCACGAGGCTCAGTTTACAGGGATTTGCATGTGTGTTCCACCTTTTTAATGGGAAATGCTCCAGGGGAGGGAGGTACTGTGTCTCAGCCGTGGTCGTGGCGCAGAATTCAAATCCTCAGGTCAGTGATACAAACTCTTGGGGCTCTGCCTAAGAGGATTGGAATGAGGAAAAATTGGCTTTCTCCCAGGAGATAAAGACTGTGAACTATGAAAGCAATAATGTTGACCCAAATAACAGTTGCTCAAGAGATTGAACCAGTGAAGAATTTGCTTAGAATAAATGCCATACAGCTGTCAGATTTTGCCACGTTAGTTTTCTTCTTATAAGATTCATTTATGGCTGTTCACATCCCTAAGCCATTGGCTTCATAAAAGAGTGTACCCAAATTAAAGTTGAGTATCAGGAAAAGAGAAGAAAAATAGTTTTAGTTCAGAGCTTTTTCTTCATTACTTCTTTTGCTGCCTAGTTTTGAAAAATAGGGATAATTATTTTTTTAATGTTCTTATCTAAAGTGACACCAGCATTTTTTGAATGCTCACATAAAATGTCTAAACTGCACTGTGTTTTCTCAGGAGAAAGAAGTGCATCGAAGCAAATTGGGTGAATATCCTTACTTTAGATTAATTTGTCAAAAAAAAAAGAGTACTTATAGACCTTATGCATTTAAAGCACTGTGTGCAGAGAGTCACATCTCTTTTTCAGGCAGCTGACATGCCCAAGTAAGAAAAACAGACCACTGGTGCAGGGTTTTAAATCCCTTTGAAGCCACAGTCTGGTGGCTTAAAGAAGACACCCATATATGGTTTACAGATCTCATAATCCTCCTCTACTTTAAGGTGTATTTTATCACCATGTGGTAATCATAGAAAATCATGGTTTGGGTTGGAAGGGACCTTAAAGATAATGCAGTCCCACCCCCCTGCCATGGGCAGGGACACCTTCCACTAGCCCAGGTTGCTCCAAGCCCTGTCCCACCTGGTCTTGGACACTTCCAGGGATGGGGCATCCACATCTTCTCTGGCACAAGAAGTTCCAGTGCCTCACCACCCTCACAGTAAGGAATTTCTTTCTAACATCTGACTTAAGTTTCCCTTTCAGTGTGAGCCCATTCCCCCTTGTCCTGTCACTGCCGTTCCTGATGAACAGTCCCTCTCCAGCTCCCTTGCAGCCCCTTCAGATCCTGGAGGGTGCTGTGAGGTCTCCACACAACCTTCTCTTCTCTAGGCTGAACTTTCTCAGCCTTTGTAGAGGAGGTCCTCTAATTCCCTTATTAGCTCTGGACTTGCTCCAACAGTTCCATGTCCTTCTTATGTTGGGGGCACCAGAACTGGGCACAGTATTGCAGGTGGAGTCTCACCAGAGCGGAGCAGAGGGGAGGCTCACCTCCCTCAGCCTGTGGCCCACACTGCTTTTGCTGATCCTCGTGGCAATTCCCTGCATGCAGTTGCTGTTGTTCTACACCTACAGTCGTGCAGGAGGCTGGGGGTGTGTCTGACTCACACTGTGCACCCTCAGACAGGAGACCTGCACCGACCGTGGGTGCAAAGGACACACTTTACATTCTGCACATCTTGGGTGGACTGAATGTGCTGGACCTATATAACCTTTTCTGCCAGGCAACTTCACGCTCCTTGGAATATCTGGGAATGCAGGAAAAGTCAATTATGGAGATCTTCCTGTATAAACATGATTGGCATGCTCAAGGCCATCTGTGCCTACGTCATGTGATGCCAACAAGGACGGTCACTCTGTGACTCAACATGGTCTTCAATGGCCTGTGGAGATAAAGCAAGAGAGGATGACTGCTCAGGAAAACTACTTAGGGTCCAGGCAATGTCAGTCTGTGTCTGCTTTGACATATTTATTTTGTTTGGTTAGGTTAGGGTTTTTTTCATTTGTTTGTTTTTTGTTTTGTTTTGTTTTTTTTTGTTTTTTAACTGATGCTGTTTGTCCTGAAAAATAAGTTTTAGAAGTGGGAAAAATGCTTTGTGTGACTTTCAGCCTAAAGTCCAATATTTAGAATATGAGTTTGTAGCATTTTTTTTTTCTAAAAGACCTCTGTTTCCTTAACATTCATCATTTAAAAGATACAAGAAAAAAAAACATTATAGTCACTCTGGTTGCTTAATAAACGCTGCAAATCAACCATAAAACAAAGCTAACAAAATAGGTGCTTTTTATCATTTGTGGAGCTAAATGTATCTGTAATACAGGAAAAGCTCAGGAAAAGCAGAGGAATGTTTAGCACAGCTTGGCTGAAACATTAATCTGGCCAAAGGCTGTATTTTCAAAATAATTTATTCTGAGGTCTTCACACAAAATGAGCACTGGTGCAAACAAAACAGGTACAGAGCTCTGATGAACACTCATGGAAAGACAAGAACAGGAGTAACATTTAGCTCATACACTTAGAGCTTTCCATGTTCAAACTGTGTCCTTGTTGTGCACCTACAGAAAGGGTTGAATCGTATCTGGCAGGTCTTCAGGCACAGCCCATAAAACGAGGAGTAAGGAGGGATGTTTTTGTGCTCAAAGCCCAGAACTGGGATACAGGATTCCCAAATTTGCCACAAACAAGCAAGTGAACTTCAGGCAAATCAATTAGCTTTAGTGTGCCTCAACTTCCCAGTCAAATAAAAACAGGCCAAAGATGATAATTGTCTGAGAAATTTATTTGGGCATATTTGCATAATGTTCCTGATATCTGGAGAGGCTTCTGTGAGCCTGTGATGATTCTGTGAGCAGTTCAGAGAAGGCAATAAAAAAACCCTGAAATACTTCTATTTATTCTAAAGGAATGATGCTTGTTGTGTTTATGATGTGCTTCCAGTCTAAGGGAAGCAATAGCACAGAATCACAGTAATCTTTATGAGATGGTCTGGACCTGCACATCCCTCTTAGTTTTGTCTCACACAGATCTTTGACATGAAGTTGGATTGAAATACCCCATAATCTTGAATTGATGCCCAGCATAAATTGCAGTGTGAATTTAGTCTGTGATGAAAAGTTATATTTACTGAACCCTTTTTATTGTTAAGAAGTTTACTTTAACAAAGATGACAGCAAACAGAAAATAAACAACGTGATAACCACACATCTACTCACAAGATTATAAGTCTTGGTCAAAGTGTTTCTGATTATTGAGAAGTTATAAGAATTATAAAACTTTGTAACCCACAAAAAGTTATGTTAGAGTGGAAATTGATGTGTGTGAGGGAGGGCAAAGTAGAGGAAAAGTAGGCATGGTTAGAGGAAATTGTGAAAAATAGTTTAGTTTTCAAAGAGCTGTTGAAAAGCAACTCCACAGACTTAACAGCACTGTCTTCTTCAAAAAGATAGAAATGTACATCATTAGTTGCTTTTTTCTTCCTTTTAAAAATTATTCACTGAACTCTTTCCCCAGAGGACTGGCCAAGAGTCTCCAGGGGAAACTACTTATTTTGTCTCTAGTTCCTAGTGGTGTTTCTTCCTCCCACAGTGAATATTTTGAATATTTTTTGTGCAAACAATATAGGTTTGATTTTACAAATTGAGCAAGAAAGATGCTAATTCCTTCCCATGTCATTACCTTAAACCCAAATCAACCTGTTTAGCTTTCCCTGATTTTACACTCTCAAAATAAGTAATTAGATAAAAATACTACAGTAGAATGTACTGTATGAAGCTTTGTCTCTGCTGCTGCACATGCCTTAAATAAAAATTCCGAAGGCTCAGATGTCTTGTGAAGCTCTGAATAGATCTTTTCATGAAAGGCAGTGGGTACAGTTATAAATTCCTCACAAAACTGTTCCTTCAGGTTGAGATGCTTCATTACCTTCCCAGTTACCTGCAGAATAAATGTGGTTAAACACGTGGGGCCACAGAGCTGCTCTAATTAACGTAGAGTAATATTGATTATTTGCAGTTAGTCAAAATAATCCTACTGCTGTTGGCACTTGTAATTCTGTGTGTGCCAGGCTGTGATTTATTCTGATCATACTGTCTATAACACTTTGTATTCTGGGCATACAATGACTTCCATAAACTATTAAGGTGCACGTTTGATGATGGTGACATAAACCAGCTGCTGTTCAGGCCAGAGGAGATGGAGGTTTTCCTTTTACCTGACAAGCTTGTGTTTAAATTTCCATGCAGATGGAAGGAGGGATGGGTTCTGTTCCTTGATTATACAAAGAGCAGAGCATAAGTTTATTTGTGCTAAGCCACCAGTCAGCTCCAGGCTATTTATTTACGTGGGATGCACCAGCAAAAGCTTGAGGGAAAAGATTTTAATCCTCCAGACAGCTCCATATATCATGGGCAAAGCTGAATCCTCTTTAATCAGAGCCCCTAAAAACTAGCTGGTGATTTAATATTATCTGCTTGCTTCCTAGCTGAAAAAAAGAAAGCAGATTCTGCAGCAATGTAGGCAAGGACTCAAATAATCTAAAACTGTGGTATTAAAGATTATGGCAGTTTTGTTAAATATCCTGGAGGACTGACAGCTAACAACAGCAGGTAGGGAACTGTAGCTGCCCATGCCTAATAAATTCATGGAAGATTAAGAGGGGGAACAATTAAATATAAACATTATGTGATCGGTCAGGTTTATACTATCCAATCATAAAATAGTGACAATTGACATAACCTGATCTGTGTACACAAAAATGCAGCTCCTGCATCTAGTTATACTTTATTTAAAAAATAAAAAAACCCATATTTATTCCTCCTTTATAAAACTCAAACTCAGCATACCTAAGTGGAATTGGTGTGGGCACTTGACATGAAACATGTTTTTGCAGTCTCAGAAACATGAAGGGGGCAATAAAATGTGTTCTGATTTGTATGATTTGCCTGACAATCTCATTTTCAGGATGGCCATGATCCTGGTACCCAAACTTATTCAGAAAATGATAACACTGCACATTTAGGAGCAAAATGCTCATATGACTTTCTGTGTTCTGAGGTTACAGAAACATAAATGAACTCGCGTTACAGTTGAATTTAAAGCAGCTAAAACCATGAATGCAGCTACCACCAATGTTCAGGACCTGCTGGATTTTGGAGCACTGTGTTCAGGCCTCTTTCTGTCTCCATGAGAAACCAAGAGAGTGCCAAAGCTCCTGTTCCTGTGGTAAAGCTGTGAGTGACTCAGCAGATAATCTCTCGCAGCTCAATTTATACAGACAAAACTGCAGCTCCATTTCCCTCCTTCCTCATTTTGTCTTTTTGTCTATTTTTCTTAATTATTATTAGTTTTGCTTTTTTTTTTCTTTTCTTTTAACTTTTTTCCTTTTCCTTCCTTCCTTCCTTCCTCCTTTTCTGCCTTCCTCCCTCCCTCCTTTTCTCTTCCAATTTTATTCACCCTATAGTTTCTATAGGCAGGAAATAGGCAGGTTTGTTGTAATAATTCATACGAAACGTCAGTGGAAATCTGGAAACTATGGCTGTGGCAAAATCTCTAGTTGTGAGACAGTAAGCCATTTGGGAATGGAGAAGTAAACCCCACAGTAGCTTAATTTCTTTAAATCCATTTTCTCTGGAGAGATGCAGAAAGACAGTGCTGTTCCCTAACATTCCTCAGAGATAAAGGTGCCAAAATGATAGCAATTTTGTGTTAACTGTTTTCCTCGTTAGTCTTTTCTACCTTGAGTTTAATTCTGGGGAAAAAAAAAAAAACAAACAACAAAAACCCACACAACAAACAGAAGGAAAAGGGAAAAACAGTGGCTTTAGAAGTGAAGGAAACTTCAGGCTTGCAAGCTCATGATAGAGGTACATCTCTGGGAGCTTTGAGGAGCCTGGAATAACAAATCAAATTTGTTAGCAGCCTCCTTTGCCTTGGACAACCACTTCCTATAGCTTTTATGCTTTTTTTTCCTTTCCTTGTGTCAGGAAAAAATGGGAAGATCTAGGATCTTGATCCTCATGAATAACATTGTACCGTGATGGTGCTCGAGTTATCTAAACCCAGACCAAGGAGAGACAAAGACCACGTAATGAATATTAAGTGTTTGGTTCTTCAGCAGGTTTGTCTGAAGGGTGGAGGTGGTAACCCAAGGGAGGGATAATTTGCTTGTAATTAAGAATGTTCATTACCCTTGGGCTGTAGGGCAGTGCTGTGGTTTCCTCCTGGACATGAGCTGCAGGTTGTTTCCCAGACAGGCAGAGGGGCAGTGGGGCGACGTGCTCCAAAGGTGTGATTTTTGTGGAATGAACGTCAGGGTTATCCTCTGTAAGGAGTGCTGGCAGGGCCTGTGAGCTTGGCTACATCCCATGAGGGGGATGTTGTGCTGCTTGGAGGAGCATGATCATGTTTTGTCCATCTGCAGCACCTCCTGTGAGCAACACCCCAGGTGTCTCACGTAGGTTGGGTACATCGAGTGACGCTTAGAAAAGTGAAATCCTTTCCCCCCTCTTTCCCTACGTGCCTGTCCTTCCTCCTCTAATCCCTGGGCTGTGTAGCAAAAGCATTCACAGGACTGTGACTTCAGGGCACGGTTTTTCCAGCACATTTTCCGTGCCCAGAGCAGCAGATTGTTTTGCTTTGAGAGTGATGCTGTTGCAGTGCTGTAAAACTGAGTTATAGGTCACTCTGCTTGGGCTCTCTGGGGAGGTCTCTCCCCTTTTCTGCACAGGTCACGCTAGAAACTTGCTGAGCAGAAGCTGTTCTATCCAGTGGAGGTGACAAGTGCTGCTGATAAGAGTTTATTTGTTCTGTATTATCGTTTGGCACACGATTAGATCAGCCATCTGTTCTCTTAATTTCGATCAACCCAATTTAGGCTGCAGTAACATAATGCCTTTAGATGTGTTTCCAACAAAGTAAAAATCAAATATGATTTTTTAAAACCATCCTGAGGATAATGTTACCCCCTATTTAAAGACTACCAGCATGCTGGGGGAAAAGGGCCTGATTAAAGAATAATTAACATCAAGGTTTTAAAAATATTCTCGTTTTCATACACGAATATTATGCACTAATTCGACAGGAAAGTGTTCACATTTTCTTATGAATTATACATGAGAACAATTTCACATAGGAAACCTAAACAGAATTATTTTAACTTATTAGTCAGACCTGTAAAATTTTATTTTAATCTCTGATATTATACAGTCTAATGGAAAGCATTAAAAACCTTACATAAGAGCAATTTCGTAATTGTTAATGTGACCTCTTCTCACTGAGAGGAAGGATTTGCTAATGCAACTCAACCGTAATGAAGTCATAGGTTGTTTGGGACACTAGTCAGCAAATAGTTAAAGGAAGGGTGTGTGTCAAAAATGTCATGGGATTTGGGGCCCTTAGTTGGGGTTGGTCAAGCCTAGACATGATCCAGTTTTCTCCACCTCTTCCCTGTTTGTTTTGTTCAGGAGAATAAGACACATCTTTCCAGGATCTTACTATGTATCTTCAGGTCAAGTGGTTTGCTGATATCTCAGATGAAGATATGAATTTGAGGTTCCAATTAGTGAGTGAGATTTTGTTGAGGGAAGTTGTTGATAAAACATGCAAACTGTTAAAACATTGGCCAATGGTGATAGGGGCTGGTGAGCTGTGTAGGGAGATGGGATCGTGGAGTTTTCCTGGAGTTTTCCTTACAACTGATATGAATATGATACAGAATGGAGGAAATCTATTCTCTGAGTCCATGACTCTGGAAAGGAGACCACAATTCAATGAATAACTGAAGCAAGTTAGCCCTGATAAGAGGACCTTATTTCCTGAATGGGTAAGTTGAAGAAAAATTTGTATAGAGGGGAGTGGTGACATTTTACATTCACTACAACCAGAACCATTTACTGAACTTATGGCCATGATTCAAACTTGAAAACTAACTTCAAAAAGGTGTTGAGCAAAAAAAAACCTACAGGAATATTTCAAGATATGAATAATTCACAGGAAATGATTTAGGAAGTTCAATCTGTATAACTAATTAAGGAGAAGGATGGTATAAGAGGTAATTTCCTCATGTTCTGTAAGTACTTAAATGGGCAGAAGATTTCTGACTGCAGAGGAAATCTGTAATGAAGGCACAGTAAGATCCAATAACTGGGGCAAAGGCAGATGGACCCAAACAATGCACTAACTTTCAAAAGTGAGAATAATTAACCACTGGAATAATTTACCCGGGGATATCACACGCTCTCCGCTTACAAGAAATCTTTAATCATGACTAATGTCTTTTTAAAAAACCTATAGAGTAACTTCCAGATATGGACTTGGTGCAGGAGTTAATGGGGGGAGCATGAAAGGTGAGAATAAATGACTCTAATGGCCTTTCTAGTCCGTGGATCTGTATAATTTGTTTCTGGTCTCACAGTGAGGCAGCTGTGTGCTGGTGACAGATGGGATGCTGAAGAAAGAGTTATGGGTTCCATTCCCTGTTTTTTTCACTAACTTGTGTGCATCTATCCATGGATCTCAGTGAGCTTCTCTGTAAGACATTTAAATGTTCACAGAATCACAGAATGGTTTGGGTTGGAAGGGACTTTAAAGACCATCTACTTCCAACCCCCTGCCAGGGCAGGGACACCTTCCACTAGACCAGGTTGCTCAATGCCCAATCCAACCTGGCCTTGGGTTTAAATACTATTTTTAACTAAGTTTAATGCTATTTTAAGTAGCAATATATTTCTATGCTTGCCTGCACCACCAGGGCAAAAGGTACTGAGGGTTCATGGCAGCCTTTGAACTCTTTGAATGAGACACATATTCCAGGTATTGGACCAGGTTGTCAAAGACCCCAGGCACTGAAAGCCAAAACAGATTTCAATGTCTCTGAAAATCAGATGCTGAAATTATTATAATCAAGTTTTCAAGGCATTAATACAAACAGTACCAAGGAGGAATAATAAATGGGAATTATGAGCTATATTTTGACAGTGTTCTTTTTAATTGCTCTGAAGGAGGCTTCTCTGTCTTCCTGTCTTGAAGCCTGCTAACAGCCAAACAAACAAAAAGCTTCAGTTTATCTGAAAGGATGTTTCATTAAAAAAAAAAAAAAAATATCTTTATTTGGCATGTTAAGTAGATGAGCCAAAAAAAATTGGGCTTTGTTACAGCAAAGCGAGAGCGATTAGATTAAGAAGAAAAAGCACTCCCTTGGATCAACAGGGCAATGAGAGGCTGTCGATCCCCATCCTGCTGCATTTCCAAACACTTTTTGAAGTACAGAAGGCAGAACACTCAGCACTTGGGCTTTGTCACAGCTGACAGCCTGTCTGCTTTAATGAAAATGCTCCCCGTTTAGGAGCTGACAGAAATTACAGGCACTTCCCCTTTTATTTCCCTGTCATCTTTTCTGTCTCAGCAGAAGGAGGGGTTGGTTATTAAAGCATTACATAAGTATGCAAAATATATTAAGGAGAAGAGAGGAAAAGGCAAAGCTTTAGCCCTGCAATTATACACAATGTCTGATGGGGAGAAATGTGGGATAACATCTGATATGTGACAATAACTATTTACTTTCAGTTATCTTTAAAGAGGGTGAGGCAAAAAATCTCTAGATAATGCTTTAAGTGAAGGTTTTATTATACTATTGCCTGAGTAATTTCCAGGAGGAAGATGATCTAAGCAGTGTTAGATAGCTCGAGTATGTTCATAACTTCTCTAGAAAATACAGCAAGATAACACAGAACAATTTCTTGGCTCTGCACAGCTTTCAAAAAACCTCTTTTATTAAGTGGCAGGCTTTTAATAAGTGTGCCCACTCTCACAGACCCAGATGTAGCACCGCATCTGAGGAAACCTTCTTCCAGGGCTGAGAGGGAAGGCTCCACTTGCAAATATAAATATAAAAATCAGTACAATGGGATCTGGAAATAGCCCACAAATCTGCATATATTCATCAGCCTGACAGTAGCCACTCCACATCCTCGTTCACATCCACAGTCCACACCCCAGCTGTGACTCCAGAGCAAATATTAGCAGCAATAACATGTACAAGGTAAAAATACTGACAAAAGTGAGCTTTCAACAGTTTTAAGGGGAGCTCTGAATTTGATCTTCTAACTTAATTTGTGACAGTTATTTCATTCTTATCCTGAGAAGAGTTACAGATTTAATTATTAATGATGGCCAGTTTAGACCACCTCTCAAAACTGTGCAGAGGATCTGAAAATAGTGAGAGCTTTAGAAAACCATAGAGAAAGGAATTTATTTTTAAGCTTTGGCCACATCTGTGTGATCTCAAACCTGTGTGTACTAGGAGTCTCCAACAGTGAGACTCTTTGCAGAAATGGAATTATATATATTGAGCAAAGGTGAAAATGGACCCCAGAAAAAGAAGCTCCTGAAAGCCTTTGTACAGGGAGCACATTGCTGCCTCTCAGCTGTTTGGGTTCCACTCACTTGACACAAATGCACAGCATGTGCAGGTTTACTGGAGGGACCAAAACAGTCACAACCACCCCATTAGCACCTTTTTATGTGTTCCTGGTCCTGTGATGTGAGAGCAGGCACCCACCCCGGCACAGTTTGGTGAGGGGGTTACATCCCAGCTGGAAAAATCTGATTTAAGTGTGGATTGGGCTGCAGAGGACATGGCAGACAAAGCAGCCTGGCAGCCCTGCCAGCAGAGTGGCATTGCTGTGGGCAAGCTCACGTCTGTGCTGTCTGAAATGCAGAGCTGGTTAATGCTCACACAGCTGGAAACAACAGCGAGAAGAGATTGCCTTTGCTGCATCCCCCAAGTAAAGCCCTTAAATGTGATTCCCATCTCCTGAAGCTGTCATTTTATGCTGCCCATGGAGCAGAAGGGAGACAACTGTGCTTCAATTACCTGTGGTTCTTATAACATATTCCTTGGCAAAGGTAGGTTTGCTTTATGAATATTTCAGGAGTGCAGAAGCTGCTTGTGACACCAAAGTCAAACGGCTCGTGGTTTTCACACCAAAATCCTAAATATCCTTCTAACTTAAAGTTAGGGGTAAAGACAAACCTTGTTAAAGGGTACAGATGTTCAGTATCACCGTGTGATGAGAAGAGAGGGTGGCACAAGTGTTTATGAGCAATGTAAACAAGGTTCTGAGTAACTGAGTATATTTGTGAAAGGAAAAGAAAGAAACACTTAGAATAGGACACTACATTATATCTAGGAGTTACATTATATTGTATTGGTTTAACTTATCACTACTAACTGTCTGTATCATTTCATCCAAACATTGCAGCTAACTATTAAAATAATAGATGTAAGATAGCTTTGTTTTTTTCATGTAAGCTTTTCAGTGCCATGTTTCAAACATCTGGCTGTGGAACTGAGATAGGATTTATTCAGGTGCTTTTCCTACTGCACTCTACAGTGCATTTTTCACAAGCCTTCTGTGTGCAAGCAATTAAATTTTCACAGGCATGTGAATGCAATGTGGCTTCTGTGTAAGAAAAAACCTCCCTAGCCTGTGAATCTGTAAATCCACCTAGGCTGGAATATTGAGGTGAGGAGATTCCTCTTGCCGTCCTGTTCTCCCTCCTCCTTCACACGTTTCCTTGCCCAGCTCTTCTCCTTTATCACTGGGCAAGTACCTCAACACCTTCTATTCCTCCGTTATGGTGATTTATTTTCACAGAATCATGGAGTCACTGAGGTTGGAAATGACCTCCAAGATCATGGATCCACCCTGTGCCCCATCCCCACCTTGTCCCCCAGCCCAGAGGACTCAGTGCCACAGCCAGGCCTTCCTTGGACACCTCCAGGGATGGGGACTCCAAACCTCCCTGGGCAGCCCCTTCCAAGGCCTGACCACCCTTTCTGGGAAGAAATTCCTCCTGATGTCCAACCTGACCTTCCCCTGGCACATCTTTAGGCCTTTTTCCTTTGTCCTATCACTTGTTACCTGGATGAAGAGCCAGATAAACCCTCCCTGGCTCCCCCCTCCTGTCAGGGAGTTGCAGAGAGGAATAAGGTCCCCCCTGAGCCTCCTTTTTCTCCAGACTAAACAACCTCACCAGTTATTTAACCCGGTGTGGTTATTTAATAATTCAATATGCATGCAAGGATGGGAGGGGTGGGCTGATGTTGCTTTATTCAATATTTTCTGCTCTAGGGGTCAGTCCTGTCCTGTGACATTAAAAGCCTGTTAATTTTATTCCCCATTTCTTTTATATTATGTTTTAAAGGAGATTGCCCTCTGTAATGATACCATTTCCTTTCTGTCTTCTCTCTGTTGGACTGCTTTCCCACTGATGCATTTGGGAGCAAGCATCCTGACTACGTTTAATTATTAAAAAGTCATTGCTCAAATAGAGCTCTGAAGAAAAGGAATTATTTCTTACTGCATATTACTGAGTATTAGTTCATAATGGGTTTCATCTTTGTGTACTCTCTCCTCTAATTCTGGAGCCAGGTGTATTTTATAATACATAGGTACAGGTATTTATATTGTGAGACCTACCAGCTACTAGAGAAAAAATAGAAGATGTAAAGAAAAGAAAATATATTAATATTTTCTCCAATGTAAGAGTTTTAGAAAAGCACATACAGCTTAGACTACAGTATTATTAAAGGGGAAAGATTAAACAGGTGAGGCTCAGGTTTGCAATGCATTCCAGACACATTATTTCCATTTACTGTATTATGGGAAAAGCTTCAGAGCAAACATGTACGTGTAGATTTCAGGTTTTTTTGTGTCCTTGCTTTTAGAGTGGGCATTTATAACAGAACAGAGGCACTTCTGCATGTGTCACATGATCCAAACTGCACATGTGACCATAAAAAAAAATGTCTTTGAAGGAAACTTAAACTATATTACTTTCAGTTTGAGTGAACGCTGGGAGAAATGCTGACCACAAAACATTTCAGTCTTGTTCAGTTTTAGGGGGCAGTCACTTTGCTGGGCTTAATTTTTCTCCTGAAACAAACTTTTCTGTGTAAAACTAAAACAAAATAATCTTTGGATTTTAAATGACGCATCTAGTGCTGATTATTTAAACCCTCCTTTTAGATACAGTCTGTCTGCCTGCTTCTCTGATCATAGACTACAATATTATCATATTATTATGTATTAACTCATCATCTGCCGGTGGCTCAGCCACAGAGTTCCTGAGGTGTAGAGGGAGCTCAGCCCATCCTGCTGAGGCCTGGAATACATGAACCCACAGGAACATGGGCAGGGTGGGGTGGGAATGCTTGCAGGTATCACACATGTGCACAACCTCACTGTCTTTCTGACACCTACAGCTCTGCTGCTGAATTGCCGTCACGTCATTCTACAATATTGAATTAAATTGAAATCAATCCATTGGTTCTTTACACTGTATTTTACTTCAGATGCCTCTTACATTATTCTTCAATTGTGTTATAGACCATGGCACATTTCTCTGTTTCATTCCTCACCTTTTCCTTACAGATTCCTACCTTTCTGCACATGAAGTGCAAATTAATACCTTTATATGCATTTGCAATGAGTACTTATTAAGCTTATAATTGGCAGCTTCAAGACTGGCCAAAAAAAATCTTCGTGACCCTCCAGCCTGTGTCATCCACCCTCCAGTGCAGCAGATATTTTAACCACTGCCAATTTTCATGTCTTCCAGGACCTAGATTTCTCATCACATCCACGGGAGCCTTGTATATTTTAGACGTACAGAATGAAGACGGGCTGTACAACTACCGATGTATCACAAGGCACAGATACACTGGAGAAACACGACAAAGCAACAGTGCAAGACTTTTTGTATCAGGTGATTCTTTTCTGTATCATGCTAAATGAAGTGTTTTGTGTGTCTGGTGTGCTCAGCTGGCAGGGCGAGTTCCTGTGCCTTTATGCACTAAAACCCACTTTCTCTGTCAAATAGAAGTGGTGAGCTGTGAGCTGGAAAAATAAAATGCCCCACTTTAAAATCCTTTCTTTCTGTTTTTTTACCTCCTGTTAGATGTATCCAGAGAGCCTGTAGAGTGCACTGGACAGTATAGTGAATTTTAGTAGGTTTAGAGTAATTTATGAAAGGACTGTGGATGGGATTCATCTGATCAAGAATAGGCTTGTTCAGGCAAAGTATCTAATCACCTTGATTTCCCTGTTAAGAAGAACCAAGGAAAAGGAAGACTTCCAGGGGTAGTGACCTGATCTACTTCAGCTGCCCACTTTGGGGTGAGATGAGCTGCCTCACAGTTCCTATTTCCCTCTGTTAACCATAGCAGGAGGTCAGGACCTTCATTTGGCTCAGCTGTAGATACTTCCACTGCGGCAGTCTCAGGTTAGGAGAGGTGCATTTCAGCCCTCTTTTTCATCCATCACACTCCTACCCTGGGGAAAACAGTGTGTTCCCCTGCTTCCAGGAGGGGTCTCCAGCCAGAAGGAGTGTATGGCCTGTGCCAGTCCACCCAGGCTGCTGCAGGCAGGCTGAGAGTCTCAAGGCAATGGCTTTGTGCACCAGGTGGGAAAATGAGAAGGTAGTTGGGGTATTTTAACTTTTCCTTGAAATTGTAAATCATCTCCTGATTGTTTTGTGTGATGGACTGTTGGGTTCCCCCCACACACACACCCCAAAGATTTTAGGATGTCAGTACAGCGCTGCTTCAATCCCAGCTTCTCCCCATTTTGTCTAATTGAGAGAAGGTGCCAGAGATGACTCCAGGTCTGAGTCTGGGAGTTGCTCTCAAACACCTCTGTGTAGGATTAGCACTTCTCCATCCCCCCTTCCTCTCCCACATTTCCCTGTGTTTGCATGTGAGCAAATCCAGAGTTGTTTTCCCACATCCATAGAGCTCACTAAGGCTGTATCCCAGATTTTTCTTTCTCCCTGTATCCTTGCCTTACAGAAAGCATGCCCACCATCCCTCTGAAAGCCCCCCTTTTCACTGTTACTGAGTTTCCCTGAAGATCCATCAGGGTGCAGTGACCTTCCCAACCTGACAGTCACTGGGGTCATTCTCCTTTTGACCCTCTCCTGTCCTGGTCTTTGTGTCAGAATAAAACTCTAGTGATTAGTCTCAACTTTCCACCCCTCTGTTGGGAGCCCTAAGGGAGGCAGAGGTGAGCACAAGGTTTTGCATTAATAACATACTTCCTGCCCTCCTCCAAAATGGTCACTGTTGAAGCACTTTGGAGTCCTCTGAACACACAGGTCCAGTACTTAAATATACTAATGATAAAAAAAATGGTGGGATTGATCGGGTTAGAATCACTTACCAATCAGATCCAGGAGTTTCTTCCTTTCCTGTGGGTAAAACTGCTTTTCCCAGCAAGGTGAAGAAGTAGTTTTCCTGCACAATAATCTGCCTGCTTTGGTCTTATAAGGGTAGGCAGGGTTCTATCCTTCTGGCTGGCTCCATAATATGGTCTGCTTCCGAATGATATCATGCTAAGGATGAGCCAGTGGTAACATAAATAAAATCAGGCTTGTTGTATCTTGGTTACCACAGGAAAAATTCCAGTTATTTCACTGAACAAAAGGGGAAAATGAAAGCTCTGTCTTGTTTGCAATTCAGGACAAACACCCTAGAAGATGTGCTCTGTGTGGAGTTGCCTTTTCTATTCTCCTCCACAGACCAAATCAAAATAGCAAATTTGACCTGTGTGTAATAGCTGGCTTTTTTAATTAAATGGGATTAATTATTCTCAATCAGAGCTAGAATGGGCTCTGATTTCCAGTCCTGTTAATCTACTGAACAAGAGCAGCAATTATAGGCAGAGTTTACCTCTTAATGTTTCTCTAACAGGTTTTCATTTTTCTTTACTGGAATTTATATTTCCTTTAGGAACTGAGGTCAGAGAATCCATGAGCATAGTTGTGAAAGGTGTACTTGCATGCCTGCCTTTTACATCCATATGTGTTCCTCACTTTTGGGGGGATAAAGCAGTTTGTGGTGGATATTGATTGTAGTCTCTTGGACAAGTGTTTAATAAAAGTTAAGCTTATCGATTTAAAGAGTGAGAAAGGTAATGTAGAGATAATAGCAAATACACATGGGAATAATTAGTGGCTATGACCAAAGCAAGTCTAATGTAAGAACATCTAGAAATCACATGGACTTCCTAAGTAAAATTAAAAACAAGGCTATTAACATGCAACAGAATATTCTTCTAATACCCATTATAGTGTGCTTTTCCAATAACAATTTTGTCCTGCCATGAATCCCAGCTCCCAGATTCTTTACTGCTTTTTAACCTCCATACTCTGAAAAATCATTATGATTTTTGAAAGCATAATGAGTTTCTTCCTCTGTCCTTTAAAGAAGATCCACAGTGGAATATTTTAGAATAGTATTTTGCCTTAGTTTATTAACCATTGTCCTTGCTAGAAGTCTTTTGCACTGTTATAGCATAGTAAAATAGTAATTCAAAAGCCAATACCACATATCACAACTGGATTATCTTATTTTGCTTTTTACCTCATTGCAGGTGATTGTAAATGAATCCTGGGATTTCTTTTGTGGCCTTTTTTTTTTTTTTTACTGGAATATATCACGTGTAGGAGCTCTAAATAAGTTTGTTCCAGGGACAACCCAAAGAGATGTTTTTACTGCCCATCTAAATATAGAAGTACAGGGTGCAAGAAAGCAGGTCCTTGGAATCATATTTTGTGTATCCCTGAATATATCTTAAATACCTCCTCTATAAGAACAAGGTCAAGACTTCTGAAGTATGTAGGCAAATCCAAATTTAGCTGTTCTGCAGGTGGGACTCCAGGCTGAGCTTCTGCTGCCAAGCCTCAGTTTGAGAGGGGACAAAGTGACATAAAGTGAACCTGGGAGAGAGGACTCTGTATGAGTGGGAATGCACAAACAATGCCTTTAAAAGCCAGTTGCACTCTTTTATTATTTAATTATTACTTTCAACGGAAGAAATTGATTTCACCTTCCTAAGAGCCAGAGCTGTAATTTCTTTCCTGCTCATGGTTTTACTCAGTTAATTCCTCAGGCTGCAGGGAGGAATCTCTGCCCTGGAGGCAGAGCTGCCTGATGACCCAGGAGGCGAGGAAGGAGCTGGGTAATCAATTAATCAAATTGACATTGGCCTTCCCAGTAGCGTCCTGGCAGATTGTGCTACCACCAAGCCAGACACAAACAGCACGGCAAGCTCAAAAATATAACACATCCTGTTGCCAAATGTGGGCCTCGAGGCCACTGATGTGTGCAAAATCATTTGTTTAACTACTGGCTGACGTGTTTCTAATGAGACAGACAGGACATTGATGTCAGCTGGATGTGGTTCTGCCTTCAGTGGCACCTAGAGAGCAGAGGGACCTCTGCTGTCACCTTTCACTGAACTTGGCATTTAGGGTTTTTTATCCAGATATTCGCGAAATAAATTTATTTATTCTATTATCTTAACATCACAATTTTGGTTTCTGGATTGACAGTGTAACTCCCATAGTGCATTGAGCTATTTGCTCTCACCTCCCAGGTGTGGCTGCAGTTCATGGAGATATATCATGGAGGTATATCATGGTGAGCTATTCATGGAGATATATCTAGGCTACTTTTAAACTAACTTGCTCAGGTGCTGATTATGCTATTGCTGGAGTATCTTGAATTAAGCATGAACTGCTCCTTTAATCTCTCCAGCTCCTAAGAGGAACCTGCTGCAGCTGCCCTGTGAGCAGTACCTGAGTTTGTTAAGTTAAGGACCACTTGAAAATGTCAAAATGGTTGCAGTCACGCCTACACCCAGGCAACTATGATGTAGATACACCCAAAAAGAGATTAGTGTGTCAGATAGGAGCTGAACATCAAGTGAAGTTTCTCTGTGAGTCAGAAATCTTAGCAAAGTGGGTGTGTGTGATGAGAAAACGCTTTGATGAATATTTGTTGATTTATTGTTCAGTATTTATGTTGTAATAGCTCCAGGAGGGGCTTCCAGCCCGCTGCACAAAACTATAAATCATGACAATTTCAGCCTCCAAAAGTTTTCAAACTTAAAAAAAACCAAAATCCCAAACAGAGTAGTATTTCTGGTGGGGTACATGCACCTCTGGTGAAGGCAATCCTGCCAGACATCTGTGAGATACATAAATATATGCCAGGTGCTTCACAAGTGTGTTTGTCTGAGAGCTGCTTTTGTCAGCAAGTTAAGCACCGAAAGATGCAGGATTAAGCTGTTCTTGTCACCTTAAGTTCTTGTTCCAGAGAAGAAGAAAAGACTTGTCTGTCAGACTGCAGACAGAAATTCCTGTGCCTTTGCCCATTTCTCTCCTGACAAGGGAATAAATTGCTCCTTAAATTCAAAGCCTTCAGACCGCCGAGAAGAAGGGACAATGTACTGGCTTCAGCCTAGAATAGAAGTAGCAATAATTGTTAAAGCAACACATTTCTGGCTCTGACAGGGAACAGAAAGGATGACCAGCGAAATGTTTGCCACCTGGAAAAAATCCAGTGAGAGGATTTCCAAGTAGTCCTGAGTTGCTTTAGCAGCATGTGCTGCTGGATCCCAGCCACCACTACTGAGCTGTTACAGACTGATGGCTGGGTCAGAGGGGCAAACTGTAGTACCCGAAACACTGAGCTGGTGAGTCAAAAACTGCAGGAGAAAAAAAAACTCAGAATATGCTGAGTTGGAAGTGACTCACATGGATCATCGAGTCCAGCTCCTGGCCCTGTACCCCACGAGTCACAGCGTGTGCCTGAGAGTGTCATCCAAGTGCTTCTTGAGCTCTCTCAGGCTTGTGGCTGTGAGGCTGTTCCAGCACTCAGCCACCCTCTGGTACACGTTTCTTAGCGGATTAATTTTAACGATCCCGTTGAAACAAAACCCTGCTGCTTTCCCTTCCAGATCCAGCGAATTCAGCTCCATCTATTCTAGATGGGTTTGACCACCGCAAAGCCATGGCAGGACAGCGAGTGGAGCTGCCTTGCAAAGCATCAGGGCACCCCGCACCAAAGTACCGCTGGCTGAAGGACAACGTCCCCTGGGAGCCCGACAGCAGGTTCAGGCAGACGGTGACGGGTCTGCTCATCGAGAACACGCGGCCCTCAGACTCCGGGAGCTACGTCTGCGAGGTGTGGAACAACTACGGCACCGCCGAGATGGTTGGGAGGCTCTACGTCAAACGTGAGTGTGGCTGGGGGACTGGGGGGGGGGGAGTGGAAAAAGCTTAGACAAAATTTATTAAACAAGGCCTGCTGTTGAGTCGTGAGGTGCAGAAAGGACTCCTTCGCTTTCGAAGCCAGACAAGGCCTAGAAAGCAAGTAGAGAGTTAAATTCGGAATATAGGTATAAGCAAGAGCACAAAGAATTTGCCAATACTTAGCTAAAATGTACTGCCAGAGCTTAAGGATTAGGTGGTACTGTACACTAAAAGAATGCTTACACACCTACATAAGTAAGATAAGGGGCGAAATCCACCACAGAGTCAGCAAAAACCAAGAAAGTTGAAAAGTTCAACAGAGGAAGAAGAGTAAAAATGTGACCCCCTGAGGCTGAAGAAACAGGAACAACTACCAAACATCACCCCAAAAAGATGACTCCACTCCAAACTCTGCCCAGACTCCACCTATTATGAATATTATAACTAGATGTTGCAATTATATGAATATGTATGTGAAAGTGTTGTAATCACCTGTAAAAATGGTATATAATCCTGTCTTTTCACTGAAGAGGAAGAACAGTTTGTCCAGCGCGAGCTGGCTGCTCTCCAACATTGCCTTAAATAAATACCTCGCTGCTTAAAGACTAAAACTTGTCTCTGAGCAGTTTCTCCGTCCGTGCCTTTTTGGGGCATAAAATTGGCATCACTTTCTAAACTCCTTCAGGCAGGAGTCTGGGCGTGGCTGAATCTTAGCCTTGGATTATGCCAGCAGTTTAAATTTAAAGGAATTACAGAGGTGTGACTGAACCGCTTTCATCCCGCGGGTTTTGGTGATTGGCAGAATGAGAATGTTTGTATGAAATTATTTGTTGTTCCGAACGATCAGACAAATTTGTTACTACAAACGACCAAATAAAATTATTTATTATTACAAGTGATTTATTATTACAAATGATCACTTAATCAGAATTATTTGCTACACAATACTCAAGCTAAAAATACTGGTAGTATAGTATGAGATAGGATAGTGCATTGTTCTGAAGCAGTTGTTGAAGCAATTATATTAAAGCAAGCAAAAATAAATAATCATTAAGGAGAGATTTGATGTGACTCACCCATACCAACACTCTTTCTCTCAGCCTCGAGGAGTAACCTTGGAGGGTGTCCCCACCCAAGGGAGGCATCTCCACACACACCTCAAGAAGGGTTGTGTTAGAAGAACCTGACTGTATGAAAGGGGACTGGACTTTTATAGTATAAAGTGACTGACTGCTAGTCAAAAATTTCCAGGCCAGCTACCAGCTCATCTGTCACATTCAACTTCAAAAAGCAGGATGTGTGTTGGGAGTTTGGTAAACTAGGCTGGTTTTAGCACAGTTCAACTCCAGAAGCATTACCATGGTGCCACCAGTAACTCCTCATAGACAGCTCGCACTGTTTGCATCCTTTGATTGCATTTTAGGTCTTGTCAGGGTAGGCCTTCCTACCTCAGTAAGTCCTGGGCTGAGCCCAGACCTCAGGCCACTTCTTGCTTGGGTGTTTTCACCAGGAAAAGTGCTGCCTTATCTTGCTGTACCTTCTGCTTTGTTAATTTATCTTAGGAATGATTAAACTTCTCAAAGTTGTGGAACAAGAGAAAGTCATCTCTGCAGAGATGAGTTAGTTGGCCAATTGAGCGATCAGAAGTGCAAATAGATGCAATTTCTGGTGTAGCTCTGTAATTTATCACATGGAGGATGTGTAATTTAGAAGCTTGAATTGGATGCTTAAAAAGAAATTGCAAATGTTCTCATAAATAAAGCTGCCAAACTCTCCCTGCCATGACTCATGTTGTTCAGCAATATTGAGTACTCGTACCTCCGCTCAGCTGAGTATTCATGTGTGAATATCCTGAATGTTTCACAAATTCTGCAAAGATAATTATCACTTCAGGAGCACCTCACTGGAAAAGTGCTATTCTTCTATTGTTAAAACAAAAATTATTTCCTGGAATAGAAATAATGCTTTGTGAACTAGTGTTTCCATCTCTGCAGCATGACTAGCAAACTGAAATGGGGCAAGTCTGTGAGAAGTTCAGGCCATAAAAATACCTTCACAAATACTTACACATAGTGGTTTTGGGCAAAATAAAATCAAGGTTGAAGATCAGCAATTCATAAATTATTATGGAGCAGCTTTGCTTCCCAAAGTATTTATAAATTGAGTTGAAGTCAGTCTGCCTGGGATGATACAAAGTCAAAACTTATAGTAAATACTTTCTGTATTAAGCTGACAGAAAGCACCAGTTGGGAAAAGGAGTTTTACCCTCCTCTGCAAAGGGGGAAGTGGTTCACTGGCATCACCATGACTCTGGGATGTTGGTGATGCCCTCGAGTGTGATTGTTTTGTTTAATGGGTCATTTACAGTTCTGAGCCTTTGCGGTCTTTTTATAGGAAACATGGAGATATTCAGTGGTGAAAGTAATCCCTTACCTTTATAAGGAAGTCAAACCAATATATACAAACCATGAGATGAAATCTGTGTTCTATAATAACTGTTAGGTGGCAGGATAAAGATTGTTTTCCTTGCATTTATGTTTATGACTTCTCTTCAACACTTCGTCCTCTTTTTTATGATGCAAAGCTTGCATTATGTATGTCCTACTGTTTCTTAAGGCTGACTTGAAAATGTTGTAGTCCTCCCACATCAAAACAGAAAATCTTGTGAGCCCACACACTGAAGCACTTCCATATCCATGTCTGATGGATATTCGTGGGTGTACCTACGTTAGCATCTTCCACCCTTGAAAGCTGATCTCCTTATCATTGACATACACTGCACTGCTTCACATCAGGGAGTAACTTTGGAACACATTAACTGGACTTCTTTTGCAGGAAACTAAAACAGAAGATGAACTTCAGGAATGCACTTAATGTACCAGTTCAAAGGTGCACACTGAACTCATGAGAAATAACATTCTAACCTCCCAAAACATGTGTAGTGCCGTGTCTAGGCCCTCAGCACCAACAGTGTTACCTGTAGATCTGCTCCTGCTGTTCATTTGGGCATGGGATTATATCATGTGTTGAGTAGGCTATCCCTATTGATCTATTTTTTTTTTTTTTATCATGGCTGTTAATGGCAAAAATGCTTCTTGGAGTGAACACAGTCATCTGTTGTTTGTTTGTGTGGTTTTTTTAGAAGGGTGTGGCCGTGCTTTTTATCGTTCTCCTTAACTGATAGTTAATTTGTTACTTGCACAAAAATGCACCTCTGTAACTTAATATATTCTGTTTCCCCTTTATTTTGATTTAAACCTCCAGAGCCACTAAAAGCCACCATCAGCCCCCGGAAAGTCAAAAGCAGCGTCGGCAGCCAAGTGTCCTTGTCCTGCAGCGTGACGGGGACTGAGGACCAGGAGCTGTCCTGGTACCGGAACGGGGAGATCATCAACCCCGGGAACAACGTCCGGATCACCGGGGTCAACCGGGAGAACCTCATCATGGACGGCATGGCCAAGAGTGACGGGGGAGCCTATCAGTGCTTCGTGCGCAAGGACAAGATGTCTGCCCAGGACTATGTCCAGGTGGTTCTGGAAGGTCAGTCTCCACTTGCTTTCCCACTAGCAATCCTGGTGTCTGTAATAATGTATAAGTTGTCTTTGGTGCCGTCGTTGTAAAGTGAACCCTAAAATCGGGGGGTACTCACAGACTCTCGGTGGGTTTTGTCGTGCCCCACTCTGGGCAAAAACTGATAGAATGGAAACACTGGTTTGAAAACCAGTGAGGGAAGATACAGGCACCCCCAAAGTGCAGTGGAAGGGTTATAGGAAAATTTATTTCCAAAGTCAAGAACACTGGACTTGAAGAACATTAACCTCAACAGCATTTCAAACATCAGGCCTGGGGGAAGACGCGCCCCCTGTTCTTCTCAGGGCTTTAGTAATTCCTACCAGCCCCCTCTGTGGGGGCCTTCAAACATGTCTGTAAGGACTGACCTTTTTCTCATACCAGGGAGAGTTTCTCTGGAATGCAGAAGAGAAAACATCTGAAACCATCTCTGGAAAAGATGCCTCTTCCTGACAGGAAAGTCTTCCTAAGCGAAATAAGCCCGAATCTCCTTGCTGTAAATCTTCCAGAAGAGTCTTCTACCCTTACACATTCCCAAGCAGGTCTCTATTCAAATCCAAACCTCTCCTGGGCAGAGCTTTTCTGTTTGGCCTTATTGGCCGAAAGCTTGGGGATCATCTTAAATAACTGACACAACATTCTGCAGGATAATCAAGTGGGGAGAGTCATCAATTTGTACAAAGGCTGCTCACTAATGAGGCTGTAGTGCAGGCATGGCATGGACACTATTTTTAGAGTCTTTATAGGAAAAGAAGAGATTACCTGCCTGGACTAAGTTACCTCGGCAACCATCTCCCGTGACTAAGAAAGCCTAAAGAGCATATTGATAATCTATCATGGTGTCGAGAGAGTGCAGGTTATCAGAGAGCAACAGCAGGAAAGATTTCAAAGACACTCAGGTCTCGCTGGGAAAATAATGTCTGCTTTCATCTCAGAAAAAGCCTGTCACTTGAATTAAAAAAAAGGGGGGAAAAAAAAAAAAGAGGAGGAGGGATGGCAGAGGTACATGGTGTGCACACTCACAGGTTTATTGGTCCTGTGTCGGCTTTCTCTCAGGATAAAAAGCTTTTTTGTTGTTGTTGCTGTTGTTCTGCTTTCTGAGGGATGACAGTATCTAATGCACAGCAAAGGAAAGGAAGAGAGTCAGGGATGAAAATAAATAAATAAATTAGGACTCTGTCACACAACTGATGGGACAGAAATGAAAGAGAGAGGGGGGCAGAGGAAAAAATTATGAGATCAAATAAAACCAAATGCTCTTCCAGGCATGCTGAGGCCTTTCAGCATTCTGAGAGTGCCAGTGCTTATGTTTTTTACCCTGTGACAAAGAAGGAAATTTTGCAGCCCTGTTTTTAATTCTAGTGTCTGAGGAGTCTTGCACACATCATGCCAGTTCCCTCAGTTTCCTGTGTGATGTGGCACTGATGTTGCAATGGAAGAATCCTCCTAAATTTATAGGTAATACATAGCAGACTGTACATGAAGAGATGAACAAATAATGCATCACAGAGGGCATGAGACTTCTCAGTCTTGTCCTGACATCCTCTGTCCTGCACCAGGTTTGTCCTTAAAGGACAAACAAGATGAGTTTCCAACTGTCTTCAGCCCCTCTCTGGGTGATGATGCACGTTTTCCTCCTGTTTTTGCAGTCACTAATGCTGTAGGAACATTAGTTTACATGCCACTTGGCCCTTTAAAACCCATCTTGAGACTAGATTGCTCCTTGTGTTCTTACTGCTCCCAACTGCACTGAAATTCCATCTTACATACGGCTTGGAAAGGAATATTTTCAAAGGAAGACAAACATGCATTGAATGACCCCTGAGAGAAGTTCCTAACTAATAGCAGGATGTCAGCACTCCTAAATGTTCCCCCACTGAACTCTCTGGAGAGGTGGGTATTTAATCCTGCTCCCTGCTTACAAAGTTTCCATGTCCATCCATTTTCTTTACTCACTTGCCTGGTAGAGGCTGAGTAAATTGGGAGACAGTTCACCAGATCAAGCGTTTGAATGCTCTCATTCAGGGAAATATTTATCTGTGGCACAAAATGACCACAGAAAGAAATTGGCATCACTGCTGTTACTGGCAATCTGTGTTCAGAAAAGCTTAACACTTTGCTAAATGGGGTGTTGTGGGTCAGCACTAAACTGCACTGGCACAGCTCTGTGGAATCAGCCTGGGCAAGTTATGCCTGGCTCTTGGCAACAGCATTCATCCTTAGCTTTCCAAGGAACTAAATCTACCAGGAGAAGAAGAACCCCAAATGTGTTGAGGTTTTGCTGTATGTCTTTTGTGAGGAATTGCACATGGCTTTATAAGTTTTCTGCAGGAACCCGGAGGTTCATATAACCTGTGATATGTAACTTATGATATATTCACATAACTTATAGTTGCCTGATCCATCCATTAAAGTGTTTTTTCCTACAGCAGAGTCAGTACCACGTTTCTTAGGAAATGAAAAAGAAACCTGCCATAAGCAAAGGGTCATTTAAGTCCTCTACTACCAAAAGTTGTTTCTCTCTTTCAATGATTAGAGTTGCATCCTGGCACACAATTGTTTGCAACATTTCTAAGAAAGGCCTTGGCTCATGGGATAGGCTCTGGGATAGAGGGAACAAGCTTTGCACCTCGTAAGCACTGTTTTCCTGCTTTTCTTTCCCTCGGCAGATGGAACTCCCAAAATCATTTCTGCCTTCAGCGAGAAAGTGGTGAGCCCGGGAGAGCCAGTGTCCCTCGTGTGCAACGTGAAGGGGACTCCCCTGCCCACCATCACCTGGACTTTGGATGAAGATCCCATCGTGAAGGACGGCAGCCACCGGATCAGCCAGATCATCACCTCCGAGGGCAACGTGGTCAGTTACCTGAACATCTCCAACGCTCAGGTCCGAGACGGGGGCGTTTATCGCTGCACTGCCAACAACTCTGCCGGAGTCGTCCCGTACCAGGCTCGAATAAACGTAAGAGGTGCTTGTCAAATCAGCTCCTCAAAAAAAAAAAAACAAAACAACAACACACATAACTCATTGTAGTGGAGAAGAAGATTCTTGCATGTGGTGAAATGAGTCTTGGAATGCCAAAAACCAACTTACTGTTTTTTCCCCGCTCCCTTCTTTCCCCCCTGCTCTCTTTTCCCTTCCTGTCTCTCCAGCCCCATCTAGAAAGTGTATGGGATGGTTAAATACTGAAAGAACCCTTTGGCTTGTGTTCTGTAGTCTGTTTTTCCTGTACTCATCTCTACTAATTCATGGTTTCTTTACTTTAGTCCTGCTGTGCATGGGGTATTTTTTTTTTCCTTTCCTCCTTCACTTGTCCAACATTCATTGTAATTATTCATGTATACAGAACTTTAGCTTGAATTTCTGGCTCTACGTGGCATAATACCCACCCTCACGGTATTATACCTTATACACATAAAAAATAAAAAGCTAACTTTGTAAGTGTTCTTATGTGTAACAGGATTCTGGCTCTGTATCCATGTTAGTATTTCACATTAATTAAATCACACTCAGCCTTTTAACTTGTAAGGCAGCAAAGATTTTATCAGGGAAGTGCAAACATATTCCCCCTCCCCACATAATTAGTATGGATGCTACAGGGTGAGGAAAAAACTAGAGCATATAAAGATTAGGAAAGCTGCTTAAGTAGCTCTTGAAAGGAAAAACTGTCAAATGCTAAGAAGTGTCGTGCGAGGCTCATCCCTAAATGTCGTCAGCATTTGTACATCTGGAAAAATCAGCATGCACGCTTCCTGAAGTGAACATGCCTTTAAATTGTTTCCAAGAGTTTCTTTTTCCCTTTCCAGGGCCGGCCAGCATCAGGCCGATGAAGAACATCACGGCCATAGCTGGGAGGGACACCTACATCCACTGCAGGGTCATCGGGTACCCCTATTACTCCATCAAGTGGTACAAGAACTCCAACCTGCTCCCGTTCAACCATCGCCAGGTGGCGTTTGAGAACAACGGGACGCTGAAGCTCTCGGATGTGCAGAAGGAGGTGGACGAGGGGGAATACACCTGCAACGTCCTGGTCCAGCCCCAGCTGTCCACCAGCCAGAGCGTGCACGTGACGGTGAAAGGTGAGGTTAAACCGGGAAAACCGAGCTGGAATAATTGCCGTGTCACCTGTGGAAAGGCAGAGTTGAGTGCACACAAGGACTGTCCTGGCACTTAAGAAGGTTGATCCAGCTTTGTGTTTATTTTTAATGATGACACAGGTGCTAATCGGTCGCCGTGTCTTGTTCTCTCTTGACTTTTACCCTCCTTCATTCAACTGCTCTCCAAGTGGGAGCCTTGCAGCAGCAAATTTTCCATGAGCGTTTTTCACTGCAACAATTAAGTCAGGAGATTAATGGTTTGTCCCCTACCTTTCACTGTTTCACTGTTTTCTCTGCTGGGTAACAAAGTTCACATTTTCATTAGCCAGTGACTTTCCAGCTCTTAAAAAAATGAGATGAGAATTTTAGTGTCTGTATTTTTACCAATAAGCAGAGACAGGAACTAAAAGCATTAACCTTGCTTTCCTCTTATTAAGTGATTATCTGAGTGCTCTCCACGCTTAGAAAGGTAACGCAGTAAATAAATGTGACTTGAAATTCTAAGAGGATGCTAAAAATCTATTCAAATAGTCCTAAACAAGGATGTTCAGATGGCCCTGAAAGACTTCAGCAATAGATGGAGAATAGGAATTTTTTAGCATTGTGTCCTGACTATTCTGATATTGGCAGTGCTCAGACCTATTCATAAGGATACAAAAGACAGAAAACCTGATTGCAATAGCACCTACTTTTGAGCAATGGGGCCGCTAAATAGTGCAATTCATGTGAACTTGTAAGAAGAATTGAGGTATAATTTCACTGTTCCTGAAGTTCTTAGAAACTTCCTGAGCTTTTTTTTTGGGGGGGGAGAGGAAGTAAGGAAGGTTGATTCCTGTATCCATTGTCAGGTAAGATACAGAGAACAATAAACTAAATTGACTCTGTTATAGATATCTGACCTTTTAAATTCTTTCTGCTCTGGTAGTTTTGCCCTTTGGTATCAGCCTGGGGTGATGCAATTGCTAATTATTTCAAGAGGTTTAGGGGATTAGCTTTAAACCATGAGCAATTTGGACTCTGAAAGGCATGACATCTCACACACCTGAGACCATCAGGGGCACTGGTCACATGCTGTGGCATAAAAACCTTTTCCTTTCATATCTGTTGTACCTTGCTTGACATCACAATAATATCACACATCTGTTGATACAGTTTAGGAGCTGAATGACAAATCAGTAACTGTGTTGCTGCTGCATTAACAGGCCACCGTGGTAAATCTGGTGGGGAATTCTGCCACTTTAATGACTCCATTCTTAAAATGACTGTCAAAACCAATGTAGCCAGACAAAACAAATCCAGCAGTCTATCCTTACAGCTCAGGCATTTAGATCAAAACAGTACCAGCCACTGAGAACAGTAGCTGGTACCTCAGGTGCAATCCTGTTCTGTCTTCCATTAGGTTACAATTTCGAACTTGACAATTCCTCCCCCAGAAAGCAGATTGCCAGCCCTCTCCATTTCGATTGAACTGTAGCTTTTGTCAGTGATCTGAATTCTTTGATGGTGTTCTGCTGTAATTCTGGGTATTCAGCTACCAGGGCCATTGACTGGTCAGAAATCTTGAACAGTGACTGAATACGCTCTGAATAACTTTATTAAAGTTATTGACAAGACACTGTTATTTGAAAAAAAAATAAATGTTAATAACCTGACTTCATATGCTAAGCCCAAAATGTCAAAAGTGAGCTTTATATGTCAGACCTGAACAGTTCTCAAGGTTCTTCTCTTTTATCTGGAGGTCAATATTATCACAGGGGATTTTTAGATGGCCATGTATTGTTTTCTAGAACTACATAGTCTTTATCTGCCATTAGTGGAGTCAAAAGTGGCCCTGTTGCTTTAAAATATTATTAATGTGTGCGTTGCCTTTTCACTTTATAGATTCCAAAGTTAACATTGTGACTTTCAGGCACTTATATTTGATATTGAGAAATGCAAAATATGGCCCAGTTTACATACTGGAGGTTAAAAGTACTTTGAAATATGCCATTGTAAGGGGAGTTATTATCAGTGCTCAAATATCCTTATTTATAGTTCAGCTTTTCATACCATCAGTATAATTATTTCTTCTCCAGAGAAACAGAGGGAGAATTCTTGTCCATCTTCAACACCATGAGTCCTTTGGTTTGCCCTCAGTTCTGCTACAAGTTTCCTGGGTGACCTCAACACCTGAAGGATGATTCAGGATAGGTGACACTTTATGAGCTGTTACTCAGTATTTTATTCCCTCCATGTTCTGTTCTGAGGACATAATTATTAATTTTCTCATGAGCTTATAACCTCTGTGGTATCCAAATGTTTCAGAAACAATGTGTTCATTTTCAAAACCCACCCGGGTGATCAGGAGTCCTTTGGAAAATGGCAACTGAGGCACAGATTGAACTTAAAAGTATCCACAGATTTTTTTAATGTTCAATTTCAGAAGCCTACAGCTAATTTTTTCCAGTTCACCTGCTATTACATAGCATTTCTATGTTCAAAGCTCTGCTCCCATTGAAACGAATTTGCTTCTGAGAGTTTCTTTTCTTTCTTCAGAGCACTCACGTCACCCAGCTTAGCAACCCCCTGGGAAAGACAGATTAAGTAATTTAATTAGCTTTATCTGAGAGATCTATGGCAAAGGTGAATGCAGAATTTGACTCTACAGGGCAGCATTTATGTGCATTATGTGAACAACTGGCTTTTCTTGTTGGCAGTGGTCTGCCACATTTACTTCTCACTTTGCAAATCCTCCAGCACATGAAGCATCTTTGTTCTGTCTTGAATGGGGGCTTTCTAAAATCAGCATTTAAATAAAGATGTGCAACAGCATGAGCTGTAATCAAATACAGGAGAACTATCCATTCTATGGATAATTTTGGGATTTACAAACATCCAAACGAAAGTGAAATCGTTCTTTGGAGATCGTTATAAGATCACAGACAGGAGAACAGAAAGTTTCTTGACAACAAGTTTAAGTGAAATTCTGGCTGCCAGAGAACCTGACTGGGGCTTTCAGAGCCTCCCACCTGGCAGGCTCTCAGGGAGGCAAAAGCTTGGGAGCTGGGCATTTATGTTCTGTTTGACCTTAGGCCCACCAGTTCTTTGCACTGCTGATCAGAAGGAGCACTTAGACACCCCATGAAATCAGTTAGCCCATTTTTTAGGAGTAGCTGGTACCCTTGTCTGCATAGCCACCCGTGCAGTCTGCAGACTCCAGATAACTCTGTCCCACAGAGATGTGTCATGTCAGCCCTCCTCCCCCTCCACCAGCCCTTGCCTGTCCCTTGTCTCTGTCCCAAAACCTGGCTTTGGAAGCTGGCAGTCCCATCACCTGGCTGCTGGGAGCTGAGTGGATAAGCTGGCAGGAAAATGTGCAGGTTTCTCGTTGGCAGACAGAGCTCTGTTGGGACCGTGCCTGACTCCTAACGGAGCTTTTTGGAAATGAAGCCATCTCGGCGTGATTTTTTTTTTATATTTAGACAAATGAATTGGCCAGTTCTGAGTTCTGACACAAAGCCATGAAAACTCCCCACCCCGTAATGCAAAAGTAACAGGGGGAGACTGTGACTGTACTTATTCAATTTATGGTATTCTATACCTGCCCACCACTTGCCTTTGCAGCTGTAATAATACCTCTTCAACGTGTTTTGCTTTGGCCCATGTTAAATGTAATTTTCTTGTTAGCTTTTCTTTTTTTTTTTTGTAAAGTAAACTGAACCCCCTTTACTTTCCTTCATTCGAAATGGAAACAGTAGTTACTGACATCTTCAAAAGTAATCGCTGAGATTAGCCTTGCACAGGTCCTTGCCAAGAGCAGAATTATTCTCAGCACTGTTTTCTCACTCTGTGTTTGGCTCTCGTGGTTTTTCAGTGGGGTTCATACACATCTACCAGTGATAAAGGGCTACTGGAGTCAGAGATCCTAAGGAAAAGAATATTCCATGGAAGATGCACGTTTTGTGTTCATTCCTTCTCAGAATGACCTGTCCTCCTTAGTTTTCTCCAGCTCATCGTTGTCCAAATCCTGGCTCTTGTCTGGGTTCCAAAATCAATGTGTCCCCCATGTCTTTGTCATCCCATTTCTTGACTTCCTTGTTCTCATGACTCAAAAATAGTCTTGCCCTTCATGAGGAGCTCCCAACTTTTTCTCCAGCCTCCAGTTACAGCTCTGGTCTAGTTGACAACATGGTATTTGGTCAAAGGTTGGACTCGGTGATCTTGGTGGTCTTTTCCAACCCAGATGATTCTGGTTGTGGTTCTGTGATTCTGCCAGCCTTCACTTTGTCCATCTCCACTGGGTTTCAGCCTGTCTCCCCCTCACATGGCTCACTGCTCACTGTCATTTCTGTACCTCACCCCACTGTTCCCTTATCCCAACCTCACATCCTCAGGCAGTTTCCCAGCTCCATTTTACCAACCCTTATCACCTCTGCAATCCCACCACAAGCCCAGTGCCAACTTCTGACATCCCCCCACTGGTCCAAATGCTGTTCTATAATTCCCTTTTGTTACCCCCTGTGCCACTTTCAGCTCCATCCCTTGCATGCCACCTGCATGCCCAGCAATGCAGTCTGGTTCCCCATGCTGCTCCCTTGGCCCCCACATCTCCTTCCTTTCTCTCTGCATTGAAACAACTTTTTTCATGCTCTCTGGGCCAGCACAGGAGCTATTTGAGCCCTAGAGAGACAAATTTGCTCTGATTTCTCACTTCTCACCAGGCTGCACCTGCCCCACGTGTCTGGAACTGACTCAGACGCTGAAGGAGGTGTTACTCAGACCCTGGAAGATCTTAGCTGTTAGTCACTGGAAAATATCCTCTCAAGATATGATCACTGTGGGATTTTTGTCTATCTATTTACTTGGTTTTACTCAGACAGCAAAATTTGGGCACCCTTGTGATGACTTTTCATAGGGGCAGCAAGATATCTGATGCTAGTGCCAGCACCTGCCAAATTTGAAATCCTTGCTGCTAACTGGTGGGACTTCTCATATTCTCACAATGTCTTTTTTATTTTTATAGTAGAGTTTATTCCTACTGCATCTCTATTTTTCCACTCTCACACCTTATTCCTGGAAAGGGCCAAAGAGTTGTAGCTGAAACTTTCCAGCTGAAGTGGCTCAGCCTGAGGCAGACACCTGGCCTGGAAAAATGCTATCCAAACAAAAGCCAAACTGCAAGCACATGAAAATAGTCTTATGATGAGAAGTGTTGACAAACAAAAAAGAGGTTATATTACCCACCCCACCTGGAAGCTTCCTATTTCCATTGAAAAAAACCTCCAACCTTCAAGTGCAAAATTGTTAAAATAATAAT
The DNA here is from genome assembly GCF_009829145.1 of Chiroxiphia lanceolata. Taxonomy (NCBI): domain Eukaryota; kingdom Metazoa; phylum Chordata; class Aves; order Passeriformes; family Pipridae; genus Chiroxiphia; species Chiroxiphia lanceolata. The sequence continues at coordinate 3,940,694 of NC_045638.1, read as the reverse complement.
AGCAGCATCTCTTTTACAGCATTTTAGTAGATCCCAGAGCATTTTAAAAACAGGAGTGAGTTATTATCTCCATTTTTTATTATGCAATTCATAGTAATAGTTTTCCCAGCTACAGTAAAAGCCATCAGTAGTAAGTGATGATTTTCTTGTCATCAGTCCCGTGGGACACATTCTCATGTAAACAGCCTGCTGCTATTCACACTTCTCCAACAGGAATTAATTGAAAAAGAAACCCCTGAGAGGGAAGGGTACAGCATCATTAAAATAAAAAAGTGTGGTGTTCAAAAGGGCTGTTTCTGATCTTGTAGAACTTGTACATCTCACTGATTTAGAAGGTTTCTCGTTGCCTTATACCAAAGTGATAGCACTTCACCTGTTGTGAACCACATAAAAGAATTGTATCAGCCTTGTTTCTTTTTAGAAAACAAGCAAAACAAACAGGGGTTCCTTCTAAATAGCTTCATGTTGCAACTATTTGAATAGATTCTCCTCATCTTTCCTTGGAAGCATCTAGCTTTTTCTGACATATAAAATATTGCTGGTGAATTTGCATTGCACTTCTGTTCAGGGAGGGCTGGTTTAAATAGCGAAAAATGTGCAGGCACAAAAGGGGAAAAACATCAGGGGAAATCTTTCGAGGGTTCTTGGGATCATGGTGCATTCTGTCATCAATCAGTCTGCTAATCTGTTCAAATTTCAGGCTGTGGCATGGATTATGCCAAGTGTGAATTCAGTTCCATGCACATATCTAAGATCTTACCTGTCCTGCTGGCCAATAAATTGAGCTAGAATAAATTGAACCTTGCCAATAAATTGAGCTAGAAAAAACTTCTGGCCTCGATGTCCTTCAGATATTTCTTCTATTACATCATTTTCTGCCTTTCTCTCACTCTCCCACGCACTATGGGCTTGGATCCCTCCAAGCCTGTCACAGCTTCCTCAGGAAGAAATGTTCAGATGTCTGGAAGTGACAGGGTTGTCAGAGGCAGGAATCACGCAAGGACCACGTGATGAGAACGGGTGAGAATGTGCAGTTGTGCAAAATACCCTGCAAAAATGCACTTACCAGTCATCCTCAGGTCACATAATGGGCATGGGGAGCAGGGAGAGGCAGAGTCTGATTTAAGGGAATGTGCATTTTAATAAGGATATCTCCTGTGTGAGAATCCCACCTGTAGAAATACCTAATGAGGGGTTTTTTTTGCCATTCAGCCCAGAACAACTCAGGGTTGTCTTTGCATTAAAAACGGCTGACTTACACTCTTTAAAATCTCACAAGTGTCATGTGGATGCTGCAGTTGTGTCTTATTTTGCAGCAGCACACTTCTGATGTACTGCATTCCTAATGACTTCACCTCTGACACTGCAGGAAATGGTCACCCAAAAGTGTCTGTTAAAGTTGTTTCACTGCTGTCCTCATCTTCAGGATGAGGAATTACTATGTACAAATATAAAGCTTTTCACTTAAATCTAAAATAAGACTCCCTGGGTTTGTGCACAGTCTTATGTCTTTCAAACACAATTTAAGTTGGTGTATGGGTGCCTTTATTTATGAATTATGTAAACAATGTGAAATGAGCCTCAATACTTGAATAAGAGCCTCAGCTAAGGAGTTCAAGAGTATCTGTATGTTATGCTTGGGTTTATCAAAAGTTAGCCCTCTTCTCTCACAGTGCAGCTTTATTTACTTCAGGTTTGGGAGAAGGAATGTTCTTCCTCCTTTTTTCCTGCGTTTTTTTTGTCAAATACATTTGAAATGCTACCTTATATATTCATTGAAACTGCCCTTAAAATTTTAAGCACTTTGCTGCACCAAGTTAGTGTGAGCTATTAGCACTGTGTGTGTAAGTATATGTAATAAGGGCATACAGAAAGCAAGACTCTGTGTGCATGGCAGGTTTGGAGTATGCTGGCCTCATTTCAAACAATGTGTACAACACACATCACCCCAAAAATCTCCAAAGTATTAACTCTGAGAAACAGAAGGGTGATATAAAATCAGCTGCTTATGTACAGTCCCAGGGTGAAGGTGAAGTGGATGGTAGTGTGAAACCAAACAGCTCAAGGGAACGATTTTCAGAGACAAAGATCATTCTGTTGAAGTCCTCTCTCATCTAAACCTGTAACTTTTGGCTCTGATTTTGTTGATCTTAACTTTTCCCAGTTATACTTGAGGACAAAGATCATTTTAGATCATTTTAGGGGTTTAACAAGGGCAGTAGCTCTGGACCATCTTCCAAAAGAATAGTAAAAGTGACTGCTTAGTTCTTCTGGACATGTAACCTGCAAGCGAGGCCTCTAATCAGGCAGCCCTTTAACAATGAGGGTTAATTGCTTGTTGTGTTAATATGCTCTTGCAGCTGCTTTCTTATCTTCAAATCAAGGTTTTGTCTTTTAAAAATGAATAGCAAATGCATCCCCCTGGGCAGGGAACTGAGCTCCCACCATGCCAGGTTTGCAGGGTGCCTCAATATGATAAGGGCGTTCACTTCTGCCCTCACAAAGGGGGTTGAAAGGAGGCAGTTCTGTAGATGGATGAGACATGACTCTTGGTTTCTACACAACGTTTTAAATCCTCTCTCCTTTTGGAGGAGCTCCCATAGCAGCATCAGGAGCCTGTGAACACCAGTGTTGCATGGCAGGGAAGGGGAGCAGGGACTAAGGTGAAGGGTGAAGCCTTATCACATGAAATCCAGGGTCATGCAGCTGCCCAAGGAGGCTGCACAGCTTGGTGGTTATTATTTTGCATCAGACATCAATATTCATTGCCAGAAGTATTTTATATTGCAGACACAGCTCCTGAAATTGTGTTGTTGGAAGAAAATCCGCTAGGGAACTGTTTATACTGATAAAGCAGGAGATGGCTTTCATTTTTCTGTGCAGAGCCACGGGAGAGGAGCAGCATGTTCACAAGGCTGCTGCAGGAAACAGGCCATCTGCAGGATGCCCTGTTTTAGTGAATCATCTCAGCAGTTCCTTCCAACATAACTCCCATGGAACTGAGGGCAAGAAATTAAGGATGTTCCTCTGCTAATGGAGAGCAGCGTGGAAGCCCTCCTTGCCCTCCTTTACAGCAATCTCCCAGAGGTACAGGAGACCTTGCTAGGGCACAAAAACATAATTTAAATCTTCCTGTATTAGCACTAATGAGTCTGGCCCATGCTCCCCTTCTTAAACAGACACTTAATTCAAGCACTCATCAATAAAGCACTCCCAAGGCACAGCACTTGGTTGCATGAAGCACAGATTTTCACTCTGGGAGAGAAAAACATCCCTCCCACGAACAGAATCACACATTCATATCCTGTTCTCCCTTTCTCTAGTTAAGATGTAACAACACATATATAAAAATTAACATAATTTCCCCCCCAAAATCAAATACAACCTCTGAAATATGGTCAAATTGAAGCTACATATAGGGAGGGAAAATAAGCACACCTTGAAGTATTTTAAACACATTTCAATACATCTATCCTACTGTAAATTTTCTGTCTCAGAGTTAAAACACTGTATTATCTTATATTTTTAGTGCTGTTTGGCAATGCTACAGCTTTGGTTTGAAAAAAAACTTCCACATGCTAGTTAATCAAACTTGATATTTTCTTCTGTCAAGGATATATGTCAACTTTTTATTGCAGATATATATATAGAGAGAGAGAGAGATGGCAACTTTAGTGTTTCAGAAATTAATTGCCTGTCTTCATCACATATTTTTAATAAGTGATTTTTTTGTGATCATTTCCTTCTTCAAAATAGCAGGGAGAAAGTTTATGCGCTCTGTTAGGTCACCAGAAACTTCCTTTACCAAACCAAACTGGTGAATACTGCAGTTGAAAAATGTTCTTCGATACTTCAGAGTTGTTGCTAGACTATTTACTTTTTTTATAGTACTGATTTTAAATTACACACTGGTTTTTAAAATAAGCTCCTTGTCAGGACTGGAAGCTGCTGCAGGTTGAATATACATTATATTTTATGAGGCAGAAATGTATGCTGATTTCCTCTATATCTTAAAAACCTGAGTAGAAGGGAAATGTGCTGTCTATAAATATTTTAGCCAATTTCTGAAGTGCTCTGCAGGCTGCTACTTAAATTTTAGGGTTGGTAAATGCAGCCTCGCAAATCAATATTTTCCGAAAAATACTTTAGTGTGACCTAATGATCCTGCTCCCTGTTTTCTTCATCAGGGAGATGGAGAGCAAAGATGCACATAATAATCCCCGAGCAATATTTTGTCTGACTTCTGATATCATTTTGTCCACAAAAGATTGGTTCAAATTTGTTACACGCTCAGCAGAAAATACAGAAGCAATTTTGCCTCCCTGTTGTGAGTTTTAGAGTGTCTTTCAGTAATGATGTCGGAGAGTAAGGGGAGGGTTTGGGCAGAAATGTTCTAGGGGGGGGACTTGGCATTTAGCAGATATTTGCACTCAGCAACGGGAAAGGTTATGTCAAAACCTCTTGACAGGCACGTTCAAGTAATTTCTCACTCCCATTTATATTATAAACTGCTCATCAATAAATGCTGAGAGAAATTCGGCCTTTTTCTGCTGCTGTACAAAGAGTCTGAGATAGCTCATGTGAGTGGATTAACTTGAAGAGGCAGGCAGACATTTTGCCTCACTTTGTGGCAGTAGGTCTCCCCGTGAAAAAATCAGATTATTTCCAGTGCTCAAAGTGCAAATAAACAGGGTGATTCCTACCAAGTTTCTTTTGTTCTGTATGACTGATCTGCCAGAATTTCAGGATGCAACAGGATAGGTTTTAGTGATCTGAGAGATGGCAGCCTGGAAAAAAGTCTCACAGCATGTCAGAAAAGTTGATTGCAGTGGTGCTTCTCACTACCATGGACATGGAGCCACTCTTGGGAGAAGCCAGGGAAAGCCTGTATGTGGGCCTGATGTGGCAGCTGAGCATGGTCATAACTTCTCCTCAGCAAAGGGCATCACAGCTATGCTGGAAAACGGGAGTTAGTGTCTGATTTGTGTCAACCTCTTGCACCGTGATGTGCATGTACACAAGGATTTGAACAAAGCCTTAGTCCTTTGGGAGGTTTGTTATCACAAAGGAAGGGACCTTAAAGATCATCCAGTTCCAACACCTTCCACTGGACCAGGTTGCTCCAAGCCTTGTCCAACCTGGCTTTCAACACTTCCATGGATGGGGCAGCCTCAGCTTCTCTGGGCAACCTGTGCCAGGGCCTCACCACCCTCAGTGTAAAGAATTTCCCCCTAATATCCCCCCTAAGCCTCCTCTCTGTCAGTATGAAGCTATTCCCCCTTGTCCTGTCACTCCAGGCTCTTGGAAATAGTCTCTCTCCATCTTTCTTGTCGGCTCCTCCAGGTCCTGGAAGGCCACAATTAGGTCACCCCAAAATGCTCTGAGCTGACAAGTAATGGTCACATGTATCTGTCCCTTCATCCCAGAAACAGGACACTGGCAGAGGAGCAAAACTGCTGCTGGGGAAGTCACTGGGCTGGCACACATTGCAACCCCTTTGGAGAGCTTTCCTGCTTCAGTTCTGTGGAAAGCACAGCCTTAGAATTGCTAAAGGGAGAAAGGACAAGAGAAATACAATTTGATAAAGCCACCAACTCCATTTTCTTCTGCACCTCGCTCATATAGATCACTATAAATGTTCTGCTCTGGGTATCCTTCCATCTTTCCTGTTAAAGATGTTCAGATGTACTACAGATTATGTGTAAGTGATCTCTCAGGCAGTAGGAGAATGCACTCCTGTATCTAAGGGACATAACCTCCAGGAACCTTCTCCTTTGATAAACGAGGATTTGAGTACTGCTTGCAAAGTTGGTTGTGCAGCCTCTTCAGGAGTGATTGATGGAAACCTATCTTAGATCAATGCCCTGGCTGTCAGAGTGCTCCCCTGAGGACTGGAGAAGATTTTGATTCCTTCACCTGACTAAGTATTTGAGTCCCAATTTGCCAAATTGTTAGTAAACATTCCAACCACAACCCGACAAAAGTGAGGCACCCTCATTATCCTTTCTATATTTATTTAATCTAACTCACTGTTTCATTTGCTTTTATCAAAAATACCTGAAAACAACAGTTTTTTAAGACATAGAATTCTTTCCTATGATAGAAAATAGGATACTTTCTTACATGATTCTTTTTGGTTCAGCCACAGAATACTAAGAAAAGAAAAAGAAAGAAAACAGATTTGCCAGATTTTTCCTTAGCAGGAATTAAACACCAACTTGAATATTTATGACTTTTACCAACCCTCTGATTAGAAATCAGTTTTAATTTAATTTGCTGTCCAACAAGTACTGTATATGCCTTTCTCTTTCTGCCTGTACTCGATGTTAATGGGGACTGTGATGTGAAACACTTAGAAATAAATACCAGCAGCAGTTAGAGAAGCTCACACTCCCTTTCGTCACATCCAAGAAGCAAAGCTAGAGCCTCTTCCGGGTTTATTCCATGGTCTAAGCAAGGCCCACGAAAGTTGCTGAGCTCTTCCTGGCAATGTCACTGTTTACAGACTGGGGGAACCTTGAGCTACTGGTGTGATTTGTGGAAGAGGTGCTCAATATTCTTGCAAGAGTCTGCCAGTGATGTCAGGTGTCTCTAGAAGCCAGGACTTTCCCTGCTTGTCACCTCTACTTAAGCACTGGATGGTCAAGGAATAAAAAGGTCTTTTGAAAAGATGTGATTTTCCAAGCTAAACAATGTCCCGTGCCCACCGAAGGTGTAGCTTTTGCATATTAAAACACATCTGCACATCTGCTCCATTATGTTATTTTCAGAAACCAGCCCCGTGATTTCAACAGCTCCTCTCTCCTGTTGTTTGGTTTTTTTTCCCCAGTCCCACCTTTCATCCAGCCCTTCGAGTTCCCGCGGTTCTCCATCGGGCAGAGGGTCTTCATTCCCTGCGTGGTGGTCTCCGGGGACCTGCCCATCACCATCACCTGGCAGAAGGACGGCAGGCCCATCCCCGCCAGCCTCGGCGTCACCATCGACAACATCGACTTCACCAGCTCCCTGAGGATCTCCAACCTGTCCCTGATGCACAACGGGAATTACACCTGCATAGCCCGAAACGACGCGGCGGCTGTGGAGCACCAAAGCCAATTAATCGTGAGAGGTGAGGAGGTGTAATTACCTCGAGGGGCGCCAATTAAGCGGGATCCCTCGGTGTTTTGTGATGGCGTCTGTTTGATGGGAAGTACAGAAGGGAGGGGAATGTGGTAATCCCTCCCTTCGTAGCAGAGAACACACAGAGCAGTGAAGCACAGAAACCGATGTGACTTTTCTATCTAAAAGTCTTGGAACTCATCAGAAACCCTGGAGTGCACAGGGCGGATGGGGGAGATGCTAGGGCGACTTCCTGGAAAATTGTGTGAGGCACAAGCCCATTCTTTGGGATCAAGCCTTTGAAATGGTATCAAATTATTCTCTGCTGTTGTTTCAGTCTGCTTATACCCATTTTTTATTTAGATCACTCTCTCCTGTAGCATTGTGTCAGTTAAAAAACAAAGCATTGGTACTGACTTTGTGGGGAAAAGACCCTCCCCTGTTACCAGGTTGTTCTTTTCCTTATTTGTGTTTATTATGCAATTATCTCCATTCATTCACTCTGGTGGCTTCACAACATTTTACCTTGAGATGGACGTTGACTGGATGTTCAAGAAAGTAAACATTTTATGTGTAGCAGACCTTTCAAGTCACACCTTAGCCAAACTACCCAGAGATTATCCCTTGTGATATATTTTCAAACTTACTGTGCAAAGCTTCAGCAAAAGCAAGTTACTTCCTTTTCTTTTCTAGAAGTTTTTCAAAGTGTTTAAAATGTTCGCTTTTGAAAAATGAAAGTGTCTTACTCTTCCCTCTCCACCATCTCTTCCTTGGTACCAAGACATTGGGCTCCTCAGAGAAAGAGGGCACATGGAATAATCCTTCAGGTAACCCTGGTTATTTCTGCCTGCTGCAGATCACTACATTTTATATTCCCTTCTGGAGATTTACCAAGATAAATCTTAAAATTTTAAAGGGGCTTTTGCAATCTTTTCCAGGTTTGTTTTTTGTTTGTTTTTTTTTTCACCTCAAATACTCACTTGAAGCAAAGTTTTTGAACAGCTCTTCCTTTTAAGTCAAATATTCCCACTGTCTTAAGACTATCCTTAGTGGATTATTCCCTAGTTTTCCACTTATAGAATGTACATGTTTACTTTTTTTATGCTAAAAACTTTTTTTATCCCAAAACTCAGTGGCACAAAAGTCCATTACTTTTCTACTAGTTTTGGTATAAATATTACTTTACTTTTTTAATTTCCTTTATTTTAAACCTGTTTAATATTACTCAGTACAGATGTCTATTACTTACCTCATTTATTTAGTAATTCTTAAATGAAGTAGCTTAATTAACTACATGAAGTTAATTATTCCTTTCCTGAACTGTTCTGTTAGCATTTAACCCTATAAGAGAGCGAATCACTGCAGCAGCTCTGTGTGGGTTCCTACAGATAATTCTGGGATGGTGGGAAGATGTGGTTTTACCACTGAAAATCTCTCTCTGCCACCACTGTCTGTCCCCTTCAGCGCTGAGATACTGGAGGCTTTAGGAATTGGGTCAAGTGAGTCCATGTGTGGGGATTTCTGCTCAGTGCCCCGCTGATGGGGAGAGGTCCTGTCCTGCCCTCACTTCTCCCAGCCTTTCCTGAGCTGCACTTTCCCTGTCTCCTGCTGCCAGTGGGTAATTCCTCCCCTGGAGATCCCCTGCCTGCCCTGACCTCTGTTCCCTGGACACATCTGCCTCTTGCTGCCTTGTTGGGCATTAATTAGATTTCCCTTCTTGTCGGGGAGTCTTCTCTGGTGCCCTTCACACACCCCTAACACCAACACCTCCATTTTCACCTCCACTTCCTCCTCATTTTCCTTCTCCTCTAATTTCACCTCCTGACCAGGGCTCTGCCCTGGTGGTGTGAGGACAACTGTTGGTGTGTGTGCCTGAAGGGTGTCCTCATAAACCCACGGGCATGACAGAAGGGGCTTTTCACCCTCTTTCACTCTCTTTTCACCCTCTTTTACCATCTGGAGTCCCAGTCCTCCAACTTTTTTTCATTTTCCCCTCGTGCTTAACTTTCTGCCCAGCTCATGCTCTGCAGCAGCCTCCTTTAAGCCTCTCCCTTCTCTCTATGTCAGTTTAAATGGTAATGTTTTCATCAGTTTTGCATATGCATCTGAGACAACAGCTCTCACTCAGAGGAAAAGTGGAAAATGTAATATCGTGTTTGACCTGAATTCTCTGCCAAAACCCTACACTGCCCTTTTTCCCTGGTACTGAACTGCTTCAGCTGTCTCATTCCACATAGGCCAGAAGACAAACAGTCACTGTGATCACTTCTCCTCTGCATCCAACCTGACCTATACACATTTAAATTAAGACTCGTTTTGGTTTTTTTTCCTGGTGCCTGTTTATTCTCCAAGCTTTCTGATCTCTCCTCATCCTTTTGTTCGTAGGGACCATGTAACTGAAACACAGTATTTTTCTAAATTAACTAAGGGGTTTATCTCTGAATACAGGGAGAAGTGGTGCTTTAGATCCTCTTTTTTCTAATCCACATTGTGTGCTTTAAACTTAAATGTTGGCTATCCTAAAAGTCTGGAGATGTGTTCTGGGAATATCTTAATTATGTGCAGACTGTGCATTTTGATATGAGAGTAGACAGTGAGTGGGAAAGTGAAGTATGACTGTTACCCACACTGTTCCTTTTTCTTATCTATCCTGTCCTTGTATTCATTTCAAAAGTAGACTTTAAAACAATGCAGGCTCCCGTGTTTCCAAAATAAATGGGAATCCATATCATTTTATAGTACATGGGTAGAATTAGATGTAGAATCTAAATCCAGTCCATTCCTAAAATGAATGAAGAAACACAGGCCAACTGCTCATTGCTACATTTGAATTACAAGTGACTGTACAAACTTCTGCAGAATACATACAGCCACAGAAATTCTTCATCTTTACAGCTCCAGATTTTTTTCTCAATATTTTCTCTGTCAGATCACATCTATCTGCTATTTTTTATCATTCCTAAATTCCTGTTAAGTTTTAAGTCTGTTAAATAGATTTCCTATATTCTTCCCACAAATATTGGTTTTGATGTCTAAGCTGCACTGCCATTTTGCAAAGAGCATTAAATGGCAAAAGAAAAACAAGCACTGGTTTCTTAAAATCTGTGGGCATCTCATGTTAAATCTTTGCTGCTGTTCCAATTATTTTGTGCTTTGCATAAGCAATCAAGTGGTATAAGGAGCCCTTAAAATCCAGCAAGGCTGGATTTTCCCTGCCTTAAATATCAGAGGAAGATGACAACCAGCTTCCACAACATCCCATAAGGGGTGGAAGGCACCAGCTGAGAGGATGAGATGATGAAGGTTTTGAGCATCTGGGTAAGAAGATCTGAGGACAAACCCGGTTCTCTCCTCCATGGGTTTCTTGGTGAAATAAGGCAAATTCAAATGCTCTGGACACAGACCTGTCAGCACTTCTCTCCAAAAATTATTGGCCAATTTTAGATAAATCAGAAGAGGGGAAAACACCTCCAGTGTAGCTAAAAGCCTACAAACTTAATGAAAAGAGGTGACTGATAAGGAACACCTCTGCTGAGTGTAACACTGGATACCAGAGAACCCACGCGGGCAAAACCTTCTGCAAACACAAGAAATGCTCCAGCTGGAATCTCTGCTCAAACACGAGGTACAAATCCACAGAAAATCAGGCTTGGTTAGTCCTAATCGTTATGGAATATCTTTTAAAAGTTCATTAATTAACCACTGGGAGAATTCCCACTGTTCACTGCATCTAGGGACTGCAGGTAGGAAGTTGAGGTGAGTGAAAATGGGGCTTTCCTTCTCAAAATCGTGGGCTTTGCCAGATCCTGGCCTGCAGTTCCTCTGGGAGTGCATTAAAAAATTGCAAGCTAGAAGGGTTTCTCAAAACCTCATAAATTGCTATTATTTTAATTTTATTCCTTGGCACACTCTTGGTTTGCTAGGCACGCTATTAGGAAAAGGAAAAGAATAGGATCCTGTCATGAGAGCCACACACAGAAATTAGGAAAATATCTTCTCTGTCAACTACTTATATCATCATGAGGAATTAATTAAGGCTTTACTCATTAGGACTGTCTTCTAAAGAGTGATTAAAAATCTATATACACTTTATCATGTGGTATTCATTTCTGTAGGGTTTCCTAAAATGGGAACGAAGTAATTACGAAACAAAAAGGTCTTTAATTGGTAACTAAAAAGAAAAAGCTCTTCAATGTATTAAGAGTTCAAATTTTTCTGATACCACCATAAAAGAGAATTCAAAGATAGTACTGGATGCATAAATCATGATTTTATAACTCCTGTTAGTGAACACATCGTAAGTTAAAATTGAGATAAGGTCTTTAAATACCTAATAACCCCCCATAATGCACTTAGTGCATTTAGTGTAAATGTGTTTTCATTTTGTGCTTGCCAGGGGTGTCAAATATCATTAGCTAGTTAGGCACCCAATGAGGGGTCCCTGAGCCTTGGATATTCCTGATAGGAAGTGAGTATCCATCTGCTTTTTGATGTTTTCTGGTGGTGCTGGTGTGATGCAGCAAATGAAGTTTGTGACAGACAAGCAGGGAGGGAAGATTTATGGTCGCAGCTGGTGTCAAATCTCATTTATTTCCTTTGCTGGTGTTTACACTGAGGCTTCAAAAATGCCCTCTTAAAAGATTCACTTCATATTTAATGTTCTCACTGGACAAACCTGATCAACACAAACCACTGGGCACGGTCTCATTTTGCAAAAGTACATCTTTTTTCTTGAACTGCCGAGCAAATGGTTTCACTAAACCAGCTAAATCGACCCCTTAGGTCCAATGACCAAATTTAATAACTGTTCATCTTTGCTAAAGTACAGTGTTTAATGATCTCATTCATTAATACATCAATGGTTGCTTTGGCTGATTAAATTTCTTCCATCATTTTGACAGTATGATCTAAATGTGAAGTACAAATATTCCGTGTAGAAATGAAACATCGTATTCTGGGCCAGTGTCATAGATTATTTCTTAACTCACTCCAGCAGCCCACCAGAGGAGCTGTGTTAGGAGCCTTCAGAATTGTTCCCCAGAGTGATATACTAATCACTGTACCTGGGAGCCAGAAGAGCTCACGTGGATTTGAAGTCCAGGAAGGACTGTGGGAGTTTGTCATCTGGTCCTTGGAATAAAGCACGGGCAAAAAGGAGTTTTGGAGTCACACAGAGCAAACATAAATCAGGGAATTGATATGGGTTCCTGGGAATCTCATGAGGTTCAACAAGGCCAAGTGCTGGTGCTGCACCTGGGTCGGGGAAACCCCTGGTACCAGCCCAGGCTGGGGGATGAACAGACTGAGAGCAGCCCTGGGAGAAGGACTTGGGGATGCTGATGGGGGAGAGGCTGGATATGAACTGCCCATGTTTCCCAAATGTGTCCTGGGCTCATCCCACATCAGGACAGCAGGAGAGGAAGAAACTCTTTCCTGTGAGGGTGGTCAGGCACTGGAATAGGTTTCCCAGAGAAGCTGTGGCTGTCCCATCCCTGGAAGTGTCCAAGGCCAGGTTGGATGGGGCTTGGAGCAGCCTGCTGTAGTGGAAGGTGTCCCTGCCCACAGCAGGGGGTTGGAACAAGATGATTTTTAAGGTCCCAACCCAAACCATTCTATGGTTCCATGACTGTGAATTTTATCATGCACACATAAATCGATTTTTGTTAGCAGCTTGTAAAGTCAGTCATTGAGGGCTGCACTTACATTGGCAAGCAGTGTCTTCTTAGGGTACCAACTCATATTTTATCATCTTATCAGGATTATTTCGCACAAGGAGATACTAAAAGCATTTTCCTTACTTTAAAATGGCACTATGACAAGCACACTATCTTTCATATCCTATTCTGATTGCTCTCATCCTTTGTTTTCCCACAGCGAGAGCCTGAGACTGCTAATCATAATATTGACTGAAAATACCTTTTTTAGGTCCTTTGAGTTCAACCATTAAATAGTTTGCATCTGTCAACTTATTGCTCTTACCCTAAACAATTCAACAGCTCATTTCTCATCACAGATCCGTGGGCTGCCTTAAATGAGAGAGCCTGGCATAAAAGCAATTTTAAATGCCCTCCTTTACAGGCTCAAGGAACTGTGCTGCTGAGACAAAGTTGATAATAAAAGTAGAACTGTTCAGTCATAATCATGAGCTATTTCAGTGTTTCACTTCTAAAGGGGCAGAGAAATCCCACACCTTTACAACTAAAGAGAGGGGAAGAGAACTAATTGTTTACTTTTTTCCATTAACTCAAGCACATCAGAAAAAGTACCTTCATTAAATTCTTACTAAGCATATATTCTTTAAGGGCTAATGAACTCCTGAAAGAGAATGAAAAAGTGAATGTAGGTTTATAACCTAAAGCTAAATATCAAAACTTAGATGTAAACTAAGTGGCTAACAGCATTGTGTTCCAAACTGTGGTAGCACATAGCACAGAACAAGTTATTCATTTGAAATAAAATTGAGAAGCAAACCAGAAGAGAGGAAGAAAAATGTGAAGGTCTCCTCTGTTTGCTTTTTAATTGTTTACATACGAAGAAAAATCCTGTGGCTTTACCTAGACAGCAATACAGAAACAATTGAAAGGTCATTGAATGAGTAATGTTATTTTGCTGTGGCATCTTTTTTGATGTCTATTGGCAATCTTAAGACTAAGTGGCAAGGGTTTGGGTCTTCAAAATCAGAGCAGCGGTTGGCATTTTTGTAGGTAGTCCTAAAGGAAGCCCAAAGCTTTACTGAACATAGAAACTGTTTCTATTACAGGGTGTGGGCTGAGTTTTTGCCCAGTAATGCTGAAACACACTTTGTTTGTGAAGCAGAACAAGAAAATAATATGATTTCTAATCATACACCTCATCATGGAGCCATATAGCAAAATTTTATTTCTTCAGTTACCATTCTGGAGTCATTCTGTATTGAAAGTAATGATTAAAAATGAGAATACCAGGAACATCTGAGAAATGTTTTATATATATATATATCTCCAAAAAACAGTGAAATCAATATGATGAAAAGCCCTGTTCAGAGCTTGTCAGCATTAAAGGCACAACAGCCCAAGGATATCTACGTGAGTTCCTTAAAGATGTGAAAGGATGCATTTCCATAGAAATGCTCAAAGAAAATTTACTCTTGGCATCCATCCATTTTTCTCTATATTAGACAAAAAGTGTATTTTAGCAGATAACTTTAATGCAAATAGTATTTTAAAAACTGATTGCCTTTATTCCACACTAAGCAATCTTGCTGAACTTTTCCAGAACATTCTGCATGTGCCTGCTCATATAATAAAATAAGCTGTTTCCTGAAAAATTAGCACTTTTTGCCAGTGCTTCATAACAAATGAAGAATATAAAGAAAATATTTCTCAAAGAGAGGGGAAATAAAACAAGTTACAGAAGTTTTGTGTTGTGAGAGAGATTTTAAAAGACTTTATACTCTTTATACCCTTCAGTGGTAGAGGAGGCCAGTAATTGTCAGTCACTCCACTGCATCATTCGTAACCACTCATCTCTAGGACTGTAAGACTGGTGCTGCTGAGCTGGGTTTGTGTTTTGTGTCGGTTTTTTATCCCTCTTTATGCATAAGCAGCTTGTAATTGATTTTTCAGAAGTTGTAAATAGACATTTCCTTACAGTTAGCGAGGTGAAACAAGCCGATGCCACCGGGCCGAGCCGCACAAAATCAAATCTATTTGTGCAACTAACTGTGCTTTTCACCTGGTTTGGAAAATAAGTAATTTTGTGTTTTGGGGGATAAAATGAACACAGAACAGTGAGAAAGGAGCTGCTGAAGCAAATGCCTTCTCTGAGCAGATAATTAGAACAGGGTGGGTGGTTGCCCAGAGCTGCTCTTACCGGGATTTCATGTTTGATGCTTCCCTATTGTGAATTAACACAACCTGCAATAGTTCGTTAGTGTGGCAGGCATTTGGAAAGCCAGAAGGGCTGTCAGCAGTAAAGATATCTTCTAGTAGAAAGGTACCTCTGTTAGTTCCTTCCTTCTCTTCTAGCCACGTTCCAAACAGCAATAGAGCTTTTTTGTACAGTTGGGCAGTAAACACCTTTGCATTATAGCGACAGGATTCAGTGAGGAAAAGATGCAGTTGGAGGCATTATTTTCCCTCCAGAGGATTGTTCTCCTCTTTTAAAAAGCAGTTGTATCTGTGAATGTGGAAAGAGAAAGTCGGCGGGGAGTCTGGATTGTGGAGGCACAGGGAGGAGGACTGGAGCTGTTGTGAGGAGGATTCTCTGAACCTGCAGAGAGAGTGTTTATGTACCTGCAACTTTTAGCAGTCCCGTCCATACCAACACTGGCAGCTCCAGTTTCTTCTTAAGGAAAACTTGGGACTGTCTGGTATCCTGGGAGGTGTTGTTTGCATAAACTATGAGAGTGTTTATACTGAAAAGAACCTCAGGGTCATATATCACAGCATTGGTGCTTCTGCTGTGTTTTTGCTGCACAGTGGTTTTGATGTGTAATTAGTCCTGTATTCATGGCTAGTAAGAGCTGTTTCAGGTCCCAGGGCAAATACTCCCTGTACTGAGCTCCCTTTCCATGCTGCCTTGCATTTTCTTGTGATACAACCTCCTCCCATCATTCCTTTCTTAATTTCTGGCACTTCTGGAGAGGCAGCTGGTGGGGTCTGATGGGTGTTTGGGTCAGAGCAAGGTGGGGATGGTTGAGCCCTTTGTTCTGTTTCCCCCAGATTTCAAGGTCAGCAGTGGCTGGACCTGAAGAACTGTGAATCCATGAGGCTCCATATACTGTGGTGGGCAAGGAAAAGCCAGGAACTATTAGGATTCCACCTTAGTGTGACGCTGTAATCAAGAGCATTTCAAAAAGCAAAGTTATTTGAGAAGAAAAAAAACCTGTCACAGGTTCAGTCACCTCACTGCATTTTCTCTGTGGCACTGTAAGAAATGACAAAAACACTTGGGATAAGGACACAAATAATTTATTTCTTTCTCAGGCATTTACTCCTTCATGTTCTGAACCAGAGAACAGGGGTTCAGCAAATGTCTGCGGCCTTAACTGCCTTTAATACAACCATTAAACACTTTTAATATTCAAGAACTTTTGTGGAGCTTTCCACGTTCTTCACATCTTTCAGCTTTTCATTCCAGCTTGTCAAATTTATAGGTTTTATTGAGACTGTGACATTTAGAATCAGCCCTTTGTGGTGAACTGTTGGTCTAACATTGTCACAAGCTGTTTTCTTTACTGTGCACGTGTATTTGGAACATGTAGAGCTTTTCCTTGAGATCAACAGCTCTTACCTTATTTATATATAAGTAGGTAAATACTTGCCTATGTGTGGAAGACTCATTGCAGTAGTTTTATGCTGCCTTGGAATAAATCTAATAATATGTATACATTGATACACTGAAGTGTGAATTCTCCTCTTCAACTTAATGCAAGGAAATTGTGTTGAACATTTTTATGGCTGTTTGTAGAGTGAAGTCCTATTAGAAGTTATGGATCAAACACCCTTATTTCAGTGTGATTTGATTGCTATTAAAAGCATTATTTCTTAAGGTTATTTACACTACATAATTATTTTTCCCAATATTTACTAGTTACTGTTCTAAAAAGCAAACGCAGAAAAATTCAGTTGTTCTTAGACATCTGATGAACCTCTGCTTTTTTAGAAAGCATTTATTTTCTGGCCACAACAGCATGATTTATCTATTACTCCATTTTTAACCTCTCCTATGGAGAGATTTCATAAATTTCTTTTTGTATCCTATGAAGACCAACGCTTTTGTTGTGCCTGGCAAGAAATACATTGAGGCTGTGCACAGAAGGAAAATAATCTGGTGAAACCAGCTGTACTATGTCACTCACTGAATCATCAAAAAATTAAATTTATTTTTTTGTTTCTGCTGTGAAATTCTATGCCTCTGTGTTTGTTTGACTGGTGTGCCATTTTGAGGTCACACTCACTGTGACCCAGTAAGTGTCACAAATTCTCATGGCTCCCTTTGCTTCCTCCCACAGTGCCCCCCAGGTTTGTGGTTCAGCCCAGCGACCAGGATGGGATCTATGGAAAAGCTGTAATCCTCAACTGCTCTGCAGAGGGTTATCCTGTCCCCACCATTGTCTGGAAGTACTCAAAAGGTAGGATTTCTGTGGGGATTGCTGGGGACAGACTAATTCTGGTTTAGTAGAAACTTACCCATAAATTGCTGGTTTAATCTTCACATTGTCAGAGAGTGTTTGGGTGCAATAAGGGAAGTATCCCTTGTGTTTATATTGTTCTTAAATCATTTCCCCAAGCACAAAGTGCTGCTCACTGTCATGGACACTGTCATTGGTCTGCCTTGGAGATGTCCCAGTGCTGTGACAGTGTCCCTGTGTAAGCTGTGGCCTCAGCAGGCAAATGAAATGGATGGCTGAGAGAAAAGATATACAGCTTTAATTGAAACAACCTCAGAATAAGGTTCACCAGCAGCATTTGGCTCATTTCCCCCCCCCCCCTTCAAAATTCATGATAACATGGCCAATCATATCTTTTCAGCAAAGAAGAGAGGTCAGGTAGCATTAACATAAGCAGTAATTCAGTATGTGCTTTACATAATGCTTTAACATTTTCTTCTCATGTAACAGAGCATTAAAACTGGCCCCACTTGACCCTCAGTAACCACAGGAAATTGACTGCTTTTTAATTGAAATATCCTGCCTGATAAAGTGTGTCTTCTGGACAGTTGTCTTCTAGTAGGCTTTAGCAAAAAACTCTTTACCCAATCTGAATGAGTTAACTCCTTGAAAAATAAAATGAGGTGCTGTTGAGAAGAAATCTTTCTGTAGTGCCCTACGTAATTTTTTATTTCCTTAGGACCTAAGTCCGAATTGTATTTGAAAAGGGGCGAGGGAAGAGAAGTTTCATGGAATAGACTATTTTTACTTTTATTGGTGAATTCTGGTTCATTTTAAGAAAGGTACAGAGTTCCAAATTCCATTAATCTCAGTGACATGTGTGTTTTTAATTATGAGTACATGTCATGAAAAAGTAATTCTGTTTAGTTGTGTTTGTGTGCTGAAGGAGGGTGCCAGGCCAAGCTAGACGAGTTGTAATTAACTGTGAAGAGATAAATAGCCCATCTTGGGATGATAGAACCATAGAATCATTAAAGTTGGAAAAAACCTCCAAGATCATGGAGTCCACCCTGTGCCCAGTGCCCACCTTGTCCCCCAGCCCAGAGCACTGAGTGCCATGGCCAGGCCTTCCTTGGACACCTCCAGGGGTGGGGACTCCACCACCTCCCTGGGCAGCCCCTGCCAAGGCCTGACCACCCTTTCCAGGAAGAAATTCCTCCTGATGTCCAACCTGAGCGTCCCCTGGCTCAGCTTCAGGTCATTTTCTCTTGTTCTCACTTGTTACCTGAGAGCAGATCCCGACCCCACCTGGCTACAACCTCCTCTCAGGTGGTCGTAGATACTGAAAAGGTCTCCCCTGAGCTTCCTCTTCTCCAGGCTAAACAACTTCAGCTCCCTCAGCAGCTCCTTATATGACTTACCCTCTAGACTCAGTACAAATATAGACCCTAAACCTTAATGAAGGAGAAAGGGATAGTTGGAGTGACACTCTGCCATCAAGTTTTTAAGATTCATCAATTAGAACTCTGAAGCTTTTAAATCAAAGAAAGTTTTGATAGATACGCGGTCTTATCCTTGGAGAGACTCAAAATCCATCTGGACATGGTCTTGGGCACCAGGATTAGGCGACAATTTTTGATCAAATCAGTTGGATCACGTGGCCACCTGAGGTCTCTTCCCACCTCAGCAAGTCTGTGATTCTGTGATTCACTGTAGACTCACCCACACAGTTGTATGGGACAAGCTGCTGTCCCTGCTCAGGAAGAATCTTGGCTGTAACAACATGTGTGACGAGTAAGAAGCTTTTTGCAAACTGCCAGGAAGAATTTTTTCCAGTTTTTCCCAGTAGCTGTCCCTGGGACTATCAGCCTTTTCCCTTCTGTGAGCATTAAATTGTTCCCAGAATTTTTCATGTGAAGGAATACAAGAAGTGAGTGCTGACATCTACTTGGGCAATCAATCACAGGCATGTACAGTTAGTAAGGCAGAAATATGCCTTCCATCTAAATGACAGAAAAAATGGCTTATTAAAGAAATAAAAATTAGCAAAGGGAAAAGTGGGGTATGCATGTGACTAGAATAGTTGAAAAATCAACAATGTCAACAGAATTTTTATGAAAACATTATCATTTTAACATTTCTAAGTTCACAGTATCAGTCACCAGACTTCCTGTGAAATTGTAAGTTCCCCAAGCAAACTCTGCTAGGAATAAAGGGATTTTAAGTATGCATGTCTGGTCTTCCTAATATTCTAGACATTGTATTCATAGGTTGTTCTAGCTTGGTATGTTATCCTAAATAATTTCCTGTAATCTTTATTCATCATATTTCCTCCTGGTCTGACTCAGCCCACTGCTTATAGCAATTAATGCTGACAGATATGTGTACAGAAAGTGGTATTACAGAATTCCATTGAAGTAAACTACCTTATGGTTTCCCTGAAAAATCCCATCTCCTGCTGCCAAAATAGGTTTTAAACCCCTTTGTTACAAGAAACATATTTTAATACACACTTAGAGAGTCCCCAGTGCTGGAGGAATCTGAACTCGTGGTGGGCATCTGGACAGTAATATCCTGTTTCCTGTTGCCTAAATCACCCAGTATCTCATTTCCAAGGAAAAGCAAATTCTTTCTTAAAGGCAAAGTTGATACAAAAATCTTTGGCTTCCTCTCTTTTTATGGACCTTCCATTCTTACATTCCTGCCAAACATGGTGCCTCATTCCTGATTAGTGCTCTGAGCTTTTCATTTGTTACTTTCTTTGTTTTATTTGAGGGTTTTTGTGGGATATTGGGGTTTTTTTAGCAGTCTGGCTACAAACATGGCAAAACAGAGATTTTTGTGTCATCAGTCCACCAGCTGCAGGACAAAATAAGCAACACAGTCGCTGATGTGGTTTTCCATGTCACCCAGGGTTTTGTAAGCAAGGTCCTAGAGGTCCCTTAAGTTTGCCATGGTTGCTTCAACAGACCTCCCTCTTAGTCATAAGAAATTCATTTGGTGTCTGCATTAGGGATGCAGACTTCTGTGCCTGCTCAGCTGTAATTGTCAATAATTCATCAGCCTCTAAATGTGCGACAAATGTGCCTTTTCACCCATGAACGGTCTGAAAATCTTCATTTCCTCTCTCCCCCTTTCTGGTTCTTCGTTTTGTGCTCCTTTTGCCCCTTTACATTTAATGTGGGCAATTTATTCCTACTGTTGCATTCTGAAAGTCTTTCTTTTGCATTAATGACTTCTGTTTTGGCGAAGAACCGTTCTTTTTGAAGCCATTTGTATTTAAATTGAGTTGAGCCTCCGAAAAGAGGAAGCCACAGTTTCTACCTTATTTTAAGAAAACAAAAAAGGTGTTTCCCTTCCTAACTAACCTATTCCCACGGGTTTCCTGCTCCAGGTGCCGGGGTTCCTCAGTTCCAGCCGATTGCACTGAATGGTCGTATCCAGCTTCTCACAAACGGCTCCTTGCTGATTAAACATGTGTTGGAAGAAGACAGTGGATACTACCTGTGCAAGGTCAGCAATGATGTGGGAGCAGACGTCAGCAAGTCCATGTACCTCACTGTTAAAAGTAAGAATTAAACACTTCTCTGTGATCCAGATATTGCCATTGAGTGAAAAAGGCTTGTCTACTGCAACCTTAGTTTGGTGGGGAGGGAGGGCAGAGGTTGGCTTGGTTAGTTTTCGTTTTATTTTGGTCTTCAGCTGCATGGAAGTCAGTATGGTTAATTTTTTTTAGTAGAGGAAGAGAAGGGGACTTCGAGATGAAAAGGATTAACATCTCATTTCAAAAATATATATTTTCTGTGAGCTGCAGCTGGGTAATGAAGGGAAAGTAAAAAAAAAAAATTGTTGGTCGAGAGTAAAAACCAATAACAAAGGAGAAACACCGACAGCAACTGTTGCAAATCTTACAGTTTGAAGGAAATATAGATTAAAAAGTCCTTGATCAATCCTAAATATACCATAGATGCATACCATATGTACAACTACAATTACTAGAGGTAGATACTACAAGATATTATGACATCCTGTAAGATTTTATAGATACAGCCACAGCAGTCATTTTGACTTAGGCAGGTAATTTGCAGAAAATGCATCTAATTCAGTTGGATCTGGAGTGCTTTCACAACCTCGACCTGTCTGTGCTTTCCAGGCGTAAGGGGCAAAAGCAATCCAGTTTTCAAGTGGATGTTGGCTATGATCCCTTCAAACATCAGCATTGCTTAGAAAATAGAGGAAATACAATGCAAAAAAAAAAAGCCATTTAAGATAATGTAATTTCTCACTAGAGAAAAAAAAGAGACTATTGTCACCTCAGCATGCCAAAGGTTCCTGGATGACCTATCAGACCAGTATTGAAGGAGGTCACCAAGCCGTGCACATTCATGTTTGTAGGATTTCTGAAGATTGACTGAGTGCTTTGAAGTTCTGGGATGTCAATTAGCTTGAAAAAGGTTTGCCCTTGAAAGTACAAAGATGGGTTTTTTTCAGAAAGGAAGAAAAATCCAGTTTATTCTCTGTTGGAGAGTGTACTTGAGTCCATTAACGTTTAGGTTTAGCGGTTTTGTTTGTTGTTGAGAATGAATATCTAAATTATTTCAAAGGAAGACTGTCAACTTTGTTAGTTCTGCAAGCCCCAGTACCTCAGATGTCCTCTCCACAGTAATTTACCATAATGGCTTTGTCTTCTGAAAAATAGCATGATATCCCAACCTCTCCAGCAAGCATATTAAATCCATACTTTTTCTGTGGATCGGTAGAAGTTCCAGCTTCTGTGGTTTCCATAACTGGCCATTTTTTGGACCAAACCTTCATTGTAGCAGCAATGCAGTGCTGTAATATGCTACAGAAACCCAGCATTGCTCTGGTTGGCAGCTCTGCTCACTGCCTGTCTGATCACTGCATGCAGTTTCATGTGTGATAAAAGAGCATCCCTTATCAAATAAGAGCAGGAGCTTCCCTGGAGAGTCGGTTGCTGTTTGAATCTGATGAAAACCCCTCCGGCTCTGAGATAGCAGGAAAGCACATCTGTACCCCCTCACACACCCACCCTGACACAGCACAGCTCCCACCACGGCTGTTTGAGCAAATGCTGGTGGTGTTGGTGTGTGCAGAGAAGAGGCACAGCTTTAGCTTTTATCAAACACACATTAAGGAAAAGATGCTGTGAGAAAATGGGCCGTGGTGGCCCTCAGGTGTTGCTGGATCCTGGTGATGTGGTTGTGGCACGTAATACTTGCACCTGTTCACGTGGACTGACTCCAAAATGAGGGCCTGGATCTGCCTTTAATCTCTCTGGCACTGTATCTTGTCATTCATTGTTTTCTTTTTCCCTGTGATTCCTTTTCCCTCTCCCCACAAGCCTGTTCCTGGTCCCTGGTCCTCAGGCTTAGTCCTTCTTCCAGATAAAAACCTTGGACTTCCTTCATGAAACTCAGAGTGCTCTCAGTTAGTTGATCCTTCTCCACAAGGTTCCCCTAAATGCCTTCTTCAGTCAGCGGCAGAAGTTGAGGCCTGGCCCATGCAGTTGTTTATGGGTGCAAAGTTTGTAAGTAAGAAACAGCCTTCCAAAACATAAACAAAGATTAGCTTGTGGCTTCCTCCTTGTGACAAATTGGTTTCCCACCTTCCTTCAGTTTATGTGTGGGTTGTCTGTGAGCAGTAGCTGAAATCACCTGATGAAAAAGTAGGGTGAATTTAGTCATGATTATGGAACTCTCAGAAAGAAAAACATGGCAGCAGTGCCTTTACAGACGAATCCTTCACTTCTTCACAGTCCCTTGTGCCACAGGTACCTCATGTATGTGGTGCTAACCATGGATAGCATCACTGTGAACTTAAAAATAAACCCTCTTGTGCACAGGTGATTCTTCTCCTCCAAGTCTGATAAAAGTTTCTCCCTACTCTGTCAGTAACATTGCTGCATAAATTTTTACCTTTCATTGCTCCTGTTACAAATCTCTTCAATGAGCCAATGCTTTACTCTTCCAGAACTTCCAGTGTCACCTGGATCTAAACAAAAAAGATGTTGTCAAAAGAGAGTGGGCAAATTTTTGTTTGGGTAGTTCAGGACGGGACAGGATGAACATTGATCTAATGTGTTTCTATGACTCACTACCTCTACAATTGACAGACTTTTTTTGTAGTGAAAACCCATGTCAAGCTATAAACCACCTTGGCTTGCTCGACAAGACTCTTAATACCAAGAAGGAAATGGTAGTAATTCCAGATATGCGTTTATTTAGTGCCTCAGTGTTTGTTGTGTGACACCTTCGTGTCAGAGAGGCTGATCCAACATTTGAAAGGAGATTGTATGAGGAGGGAGTGCAGAGGAAAAAGATGAGAGGAAACGAAAGAGCTTCAGGAATACCAACAGAAATGGGAAGAGAGTGAGCTGCCAGTGTCAATGCTGGATCAGGAACCACAGGGCTAGAATAGCAGCCATGAAAGCAGAGAATATTCATTTAGCAGCTATTATTCTTCTCCCTTTCTTTTTGAGAAATGGACATAAACATCATGATCAGCTCATTTCTCTCATCTTCTGAATCAAGGATAAGTAGTTCTTGAATTGTGTGTTCAATAAGACATACAGTATTAGAAAGTTATGAGAGATCTGGAATAAGAAATCTAGTGCTGTCTTGAGAAATGACTCCTGGTGCTTGGGATGAGAAGACTTCTGAAGAATTTCTATAAAGGATAATGAGCCTTTAACATGAAGGGAAGAACTGAAATTATTTAAAGGTTGCCTGGGAGTCACAAGGGAAGAGATTCTGCTTGAAACGGACTGCCTGCCTGCCTTCATCTCAATAAATGTCACACTTCCTAATTCCACTTTAGTGGCTATATATAACATGATAGAATGGTATTCTGAACAAAACATACCTCCTGAAAAGCAGGCTTTCATTAAGGTATGTGTGTTCCTATGTAAATAATCTGTTGGAGGCAATCACATCAGCTCTGCCCCTTCTGAAATCCATCACTTGTTTTCACGACAGTGTGGAGCCCGACAAGTTTTAATCTGATCCTCCAAACCTTTCCAGCAAATCCTATCTGCCAACAAAACAGAGCTGCTTCATTCACTTTCCTCTCAAATATGCTTCTTAACTCTTGGCATTATGTGTGTTTAGTGCATAAACCTAAAGCTGTCAGTCAGATCCACAGCTCCTTCCAGCAGGAACATGCTAATCCCGGCTAATTCTTTAAATGCCAAGTTTCGCCACTTAAACATTTTTTTTAAAAAAAAACTTTTAAAATTGTTACCTATGACAAGAACTGGTGGAATAACAGAAGAGGCTGCTTGGGAAAGAGGGCCTGGTCACAGTTTAAAGTGAATCTGATGCCCTGTTCCTGCACTACCTTGTGCTTCTGCTACCCCTGCCTCCTTTGTAGTGCCACTCATCTGTGTTGTCCATGACCTCTTCCACACAAGATTTGTTTCCCACTATCTCCAGACAACTCTTGGAACAAAGAGACCTCAATCCCATAACTAGCTACTGTTGCACAAGAAATAAAATATAACAGTAGTTACAAACACAACCCTAAAAGATCCTTATGAATGGAGTTTCTGAGTCTCGTGAAGCTGTTTTTCTCCACTGCTTGTGGAGAACAGTTGTTCCACCATATGGCTGAAGCACTGCAGCATTTGTTTACTGAAATGGATGGAAATCTATGCCTGGCTTCCTTCATGGAACTTTATCTGAGCAGGATAAAGGCATCCTTTCCATGTGACCAGTCCAATGAGTTTGCTGTGCTACCACACCAGCAGCAAAGCCAGCAAGCTGTGATGAAGAACTCACTGTGCTCTGCTCACCAGGGTGCCTCTAAATGCTCCTTTCAGTCTTTAGGAAAATAATTCCTGGTTGAGAATGTGGGAATGTTGAGATCTGTCCAATTGCTACTTTTCCTTATGTAAAAAAATCCAATTTCTCCTTAAAATGCATATATTCCTCAAAATGCCACTAAGGGTAGCATTGCCTGTTCTACATTTGCAAAGATAGATTGTCCATGATATGTGGCAAAGGAAGCTAAAAATCACTGTCTCTAATACTTCGAAAAAGCACTTATAGAAAGGACAGCAGAAATGCAATGTCAAATTCACCTGAGCCCAGTTATTCTGATGTTTCCTAATCTGTATTTTTTCTACAGTAGGTGGTCTGTAAATACTGTTTTCTGTGGAAATCAAAACAAAGTCCCCTAGTCTGATTGTTCAGTCTGATTTAGTGTTTTCTTCTGATATTCCGCCATCTTTTTTATTTTTTTAAAGGCTTTTTCATTTATTTGATTCTTCATACTTATTTTGCAGTTATCTCAGGTAGAGTACATTTTTGCCCAGTGGACAAATCTGGCCAGAGTTGGTAAAAATCTCTATCTGGATGGCTTGCAAATGTGCTCAGAATGAAAGAGTGGGATAAAGGGATAGAAAACAAAAATTATTGCCTGTGAATTGACACTGCCGTTGAGTCCCAAAGAGTCCTTCCTGAAGATCTGGTGATCTGCCCTTGCCTAATTTTGCCCTTGCCCTCATGACACGCAGTTCCCCCTTTCACCACCTGTTTCTTGGCAAACAATGGCAAAAACTGTGTTAAATATGAGGATGTGAACAAACTGCTCAGCTCAGTTTAAACTCCAAGTCAGTAGTGACTTAAATGCTCCTTTATCTGTTTTGTGCCCCTGCCCCGGGGCAGGGGGGGGTTTGGAACAAGATGGTCTTTAAAGTCCCTTCCGACCCTGGTGATTCTGTGATTCTAGTTATTTATTTTCATTACATGCACAGCCTGAAAGATGCTGTAAAAGCTACTCTGAGTCTCGGGATCCCAAAAAAAAAATAAAAACTCCCGAGTCACGAGCGCTTCCTCTTGTCAGCGGAACGGCCCGTTTGGTTTTTTTTTTAAATAATTAGCTTCTCCCGGGATGAGGAACGAGCAGGTTCTGAGGAGTGCTGCTCCGTGCCTCCTCAGACCGTCGGCACAGCTTTGATTTAGGAACTGGCATCTTTAATCACCCATCATGTGTCATTACCCCGACGGGCGGCAGCAGCCCAGAGACACACGAGCTCCGATAAATCCGAGCTGGAAAAGCTCCGGAGCGCGATCCTTTGTTGGTTTTTTTTCCTTTACTGCAGATCAGCCGTCACAACAACACACCGCCTGTGGCAACGCAGGGAAATTAAACATGAAGTATGCTCAAGGTAGCTGGTAGAAAAGCTGGAATGCCCCCCTTTTTCCTTCCGTACATTCCAAAGCCTGTGGCAATTGGCTCCAACTGATGCTTTCTCTTGTAAGGTAATTGCCAGGTGCGCTGGAGTACAAATACTCAAGTGGTTTTGTATGCAAATCTTGGCAATTCTCTCAGTTAAAAAAATGAGGAGAGAGGTAAGGACTCCTTTCTTTTTTCTTTTTTTTTTTTCCCCAATATTTTTTCTGAGTGGATGCAAGAACAGAAAGTATTTACAGCCCTTTTTCTTTCCTTCAAGGCTGGTTGCACAGCAGTATTTCTAGCAGAAAAGTGAAACAGATTTTTCTCCACACGGGCTCTGCTGTATCTTTTCCATCTGTATCAACAGTGTCATATTTATTGCTCTTTTTTCTTTTTTTTTCTTTTTTTTTTTTTTTTAAATAGCTGCCTCCCTCAGCTTTATGTTGCCCAAAAGGATGCATGGGTGAGGTTTATTTTCAGAAGTTTTCCTTCTATTGAAATTTTTATAGTGGATGCAGGATCTTGAGGCTTTCCCGAAAAAATAACCAGTTTAACAAAGTTGTGATGATTTAGCCTTTCAAATACCTTCACATCTTCACATTTCCTAGAAGGGCTCATAACAGATAGGATTCTCAAGGTTGTGAATCACTGCTGCTTTATTTTCTCCCTTTACTGAACACAAGAAATATATAAACCACATATATTTTAACATGTTCTTCTTTCTCAGTATTAGTAATTCTCGTGTTAAATTATTACTTTATTCAGAGGTTTTACATGTCTCTCAGATTGCAATGAACTCTGTGTCCAGGTTTGGCCAACTGTGGTCAGGAGACAGTGACACAGAGATATTTCAGATCAAGGACTGCAGCTCCTCTGTCTCTGAACACGCTGAAACAAAACTTCAAAGTAATATCTACTCTGCTCTCCTCCTCCAGCTGAGAGGGTGGTGCTGCAGTGATTGATAGAAGCTGGACAGATAATCCATTTAAAATAACCATCATGAAGAAAGTACAAATTTCAGTTTATATATTTGGCACAATACTGCAAACTCCCTACTGTGCTAGAATGTAATAAATGGCAATCCTGAAAGGTTCTTAGCTGGGAGGAAATATACTGAAAATTATTCTTACTGGTAATTTGGAAGCTTGTTTTCTTGAAAGAGAATTTAAAACATGATTTCCGACTTAGACTTTTCTTCACATGAAATGAGAATGAATACTCTTCTGGAACACAAGATGGCCCAATAATCTTTTAAGAAAAATATATGATAGCAAGCATAGGACACTGGAGAGACACTATTTCAGGATTGCTCATCTTGGAATTACTCATTACTCATCTACCAGGTTTAGCCAGTTTCTCCTCCTCCTGATTTGGCAGGGCAGGTGGAACATGCTCAGATCTCTGATGTTCATTGTTTTCTCTTCCACCTCTGGCTGTGTGTCTTCTTCCTGGCTCTTCCACCCTGCCCCTCCTGGGCTTGGCACTGCCCCAAAGCCTTGTGTCAGGGAGTGGCAGAGGCCACCTGAGGGTGCAAGTCATGGCTCAACCCACAGCAGCTCAGCTGGAGCCCTTGGGTGGAACAGGTTTGTAGGGCACGCTCAGAGCATCACCCAGAACACATCAGTGGAGCACTGAGAGGCTGGAGATGGGGGTGTGGTGGCATTTAGAGGCTGTGGTGACATCAGTCAGATGGGCAGAGAAATAAGTGGGCAGAATCACAGCATCACAGAATCACAGGATGGGTCAGGTTGGAAGGATCCACACTGGGGTCATCCAGTCCCACCTCCCTGCTCCAGCAGGGCCATCCTGGAGCACATGGCACAGGATTGTGTCCAGATGGTTCTGGAATATCTCCAGCGAGGAGACTCCACACCCTCTCTGGTCTCTGTTCAGTGCTGGGTCACTGCCCAGCAAAGAAGTTCTTCCTCATGTCCAGGTGGAACTTCCTGGGCATCAGTTCTTGCCCGTTCCTCCTGTGCCAAGCAGAGCCTGGTCCATCTTCTACCCCCTCCCTGCAGACCCTACAGACCTGGGGGAGGTCCCCTCTCAGTGTCTGCTCTGGAGGCTGAACAGCCCCAGCTCCCTCAGCCTTTTCCTGGTCAGAGAGATGCTCCATCCCTTCAGCATCTTCACATCTTCCTCTGGACCTGCTCCAAGAGCTCCACGTCCCTCCTGTCCTGAGGAGGCCAGAACACAGTAATTAAATTTACCTCAGAAATTCTTGTCAGAACACACCAGTCTTAAAGCAAAAGAAACCAACCAACCAAACAAAAAAACTTTAAAAATTTTCCTGTCTGATGTTTTCTTAAAATTATGAAGTGGTTCTAAATCTCAAAGTCAGCTACACAAAACTGTGTCTTAATACAAATAGTGTTAGGACAGTGTTCTCATAGGTTATTTCTTTTTGCCTTTAATCCTTATGGTACAGGAGTAATGACTAAACACTAACCATGCCCAGAATTCACTAGTGATGTTTACTGATTTATCCAGAATCAAATTGATTTCAAATGCAGCATGGATACAGGTACACAGTCTTGGTTTTTCTTGAATATTTACCTTCAGGGGCATTAAATGCATGGAGTGTATACATTTACCTGGATTTTCATGCTATTAAACCTAACAGTTTTTCAGAGTAACATTTTAAAATGCAGATGCTGCTGGGAATATTCCACTTGTGGGCTGGGAGCTGTTTGCAGTGTGTTTGCTGGGTTTAATGTTGGCTTCTGGGGGAGGAAGGGAATTCATGATCTGTTGCTGCTTGGTTTTATATTTGCAACGTCATCAAAAGTTGGGCCTATGTCTTGCTAACAAAGATTAAATAAACTTAAATCAAGAGAACATTGTAAAGCAATAATGGGATGGAAATTAATTTACTGGGTCTTTTCCAGTAAAAGGCCTGTGATCAGAAGGTTATTATTGAATGTTGTCACAGAATCTGCATGAAGATTATAATTTTTCGATTTATTTATTTATTATGGCTCATTGTTTATCCTTATCTTTAATTTGATGTAAAAAAGCCCCTAAATTTTGCATTACAATGAAAGAAAAAGGTAATGAGTTATAATAAAAATAATAAAAAGTATTTCACAGTATCTTAAGAGATATGAAAGATATAAACTACATTTGAGTATCAAGTGACACAGATGCCAAAAGTTACATCCATTTTTCTATATAATTCTCCTGCAGTAAAAGAAGACTATAAAAAAAGGTAGTTTATATGCAAATATTTTGTGCATTGGATAAGAGTTTATTTCTTTTAAAATATAATATCAAATGTTGCTATTAGTCAACCATGATCTTTTACAACTGCTTCCATCAGTGCAATTTTAAGCCTTTTTTAAGGAAAGCAATTTTGCCTTCAAACATAAAGAGTCATTTTTTCATAGTACTTTCTTTTTGGCTTCAAAATAGTTTTGGGTTTTTTTCAAGAATTGCATGATGGTTTTGTTCACATCCCTCTGTGAAAATCCTGCAGTGGTGCTCAGTATGAAAATATGAACTCCCATCCACGTTGTTCAGATATTTGGTGTGTGATGCTTGAACATATTTTGCTTTTATGTTTCTTGGGAAAAAAAAGAGAAGGAAGTGCCGACTTATGGCCATTGATTCCTGGGTGTCTTCACAGTATAGATCCCTAAATAAACATGGCTCCATTTTTAGATAAATCTTATTAGAATCCTGCAGGGTTAAGGAATGAATCAACTTGGTCTGTCAAACCAGGAGATAATGAAAGAATGAGCTCTTACTGTTGGCCTAATTACTTATGATTAATCTAACCCCATCCTTTCTTTTTTTTTTTTAATCTGCCTCCATCAGACCACAGCATAATTAGTCTTACATTCAATTTTTGGTTTTGGTTTTCCATTCAGAGTTAGAATATTTGATCCTGTAGGAATGGTGTTGTCCGGGCACTGTGTATGTTTGTGATAACAATTTTACCTTCTCTGTCATCAGTTATTGGGTGCTTGGCTTCCTCCTGGCAAATTCCTGCCCCTGGGAAGGCAATGTTGTGTAATTGTGTGGATTTAATGTCATATAATTGTATGGATGCCGGTGAGCAAATTCAGAAAGCAGAAATGATACTTCAGGGAGGGAATAAATTTTATGGTTTCAGCTACAGTCCTTGACTTCTGAAGCACTTTTTTCCTTTAAAATTCTGATGTGTTGACAGAGGAAATGTGTGCCACATGTAGTGGCAATGACATTTAAACTCCCTGCTTTTAAAACTGAAACTTCTGTAGAGAGTTTCTCTTCTTCATTTTGCAAAGTATCATGTGATGCCATTATGCTGTAAAAGATCTCTTGATTTTTTTTGAGCTAAAGGCCTCAGTTACCAATATTTCTGTGTCCCCATGTCCGTGAACATGTGAGAATTCACATCATAGTAATATAGAATTATAGAATCATAGAATGGCTTGACTTAAGTGATTTGGTGAAATTTAATTCCTAAAAAAAAAAAAAAAAGCATCCTAAATATTATGTTCCTAAAACCATTTTGTCATTCTTAAAGCAGAACCCTGATTTATAGAAATAATGTGCACACAGTTGTCTTGATCAATGATGTGCTGAAGGATGCTTAGCAAAGCAGATGGCTCTTTAGGAAATTAAACATATGTTTAACATGAGTTGGTGTGGGGTTTTGTTGTTGGTGTCTTAAAATTTGGCATAAACTTTTTAAGAAAAAGTCCTCCAGCAAATGTTTTGTGCCTTTGGAAATTGATATTAAAGCAGGAACTGATGTCAGTAGCTGGCTTGCAGTCAGCACTGCAAGTTCTCTCAGTTCCGTTTCCCTATTCTGAATTTCTCTTGTATTGGTTAAAATAAACTCTTAAATCACATCATCAGCGACCTAACAAGAACATTTTTCCACTAATAGACTTGTCATATTGATAGGTAAGTGCCTGGAAAACAATCCTATTCGCTCACTTCCATCTCTTTCCTTGCAAAGGACAAAGGTTTTTGAAGGCTCAAATGTCATTTCTGGAAATAAAGTGACATAAACTTGTGATCACAAAGTGAGGAGACAGAAAAAAGGGCTATTACATAAGTGCATTTCGTTGCAAATCATCAGAGCAGTAGAAAAAAAGCATCTGTTAGACTATTACTTTTTCCCCTGGCTTTTAATTTCTAGTTATTGATTTTGGTAATTGCACACACGTACGGGCACAATGGGGCAGCAGGATCTCGCTTCTGTGGTCTTATCTCAAAACTGGCTTTTAAAATAAGTGCCCATTACTGTAAGTGCTCCACGTGCAGTGCTCTGCTGTATTTTTGTCCTGGTTACAATGCAGCTCAACTGTTGCATTTACAACTAGTATAAGCTGGCTCCTTGCCATGCTCTCACAGCCATAAAACCCCTACTTTCAGCAAGGAAAATCTCCTGCCATCAGATTTTTTTAAGTGGTGGCTTGCCAAGCTGAAATAGGGAAGAACAGGCTTTTCATAAGTGGTTGCATGTTGTTGTGGAAAATCCAATTACCCCTTGCTAAATGCCCAGATCTAAGGTTTAAATAAGAGCTAAATGAAGTGCCCGAGCTTTTAAGGAAAATGGGAATGCACCTAAGCGGTGAGGAAGACCATTGCAGGGAGCACAGCAATCCGGGATGCCCTGAGGAGTTTTGCTGATTCCCAGACGGTTCCCAGACCTATTTCAAGGAACTCACCAGTGGAGAGACAGATGTGAACGAGGACTTTTGAGTTTTGTTTGCAAATAATGAAAATAACACATTGCACAGAGGTGTTGACTCTCTCCCTCTGG
Organism: Chiroxiphia lanceolata; assembly: GCF_009829145.1. Taxonomy (NCBI): domain Eukaryota; kingdom Metazoa; phylum Chordata; class Aves; order Passeriformes; family Pipridae; genus Chiroxiphia; species Chiroxiphia lanceolata. The sequence continues at coordinate 3,908,550 of NC_045638.1, read as the reverse complement.
GGTCTTAAGCCTTTCAGCATTGAAGACCCCCCAAAAATGCTTGAAAAGCTATTAAAAATCTGAGTTACCATGGCTTTGCTGATACACAGCAAGTTCTTCAGATGTTGCACTTAAACTGTGTATTTATGTTCTTTTATACATATAATATGTATAAAATACACGCTTTCTTCTGCAATTCTCAGGTTATTTCTGCTTTTGCTGATTTTTCTCTCATATTCCAGTGGCCACATTGCTTGGCTGCATTACTGTAAATCTCTCACCTTGATACTTTTTCTGAAGCAAGAGTTGACTTTTTGCAACTTGGTTAAAATCACTTTTAAAAGCAGGGAACAAATGAAACCCAAAACACAAACCTGAAACAAATTTTGCTTCAGCTCCTGAGTTTGACTAAGCAAGCTGAACAGGGGAAATGTAGGAGCTTTAGAAGCACCAGGGGTTTAACTTGGAGCCATCCAGGGATATTTTCACTTGGAAACCACAGGAGTTAGAGTACTTTTAAGGGATATATCATATACTTCCAGCTTGCTGATGCCGAGGCAGCTTAGCAGAGCATTAGCCTGTTTCTCATGCAGGGTGGTGTAAACTAACCCAGGGAATGTTTCAAATATGCTGGAATGTGAGTGACCTCGAGGAGTTACACTCTCACACAAAAGTAAATTGCTTTCATACCCAGAAAAGGGAAAGTAATACTGTATGAACTGTTATAACACCACCTAACTGGTTGAAGTCTGGGAGAATCTGTGCTCTTTGTTGCCTCTCCTCATAAATCCAGTGGGTTTTTTTTCCTCGAGTACCACTGGGTACCTATACAGACATATTTGTCATTGTTGAGATAAGGTTCTGGAGGGAGTTCCTTAATTCTTGTACTCCAAAGAAAATTAAGATATGGACTCTGCACCCATTTAATTTGGATTACTTCATGCTTAGTAAAGAGAGTGAGGGCTTTTCAGAGCCTTTGTGCAAGTCACATAATGATTCTCAAGTCTGGCATCCTCTGGGTGCACCATGTAATGTCTTCCCAGCAAAAAATTGCCTGTTTGCTTTAAATTCAGTTTATTCTTTTAACTCCTTTAAAGGTCTTGCCTTGCCTTGCCTTCCCCTCCCTTCCCTTCCCTTTTTAATTTCTTAATACACTGAAACCCCACTTTTATGTCTCTGTAGGGGCCAGGAGAGAATAAAAACTCATTAAATCAGCAGAGGACTTTGCATGGAAAAAGCCAACATGATTCCTCAGAGTATGAGGATGAACACAATTTTAAATATGAGTCTTTTATAGTCACCTGTCTGCATTGTTTCCATGGATGTGCATACACATACAAAAATATGAATAATGCATAGAAAAGTAACTTCATGGCACCACTTGACATATTATTTCCACTGAGTGTTTTCAGGAAAAATATGTTTTCCAGCCAAATTTTGTGCAGCATTAATTGCCAAGACAATCTGCTTAGCATTTGAAAGGTATAGGTCTCATCTCCTTGGAATAATCTTTAATCAGCATGTTTACCTCCAACTGTTGAGTCAAGTCAGACTTCTAAATTTACACTAAGCTCTGACATCCCTGTTTTGAATATGTGCAAGTTTTCCAATTGTTTTTGCTTTTCCAAAATGAAGCCTCTGATGTACTTGCAATAGAAACACTTAATATATATTCCCTGACTGCTTCTGCAACTCCACTGATTTTGTATGGGTATATAGGTTTTATTTCTCCTTTAGGAAGCATTTTCTTTTAAGTTAATGTTATAAATGATGTTATAATAAATAATTATAAAAATATTGCAATTAGCAAATTAAGTAATATATGAATTGTAGGCTTTGACTCATAAAAGATTCATGTAGACCAAGACTGTGAATTTCCAAGTCTTATATTTTGCATGGAAGAAAAAGCACATTTGATTCTGAATCAGGGGGTTTGTTTAGGAAGAACAATCATACTTTACTTGTTTTTAATTAGATCACAATATTTTTGGAAGACAAGAGCAGAGGTATGGAACATACATGTACAGATACAGGTGCAACAGGTTTTTGAGGTAGAGAGAATGACTTCTGAGTGTTAACTCCTTTGTTATGTCTCCTACATCAACTGGTGTTAATAGTGTTTCTAATTTTCTAGTCCAGAAATTCTGATTTTGCATTTCTTGACTTTTAAAAGTATTTTTTTTGTTTACTTCATGAAATTACATGTTGTTGTTTTATTAACTTTAATTAAAAAATCAAAAGTCACTGAAGTAGATGCAGTGATGATAATTCTGGGGTTACAGCGTCAGAAGGGCTACTAAGCACGTACATATTTAGTGTTTCAAGGCTCAGAGCAAAGTTAATGGTGCATTTAAATAATTATTTATGCAATTTGCTCATAATCCATATGCTCACTGTATAGAAACACCATGTAAGAGGCAACTGAAGTCAAAGAGATTGACTTTATACGTGAAACAGCTGGACAGGAGAGGTGTGCTTGGGTGTCCCAGTGTTCTCCTCCAGTGCCACAGGAAGAGAGAAGGAACCAACAGAAGGCAGCAGTATCTCTCAAAAAAAAACCCCAAGTTTATTGATTTTATTTTTCAGGAACGTATCCCACCACCCCTGTTCTGGAAAAGCCCAGCTAGTGCTTTGTGAGTCTTTGAACCCCAGTCAAAATCTGTGCTTTGAAAAATGCCTGCTCGTGGTTCCCCAGCTCCCTCCTTGTCCTGTTTTAATCTTCCTGAAGGATCCAGCATGATCCAGCCATCCTCAGTTGTAGCTTTTCCACACTGTTTCTATTTTCAAACATCTTCACAGGGCTCCAGTCTCATCCTAATTCCTTTATACATATTGTAGGCAGTTTTCCTGAGGGCCCGATCTGTGGCAGGTTGGAAATTTCATTCACTCCCAGCTGGTTTTTTTTGTGGCTGTTCCTCTATGCAAATACCTCCATGAAAATATTTTGTGTGCCTGCACACAGCCTTCTGAAAAGCCAAGTAACACACAAAAAAGTCCATGTGCAATTTGTGTAGCCTTAAGGGAGAAGAGTGGATTATCAGGCTTGAAAGCAAATTTTGGGGGGTCTAGATATACCTGTTTTCTCAGGAAGCTCTAAGCAGTGAGGAGCAGAATTGAGTTTGTAGTGACATTACACCTAAACCATTGTGTGACTTATAACAGGACATTGAACTGTCAAATATATTGGCAAAGATCTGGTGGCAAAAATAGATTGTATTTTACTTGGCCAAGAGGTTGTGCATTTTAACAGTGAGGGATAGAAACTATTAAGCTATAGTTATATAAACTGCAGTTATATGAATTTTAAAAAGCAAGGTCCTACCCTGGGTTGTGGGAATCCCAGGCACACCTACGAATTGGGCAGAGAAGTGATTGAGACCAGGACTTGGGTGTGATGGGTGATGAAAAAGTCAACATGAGCTGGCCATGTGCTCTGGCAGCCCAGAAACCAACTGTGTTCCTGGGCTGCATCCAAAGCAGGGTGGGCAGCAGCTGAGGGGGGGATTCTGCCCCTCTGCCCCACTCAGGTGAGACCCCACTGCAGAGCTGCCTCAAGCCCTGGGGTCCTCAACACAGAAGGACATGGAACTGTTGGACCAAGTCCAGAGAAGGTCACGAAATTGGTGAGGGGATTGGAGCACCTCCCTTTTGGAGACAGGCAGAGAATGTTGGAGCTGTTCAGCCTGCAGAAGAGAAGGTTGTGTGGAGACCTCACAGCACCTTCCAGTATCTGAAGGGGCCCACAAGGAACTTAGGAAGGGATTTTTCATCAGGAACTGCAGTGACAGGAGTAATGGGTTCACACTGGAACAGAGGAAAAAAAGATATTAGGAAGGCATTCTTCCCTGTGAGAGTGGGGAGGCCCTGGCACAGGTTGCCCACAGAAGCTGTGGCAGCCCCTGGATCCCTGGAGGTGTCCAAGGCCAGGTTGGACGGGGGTTGGAGCAACCTGGGCTACTGAAAGGTATCCCTGTCCAGGGAGCTGGAACTGGATGGTCTTTAATGCCCCTTCCAACCCAAACCATTCTGTAATTCTTACATAAGGACTCTTCACATGTCTGAACTGCCTTTAGGACAGTTTTCTTCCTTTGTGACAGGCAGACAAGGACGTAGGAAGCGTGTTTCCTGTCTTAGGGGCTTCCAGGAGCAGGAGGGGGCAGCGTTAACTGCAGAGGGTTTGCTATCCACCTCTCCAGCTTCATTATGTCAGCCGTGCACGCTGCTGAACTGTAATTGTTTCCTGGCTGCCATCCGTAGGAGATGGGGTGACAAAGGGGTTTGGAGCACTGCTAGGTTCCTGTTTCCCTCACTGATCTCTATTAGAACAATCGTTATGATAACGATTCTAATCCAAGCTTCTGTAATATAACTGAGAAATAAATGCTTCTTGTTAATATGCCTCAATTAATGGGTCACCCAGCGTAGCTGCAGCAGGTTGCAAGTAAGTAGCTTTCAGGATCTGAGCCCAACTGATTATAGGTTTTCTTTCCCTTTTTAGATGAAATGGATTCATAAGCCTTACTCAAATGAATCGCTCTTGCAGTCATTAATTATAGTATACACATGTTAATGACATCATTATCAGGAGATAACATAATGTCCCAAGCACCACGTGTTCCAGTTGTTTCCTGTGCAAACAATTGTGCTTGATAACACAGCCTGTCACCAAATGTCAAAAGAAACCACATGGTGTCTTGAAATGATCGTGAAATTATCATGTGTCACAGTTATGTGTGTCATAAACAATACCATCGGGACTGAATTTTTCACCAGCTTCTTGGGTGAGGGATACTGAAGAGAACAAACAATTAAGATCTTGAACATCTCAAGTGCAGCACATAATGCAGCACTGGCTTGTTTAAAGCACACCCTGTGCCCGAATTAAAATGCATTAATCAGGAATTGAGGATATGCACAGGAACAGGCAATATTAAGCACCTTGGGAGATTTTTTTCCTTTTATTTATTAAACAAAACCAGAAAGGAATTAATCTTTTTAATATTCTACAGTTTAGTTCTCTTTTAGCACCTCCCTTTTAGCTTAGATAGCAAGACTGTAGGAAAATTGCCAGCATAGCTCTTATTTTAGCAAATTCAATCCTGTTTGAGCAAAAGTCAGTGCCAAAGTTCCTCAAGAGTTCTACGGGACCAGAATGTCATCCATGTGGACTATCAAGCTCTGGAAATGGGAGGAATCTCACACCCCTGCCACGATGCAGCAGCAGTTTGAAGCCTGAGGTTGACACGTGGGTTTTCCTGCTGACATTCCCGGGAGCAGAGCTGCTCCCATGACCCGAGGCCACAGGGCCAGCAGGTGCCCCCCAGCACTCTGAACCCTTCCTGGCTTCGCCCCTGCACAGCCCAGTTCCACAAAAAAAAAAAAAAAAAGCTTGAACTCCCCCCCTTTTTGCTATCTGTGAGTTTTGGCGGCGTCACCATCTTTTACAGTTTTCCTTCTGAACTATGTAATTTATATATATATATATTTGGGTTTCCTGTGTTTCTGTGTTTTTTGTTTTTTGGTGTTTTTTTTGCTGAACTGAAAAACATGATTATTCTCCTGCTGGAAGGGAGCTGTGCAAAATTGCCCAGAGCCATGGGCTCCCTGGCACAGAAGGGTGGAACAGTTTTCCCTGAGGGTTCAAAGGCTGCTTGTTACAGGAATGCTGGGAACTTTCCTCCTCTTCCATAGGATTTTGGGGACCTCCTGGCAAACAGGAGACACTGTGCATGGCAGGAGTGCTCTCAGGACAGCTGGGCTGCTCCTGGGCCTAAGGGGTTGTCCTAGAGGTTGTAGCCAAAACCATCTTTCCTTTGGGTCAGCTCTTGAACACTGTTGTCTTCCCCTTGGCAAAGCCTATTGTCGTTGTCATTATGGGTTTGGGAGAGGTTTTGTCTTTGATATCTTCCCATTGGGAAGCTGTTTGTCACAGAAAGGAAGGGAGAAAGGGAGGGAGAGAGAAAAAAAGAAAGAGAGAGAGAAAAAAAAGAAAGAAGAAAAGAGAAAGAGAAAGAGAAAGAGAAAGAGAAAGAGAAAGAGAAAGAGAAAGAGAAAGAGAAAGAGGAAGAGGAAGAGGAAGAGGAAGAGGAAGAGGAAGAGGAAGAGGAAGAGGAAGAGGAAGAGAGGGAGAAAGAAAGAGAAAGAGAGGGAGAAAGAAAAAGAAAGAAAGGGAGAAAGAAACAAAGAAGGAAAGAAAGAAAGGGAGAAAGAAAGAAAGGGAGAAAGAGAAAGAAGGAAAGAAAGAAAAAGAAAGAAAGAAAGAAAAAGAAGGAAAGAAAGAAGGAAAGAAAGAAAGAAGGAAAGTGAGAAGGAAAGAAAGAAGGAAAGAAAGAAAGAAAGAAGGAAAGAAAGAAAAAGAAAGAAAGGGAAAGAAAGAAAAAGAAAGAAAGAAAGAAAGAAGGAAAGAAAGAAAGGAAGGAAGGAAGGAAGGAAGGAGGGAGAAAAAAATGTTTACCAGGAGGCAGTGTTGATCCAGCTGATGGGATGTTAATCCTGGTCCCAGCGTCCATCCACAGGATGGGATGGTTAATCCTGGTCCCAGCGCCGATTCCTATCCTCATGCTGGGATGTTAATCCTGGTCCCAGCGTCCATCCAGCTGGGTCGGCCAGACCAATGGGAAGCCCAGGATCCTGGGGGTTCTTTCCCCATCCTGTGGAAGCCTGAGGTCCATCCACGGGGGGGCAGAGGAGGCAGAGGAGGCCTGGGCGGGCTTCTCCTCATCCATGTGCATTGTCCTGTTCCTGTCCATTGGCGTCGTCCTGTCCTGCAAAGAGGGGGAGAGGGAGAGGGAGGCAGGGAGGGAGAGAGAGGGAGAGGGAGCTGGAGCCACTCCTGGGAGAGCTGTTTTTTACACTTCCTGAGAGCATTCAATAAGATTAAGATAATGATTCAGGTTCCTTTTTTTTTCACCTGGAGCACCAAATCTTCCAGTGCTCCCTCCAAAACTAATTACCCAGGTTTACAGTCTCACAGTTACCAGCTCGCTCAGCCCTGGTAGTGCAATAAATTACCAGTGACCCTTTTTTCACCTCTTTGCCTCAAATTCCCGTTCTCTGCAAAGGACACCATCTAATTAAAAAACACAACAGGGGCCTGCTCGGAGAGGAGGGGGGGAAACCGTGTGAGATTACAGGGGTTTATTCTGGCAAAATCTGAGGGAAGGAACACGAGCTCTGGAGAGAGAGGTGTAAGAGACTAGTGAGATTTATGAGAGACTGGCAGGGCTGACAATAGAAACTGGAAGAGTTAGTGGAGCTGCCAGCAACTTTGTAAGCTTTTGGAAGGAAAATCAAAGGATTATTATTTGTTAGCAGCAGTATTAAAAATGCATTTAACTGACACAGGGCTGAGAAGGCTTTTCCTTTCTTTGGTGCTGCAGATATGGTTGCATTTATATTTATATTTTTTCCACAGTTCAGTAGAGTTCAGCTTCTTAATGAGCTGTTCTTTCTAAGACTGGTTCTGGGCACTCTGTCTCTTGGTTGATGCTGCTCATACAGAACAACTGAGTCAAGAGCACAGCATAAATATAAGAATATCTCAGGAATCACAGAACTTCAAGAGGCTTCCAAGTTATCCTTGAAAAACCTTATATAAGTTCAGATCTTTTCTGGCTATGTGACTACTTCAAAAGACAGCAAACATACCCCATATGTTATCTTGAGGAATAATTCACTTTGTAGACAATCAAGGCACATTTTCAAGAAGACTTCAGTTGTAGTCAGGGATGTTCAGCAACTCTGCAAAGCCACTTGAACACCTAGAAATAAATGAACACAAAAACATCTGTGAAAGAAGGTGGAAAGTAATGTTCTAGAAAACCTTCATTTTGCCACAGAAAAGAGAGTAAAATGAGAGTATCCTATGTGGCATTCAGCAAGCTTAGCCAAGGGACTTCATTTTGTGTCTTTTACTATTTTCTAATCAAGTGCATGATCAAAAATAAGGCAAAAATAAAAGTAGTATCATTCCCTAAGTCCACAATCCTGAGCACCGTGTGCTCCCTGTACTAAAGGAGAATTTATCTTGTGAGAAAACAATATTTGTGTAGTTAAAGAATGCATCATCAAACATTATCACAGCAATCTCACTGGAGACTGGTTGGAAGATTCAGTTATTTTGTTTGTTGGAATGTTGGATGCTTGAATTTGCCTTTTAAAATCAGTTTCTTTTTTAATCCATATAAGATTAATTCAGAGAGGAAATATATATATTAAAGAAATATATATACTTTAATTCTCACTTACTTTTTAAGTCTGCAGCCTGTAGGTTGGAGACTTGATGATCTTGGAGGTCTTTTGCAACCTAAATGATTCTGTGATTCAGTAGAGTCTGAATTCCGTAGAGTTACTCTTAAAAATAGACTTCTGGCATTCAAATTTCAGGATTCAATACTAATGGAAGATGGAACAAACTCTTTAAGACAATTGCTGGATCTGGAGACTTGGACAAAGCAGCCTGGCTGAATAGTCCCCCATTTTCTTTCCTAGGAATTGAGGGAGAAAAGCCTGTTGTCCGCAAGGTGTCCTGAAGTTGTTCAATGTTATCAATGATGCACTTACTAAAGGGAAAAGAAAGCAAATAAAATAAATTGGGGTGGAGAAACAATCTGCTTTTATCACTCTTTTCTTTGCATAAGTGGATGAGATGGTGGGAATCTGATGGGTTTGTCCCAGTTTAAAGTTATAATTGCAGCTGCTTTGACAGTGGCAGCACCTCTTTAGAACCTTCCTACTCAGTTATTAGTTTGGCATCGTGCTGATGCTGTTATTACTTTCATTTATCTGACTGGGAAGGAAAGTTAAAAATCACATCATTTTCCAGCATCTTTCCACTGTGAGTTCCCAGTAAAACACTGTGGAATGAAGGTGTAGCACTTCTTCAGCAACAAAGGATTTGTCATGCTGCATTTGAAATAACAACCAGATTTCCCACCATTTAAGAGAGAGCAAAAATGGGATTGCTTCTCAAGATAAAATCTCAGGATGCTTTTTTATGGGATATTAGGTAATATGATAAATCTTTAATTACCATGAGCTACTAGTTATTTACAGAGGAGAAGCTGCATGGTTATACAACAATAAATCCAGTGTCCTGCCCATCAATCCTGCAGTCTGTTTTTGGCAGTGAACCTGGAAGCATTCAACCATGGGCAAATTCATTAAATAAGGAGCTGAGTAGAACCTAACTAGAAATTAGGGATAACTTTACTTCATGGTAAATAAAAGAATTTTTACCTGATTCAGTAAAATCATAATCTTGAGTTTTGTTTTTTACTTGACAAAGTCGTTCTTTCAGTTCCTCATAGAACTAAAAAGTCAGGAATGTATTCCCAGGTGACCACCAGGAAATCCATGTCCTTTACAGTGATTTTATCTCCATGAATTCAAACCCTTGAACTTTTATTGTTTGGCTGAAAAAAAGATTTAGTTATGAGAATTTTCTTAAATTTTCACAGCTCTTTTTCCTTTTGCCATCAAAATTTGCATTTTGAAGATTTTGTGAGCATTTTGTCCTGATTTTTGAATAAGTTTGGAACTGTAATATACTTTGCTTTTTTCCCTCCTGTTTTGGGTGCTTTATATCACCTGTAACTAGGAAATCTCATCGTTGAAAGCTCTGTACTGAGTTTTAAAACAAAACTATAACTTCTGTGCTTATTTGTTAACATTTATAAGATAAGTAGGTCTAACTATTGCATAATGGATGGTTTCTTCAGTTTGAAAAAGAAAAAAATATCTAATTGGTGAAGTCCTTGGTTGTATCGAATTAGTCAGGTCAGGTAAGGAACTGAAGAGCCTGTGAAGCTGGTAATGGAAAGCAGTGCCTTTTGCCTCCTAATATTTGAAATCTGTCTGGATTTATGGAGAATGAAGTAGCATTAGTGTCTGAAAAATGTCTGATATTCTGAATCCAGTTTTATAACAGAGACAGATTAAGAAGAGTAGTTGCACAGCAGCTGATGGGTCTTGGCGTTTGTTTATGAATAAACAGAAAAGTTCCATGTCAAGAATCATGGAATGGTTTGGGTTGAAAGGGACCTTAAAGATCACCCCCTTCCAAACCCCTGCCATGGGCAGGGACACCTTCCACTAGACCAGGTTGCTCCAAGCCCCATCCAACCTGGCCTTGGACACTTCCAGGGATGGGGCAGCCACAGCTTCTCTGGGCAACCTGTGCCAGGGCCTCACCACCATCACAGTAAAGAATTTCTTATACCTAATCTAACTCTACCCTCTCTTAGACTAAAACCATTGCCCAATGTTCTAACACTACATGCCCTTGTAAAAAGTCCTTCTCCAGCCTTCCTGTAGCCTCCTTTATTTACTGTCAGGTGCTGTAAGGTCTCCCCAGAGCTTCTCTTCTCCAGCTGAACAATCCCAGCTCTCCCAGCCTTTCCTCCCAGCAGAGCTGCTCCATCTCTCTGATCCTCTTGGTGCCTCCTCTGGACTCTCTCCAGCAGCTCCATGTCCTTCTTGTGCTGGGGATCCCAGGGCTGGAGGCAGCTCTGCAGGTGGGGTCACACCTGAGGGGGCAGAGGGGCAGAATTCCCCCTGCCCTGCTGCCCATGATGCTTTGGATGCAGCCCAGGACACAGGTGTTGTCTGGGCTACGAGTGGACATTGATGGGTTATGTTGAGCTTCTCATCAAACAATCCTCCCAAGGCTTTCTCCTCAGGGCTGCTCTCAACCCATTCTCCACCCAGCCTGTATTTAGGGAAATCATAACTGTAAGTGATGGTTTGCTGAAAATTATAATTTAATTTTGGTATAATTTCCAATGTTTTTGTGGACAGAGAGGTAGAATACACAGAACATTTACACAGACTTATATTTACACAGTTGAAAAGAATTGCTTAGAAATATTTGGAAAGTTCCCTCCATTGGCTCCCCACCAGTAGATTTCACACACAGATTATTGCCCACGAACCTGGGTCTGAGGGACCACACCAGCCACAGCTGACTGTGGACAATAAAAGCTGTACAGGGAACTGTGGAGCCCAGAGCTTGATCTCACCCATAGTGTCAAACCACAGCCACACTCAGGGTCCTCAGCTTCATCACAGAGGGCTGGGAAATCCTGAGATCCCAATTTCAGCCAGAGCTGTCACCATTTTCAGATTACCTGTTTTGGAGCCAAGGAAATGTAGGGCATCCTGCTTTCCCAGCTGGGAACATGAAAACCCTACAACTAGGAGTCAAAAAACCTTTTCTTTCTGTGTATTTCTTGCATCCCAAGGAATAATCAGTAGATACGCTTTAGAGAAATTAAATTAAAAGCCTTTCTTGGCCATTCTTACAGTCTGAAGTTCCACCAGGAGGGGTTCTGAAAAGCTTCCTAGCAACTAACAAGAAATTCTAAAATGCATCACAGAAAAAGCAATAAAAGTTGAGCATAAGTTCTCCCCGTGTATGTGACTAATGAGGTTGTTATATAGTGCATAAACCCACACTGTTCATTTGTAAGTGATTATTCTTTTTATAATGGGATATAATTTAAAATAAAATAAAATAAAAAAACAACAACAACAACAACAAAAAAAGAAACCCAAAACACACAAAACCTCCCAAAACCCAGAATGACCAAATCAACACTTAAACATCCTGGATTTCCTAAGGCCAAATTCTTTAAAGATTATTTAATAATTTAGGCAGTAAATTTAGATCTAAGCACAGTTTTTGCGTTTGTGTGTTTCAGGGATCTGATTAAAAAAGAAACATTAGACAATCTGATTTAAAAAAAAAAAATTAAAAAAAAATCAAAGCAGTGTTTTCGTAGTGCCCCTGTAACTGGCTGCTTCATTTGTCATATTCAGCATCCATCACATGCAATATGTCAAGCCATGCTTAGAAGCAAAATGACTTTCTTCTTGCTTTGCTGCTGCTTACATTATCAGCAGTGCCATTTCGGCCTCTGCTTTTGGGTGTGGAAGAGGTAATGGAAGTTTCTATTCCCTTGAAGAGCAATTTAAAGGCAAAAAAAAAATAAAATAAAATAAAAAATAAACCAAGTCCTTTGAACTCCTTCGTGCTTTGGGAAGGGACCGTGGGGGGAAGTGACCCACAGCCCTGTGCCACGGGCTCTGTGCAGGAGATGGATGGCTGTAATTTACTCCTGCCTGAAACACAAGTATTTATGATGCCTTTCCTTGGCCGAGGGGTAAAAATGGTCTCTGGAGAAACAGAAACACTGGGATGTTTTTTTTTTAAGAGCATATTGAAAAGAGGAATCTACAGGACAGCTGAAGGTCGAGGGGAGAAGGCAGTGAAGGTTGCTTTGTCCTCTTTTCCAGGTAGTGAAATAATTCTCCTTGTTTGCCTCTGTGGAAAACATCTGCTTTTTTTTTTTTTTTTCCTTTCTTTCTCCCACACATGTCTGTGGACAAAGTCAGCTGCAAACACCACCACCACCTCCCTTGACCTAAATTATATAGGTGACAAACGTGTAGGTCCCCAGCTATGGAGCAAGGTCCTCTCAGCATCAGGAACAGCGGTGTGAAATTTGGCTTTAAAACTTCTTTTCAGCTGTTCTCTGACTCACAGCTGGATGAGCACACTGACAGCTCTGAATAAGCCAAAATAACTATAATCTGGGTTCAAATTAAGGTCCATCCACTTCCTCTGGCCTTAGACATTTGGGGGCTAGAGCCAAATTGTCAGCCACAGCTTTTGCCTGGAAATGTATTAATTGTTCAGTGTAACACTCCCAAAACACTCAGAACAAAGGCTTGGCCTTGAATTTGATAAAACACTGCAAAGGCATGATAACAATGAATATAAAAGTCACAACAAATTCCCAAAGGGGGACTCCTCATTTTAAATATAATGAAGCTAAGTGAGAAATTTCCTTTCTGATTTTCTGCTGTAAGAGCTGCTTCTTATTTATGGGTAAAAGTAACTCATGGAATTAATATACTGAATATCTTTATAAATATTGTGCTTCTCTAAGTTCACTTTCCGTAAGACCTGTAGTAAGAAATTGTTTAGTACACAAGTTACCCATCAGCTTTTCTGAGACTTCCCCAATCATTTGGAATTTTTCTCCTTTTATTGACCAACTTGAGATCTCCTTTCCCTCTAGAGGCTCCCGGCATGATGAGCAGTAAAAGCAGAAAATAGAACTTATAGCAGAAAATAAAAGGTAAAATAGATTTGGAATCAAGTTTTTGGTTGAGGTAATGCCTCATGGATAGTCAGACCATTCCCAAACCATCCCCAGATGGTCTCTGTGATGAGAGGCAGAAGTAGAATTTTTCCTGGAGAAACCAGATTGATGTCCATTAAAATAAAAGCATTCAGAGCTTTTTATTAGGATCTTATTCCCTCTAGTTGAATCTCCTTTCCTGTCTTTCCTGAGACTGTAGATTTATTAACATCCTGAGATTGTAGCATTTATTAACATCCTGAATCTCCTTAGTTAAGGGAATGTAGAGTTTAATATTAGGCCTTTAGCACTTGATTTCCATGACTTTAAGCTGGACTTCTAAAGGTTGGCTGCAAAAGTCTGAGCAGTTCACCCTGAGGTGCTTTTATCATCAATAAGAAGGTGTTTGTCATCTTTAAGACAAGGTGAATGGCCCTCTGGAAGGTCTTGTTTCCCCCCAAGGACCAGGACAGAAGCTTGGATGGCTAATTTTTAGCCACCTGAAGACAGGTTGTGATGAACCACTGTCTGCTTCTATGAACATGCTTGACTTCCGTGCACAAGTGAATGCTTTTGTATATCCATCCAATGCAATAACACCTTTCTGTTTGTGTTAATGTGCAGAAAATATATATATTTATGTTTCCTGTGTTTAATGTACTCATATAGAGAATGGCTACTAACTACAGAGAGCGGTATCTTGCTGACTTTAATATATTTGAGTCCTCTTTCTGTCATCACAGATGATATTGGTTTATCTGCATCTATCTAGGCAATAAAAATATAATTTGCTCTGAGTGGCTAGAGGAGACCAGCCCTACCAGAGCTCTCTTTCTTATACATCAGCAGATAGTATTTCATGGCTTTTTAGCTCAGAACTGAGCTGTTATAGACCCAGGTCACCGTGCTTAAAAGTAGAGTTACTTGCATGAGTGAGCAGTGAATGAAAACCATTAATGTCCCGGCATGCTCTGCTCACCAACACTCATTTCTGTTGTAGCCAGAGTTTCTTAGGGTGTTTCTGCTTCATTTAAACCTGTCAATACCCCAATTAGTGCTTGCCTCTCTTCCCCTGGGAGGGACATTTACACATGTCACTTCACAGCCTCCAAAATCTAAAAGACTTATGGGAACTGCTGGGTCATAAAATAGCTCCTGATTAAAGCTTGTGTTTTCCAATGACTTTCTGCCTTTTTTTTTTTTCCTTATTTAAACTTGTAAACTGTTCAGGTATTTTTAATGAAAGGACACAAATGGAAAGTTTAGAGCATGTCAACTTGCAAAAAAAAATGAGCTCTCTCCCATGTGGTTCCACAGTGTCTGTTTTTAACTGATTTGCATTTAGTAAGTCTCAAAAAATTAGAGTACTGTGCTTTACAATTATTCTACTAGTAACCCTCTCATTTAACATTAAAACTTGATGCCATCTCAATGGCAGACTGAATTCAATTTAAGATCAAAGCATTGGAGAAGTTATCTGAAATTACGCATTGCTAGTTTTAACTATTTAGCTTCCTGCTCTTCCCAGACTGGCTTTTATATAGGGGGATGAAAGATCATAATTGATTTGGAATAGAAAATGGCACAAGAAATTTATAGTTAATGGAGATACGTTTCTAATACTGATTTTGAGGCATCCACACTTCACAACAATGGTAGCACTAATACTGTCCATTAATTGCTTGTGTAGGAAGATGGTCTTTGTCTAAGTCCCATAAATCACAATTATATACATGGTAATGTAATGTTTTACAGGGTTGTGGTCACTTATTTTTCTTTGGACAATTAGCCAAGCTTTGATGGAGCTGATTTTCCGGTGCCTCGTGTGAGCCACCACAATTTGTCACAAATTTCCACAGGCTTTTACTGTAACTGACTGCAGGGGACAAATCTGTCATCTTATCATTTCCCATTCCCTTCCTCCTGGCTATTAGGAAGTGCAGTCAGACAAAATGGGAATTGAAGCTGCATGGCAAAGCAAAAGAAAGTCACATTCATTTCAGAACCATGTCAGAGGCAAAGGAAAGACCAGGAAATATGAGCAGCTGCTGGTCTCCTGTGTATCATTTGAAGGCATCAGCTTGCACTGTACAAACACAGAACTCATGCCAGAAAAGAACCTGAGGAAGAAGAAAGAATTGCCTTTGTGATTTGAGAGAAAAAGCCCCCTTTTTATTTTATTAATGTGTCTTTTGGTTAAAATTCATAGTTGTCATGCAAAATAAATCATCTTCTCTTCCTCTAATGTGACCTGAAACCACTTCTGAGCGAATATGAGATGAACCCTAAATGTTCACAGCCTTTGCCCTGACACATTCAATCAGATCAGGAGGCCCTGGTGGAGCTGCCAAGTGCTCAAGACATCATTGTCATTCTTATTAAAGCTCAGCATCAAACAAGGCCTGTTTGAGCCTGGAAACACATGTTTGAATAATACTTATAATCAAAGTAACTTCATTTCTATCAGGGGAAGAGCTGGAATGATATTTTAGGGTGTGCAGAATCCATATTCATGCCCACTCAGTGATTTCTTTCTTTTTAGAATTTTGGGTTTTTTCCCGAAGATCACCTTGTATGGGTGTCCTAATATCCTAATAATGCAGTTTTTACAGACCACTGAGTCTCTTGTGTTGATATGGGATTTTTAATGCCAACTTATGAAGCTGGAACATGGACTGGTCATGTCTGGATTTAATTTCTCTCTATTACATATAATAATTCTCATGGACTCTTCACTAAATAGAAATAGAAAGATGCAGCTTCTGCTGTTCACAGTCTCTTTTTACACAGTAGTGCTGTTTTTTAGACTTTCCTGTCTAATTTTTTTAATTGAACTGCTAATGAAATTCTTGCCTATTGTCCAGAAATCCATTCATCTACCAGTTATTAATGGAAGCACATAAAAGGCTACTAGCCCTCCTTTTAGGGCAGGTTGAGGGTAGGAGGTAATCTGATTTTTTTTGTTTTATTTAAAAATATTTTGAGGAATATATTTATGAATAAATCTTCTGAATTTACTTTGACTCCTGGAACTCAAGCTGAGTAAATAATTCAATCTGGCATATTAATTCATCAAATCTTTACTTTTCTCCTCAAATTTCTCAGGTTGACACGCTTGAATTTTTTTTTATTATTTTTTTTAATCTGGAACATCAATAGCTATTAATTTCAAAACATTGGCTTTTTACATTTAAAATTCATGCTGTCTTGATTAGTGACACAAGTCACTCGTTATTGTCTCAATTTGAGACTTGCATTGCTTACCCAACAAATTATTTCCTAATTCCAAGCAGTACAGTAAAATATTGTACTCTAAATTTACCTTTGTGAAATATTTAAATATTTCAAATGGAATTTTTAAAATATTTCTCCTAAAAGAACATGTATCTCAGGAGGTTCGCAGCAAATGAACATGGTAAAGTCACAAATCTGATGTTCATTTCCAAAATTTGTGAACAGTGGTAGAAAACTGTTGTCAGTAATTATATGCCCATTATAATAATGTATAATAACATGTATACATAAAAATTGGATGCTTATTTTTGTGTTAACATATTTCTTTTACTCTTTGAGACAAGCAGTTTGCTTCCTAGTCTTGGGCATCTCTTGAGGATGAGGACTAAGCATGATTTTCACCTGCTGTTTTACCAAAAAAACCTGTGTTTAAATTGAAGTGTTGAAGTTCTATTGGTTTAAAATTCCCTTCTGGATTCAGAACACCATTTGAATTCCAGGAAGATGCTATTTGAGCAAACCAAAATGTCTCCTATCAGAAAGGGAAAACTGAAATTATGAATTTTAGCCATGCACTCACTGACTCCTGGAAGTCTACTAAATTTGAAAATGAATAAACAAATAATAAACTATTAGTTAATGAACTGTGAGAGTTAGACTCCCTTAAACATAAGTAATATATCCTCATGGGCTTCCTTTGCCTGAGCAAAAGTGGATTGAGGAAGAGGAAAGTTGTTTTTGAGGTAGAAAAATCGCATTTTTCACAGGAGAAGAGTATTCTCACCATGATTGACCAGCATGGAAGGGCATGCTGAATTTGGCCTAAATGCTAAATTGGAACTTTAATTCATTTTTTCAGTATGTATTAATTTCAAGTTTAATGCAGTTTTCTCTTACTACAACTACCACCCTCATTCATGACGTCATTTTTACCCAAGGTGGTTTAAATTGCATCAAAGGGTTGTTGTCCTCTGTTCTAGAAGATGTACAAGAAAACCAGATGCAGGTTCCTGAATGATCAGTGTAAAGGAGAGGCTTTTGAGGGCACAGTTCATCTGACTAGATGAACTTTCTTTCCAATGCCTGTCCTGGCATAGATGGTTGCAAGATGAATTCTACCACGGTGACAGATTGTCCCCAGACTGATGTTTGGCCAGTTTAATCATGCTCCAGTTAAAGAGCCAAATTATGAGGTGGACACTCTGCCAGCACAGAGATCTTCAGAGCAGGGGAATCACAGAATCACAGAATGGTTTGGGTTGAAAGGGACCTTAAAGCTCATCTCATTCCAACCTCCTGCCATGGGCAGGGACACCTTCCACTAGCCCAGGTTGCTCCAAGCCCCATCCAACCTGGCCTTGGACACTTCATAGGGCACCCAGAAGAGGTGGAGACATAGTGAGACATGTTTATATATTGGGAGTCACATCACTAACAGAGTCCAGAACATGTCTGTCACTGAGCACACCCAAATTCTCACTGGGCTCAGTTATCTCCAGATCATTACATCACTGGATTTGTTCACCTGCTGCATTTTTCCATCTTCTGTCTCAAGAACAACTTGAATTTGCACTGATATTTGGCCATGATCAGCAACCTAACCGTCAGTACAGCTCAAAATACATCCCAGAGTGGCTTGTGGCATCTCCCCATGGACTGTGATGCAGCCTGTGTTGTGTTCCTCTTTCCACCACAGCCAGGTAGCCAGAAAAATACCATTTAGAGACTACAGACAGTGCTGGTTCTTAAACATGCTGAGAACTTCAACCAGTCTTGGAGTCATTTATGAATGCTACAGAGATACTTAGTGTTTAATTACAAACTGAAATATAGTGAGCCTCTTTGGTTTTTTTTTCCCCATGTGGCTATTTCCATCTATGATCTGAGAGAAAAAATATTTATCCCCACAACTCCCCAAACAATTTTTAAAATTAATGTGAATTTTGGTTTCCTAGTAAGTCATGAAGATTTATTCTGAAAGGATTCCAGAGTTTCTGAGCACAGGCTTGACCTAACTTACTATGGCCTCCTTATTCTGGAAAATGGGACCAGTCTGTCTCAGGGTAATTAAATGTTTCTACTTCTGTTTGCCTTCAGTTCCTGATGAAACACTCAGCAGTAGCAGAGGAAAGAGAGTCAGATTAAGCAATTTTGACTGAATCTTGGGAAAGGTCCAGATTCAGTTTTCTTCAAGAGTAGGACAAAAGGTTCTTGTTTTGTCTGAGCAAGTTCCATGATTCTTAAGAATAACCCTGACTACTGAATTTTGCACTTTGATTTTTAAGGATGAAGTTAATGCTATAAAGAAAATAAAGTATTAATAAGAAACAGAGTTGATATTAATAATATAATGAATTACAACAACATTGTTGCTATACAGTAATATAGCACTAATATTTAATGCTATATTAAATAATGTTTTGATGATATAATAAATAATAATATAATTAATCAATAATAATATAATTAAATATTTTTTTAATTACTCCTTACTGGGTTGCCATGAAGAAAGAGGAAACCAGTGGGTTGCCTTTCCAACAGGAAGCCCAGCTATAAACAGGGAAGACTCCTGGATTAATGCTGCTGGCAGGGACGTGCATCCCTTGAAAATGGAAATTGCCATGATCTGTAAATTAAAGCTTCTCCTTTGTCCAGTTTTGACCAACAGGTCTTTAACTATGCCCAGCACCACATGGCATCCTTCAGGAGAAGAACATGGATAACCCAGAGGAAACAGAACTGGATTAATTTGTCCCAATTTGTGGGCTGCTCCCAATTTGTGGAACAAGTCTCTGTGGATTCCTTGAACATGCACAGCAACATGTCCTTCCCTTCCAAAATTCCCTTATATAAATACATATTTTAATTTGTCTGTGTATAATGTTGAAGAGCTATAAAGGATACACAGACTTAATATGGCACCTGAATCATCTTCATATATTTCTAAATGCCTTCACTTATTTTTTAAGACATCCTGAGAGAACATCTCATGCATATGTAGTACAGATTTAGTTTGCTTATTTACAGTTTTCTAGATTATTTTGTCAGTAAAGCACCAGCACATTTATCTCAGTTATTTGCATCAGTAATTTGATTAAAGATAGTTGGGGGCTGAAGAAATACGTTGCCTAAAATATCCTTGGGAATGTGGCTTTGTTACCAGAAATCTTTTGACATAGAGGAAGATAAAAAGAAGAGCTTATGGTTTAGAATCATTGGAGATAAATTGTGAAGAGTAAAAAATCAGCTTTGGAGGAAGGGGAAATATTAGCTGTAAGGCATTGCTATGGCAATAAGGAATCCGTGTGGAAGATTATGTGAGAAGAAGGGAAGGATAAGCAGGGATAAAGCTGTATCTGAGGAATAAAGTCATCTTTCTTTACATGTTTTTATGCTGCTCTTATTAAGAAAGTTTGTTGGGGGGAAAAAAACCTGAGCTTCACAAACTAGACTGTGGTTTTTAGAAAGCAAGAAGGAGAGTCGTGGTGTTTGGTTTGGCACTGTCACCCATCACAGGACATGAAAAGGATATATGGGGCTAGTTCAGGAAGAAATTCAGGAAGAATTTCTTCATGGAAAGGGTGGTCAGGCACTGGCAGGGGCTGCCCGGGGAGGTGGTGGAGTCCCCATCCCTGGAGGTGTCCCAGGAAGGCCTGGCCGTGGCACTCAGTGCTCTGGGCTGGGGCACAAGGTGGGGATGGGGCACAGGGTGGACTTGATGATCTGGGAAGTCTTTTCCAACCTCAGTGATTCTGGGATTCTGTGAGAAGTGAGGTTACCTGCAGCCCTGCAGCTGCATGGCCCTGGTCCAGTATATTCTGGATTTGGAAGCAACAAGCAAATGGACACAAAGAGTGATTTTCTGAAAGTAACCTCCTTGTGGGTACTGACACACTGAGACACCAGATGAAACTGAAGCTATTTTCATTCTCTGGAAGATGTAATCACACTCATCCTCATTTTCTATTCTGATTATGCATAATTACTTCCCATCAAATGCTTCTCTTGGACAAAACCAGTGGATACCTAATACCCAAACAGTTAAACAAAATGTACTCCATCACTAGTGCATTTTGGTGCCCGAGAGCTTCATGTCTCACACAAGACCTTTTTTAAGGGTTCTTCCTGCAATTAGATCCCATTCATAACTCAAACCCACAGCTCCATGGCCCTGTTAATCTTCAAATCGGTTTGTTTTGGTTCAGGAGGCCTTTGAACAGGAAGGGCTGCATCCTGACATATTGTCATATCCAAGCATTAGCAGCTCTGGCATGTGAAAAGGTCATGCCATCAGGCATTAGCATTACAGAATTGCAATTACAGTAATTAATTTAAATAAGGATTTTTTATTCTGCTGTGCAGCAGTAGCTGCAATCCAAGCAGGAGGCAAGACCGGGAAGGCCTCAAATCAGGTCCTCTGCCAATGTCATCTGATTAAAACAGGGACCCAGCGAGGTTCAGATGGAATGAGGGAGTTGTTCTGATAAGAAGAGGTGAGTGTTCATGCATAAAACCAAGGGGAGAAGGGCTATTTCAGGAGCTCAGAGAAAGAATTCTTTGCTGACATCTCCTGTGCTTTAAGGGAGAGGACAGATTCATTCAAAAGAAGATTCATTCCGTGTGCTGCCCAGGGCTTTCCAGCCTCTCCCAAGAAGGGAAAGGGCCTGAACTGAAAGGCAGGTTCATGGGCTTTGATTCTTCCTAATCACAGAAGCCCAGATGCTGTTCCTTGGTGGACAAACCACGTGGGAAAGAAAGCACAGGACACCAAAGAGACTGTCCTGTTTCAAACACGCCATGTTTCGAGGGGTTTGCAGTGACACACTCTGAGCATGTTTTCCTCCTATTTCCAGAAGATTTTAATTCCCAAATGTGAAAATACTTGGGGTTTAAGACTAGTCTTGCTAACAAGAGAGTACTTTTTTCAACATTAAAATTTAAGCCCTTTTTGAAAGAATGGTTAATGAAGTTGACAGAAATGTCCAAACTGTTCTGCAAATACCTTCTGAACACAGTAAAAACTGAAATCTATCTTGGTTTATTGTCAGTTTAATTATACTTTCTCTTCAGTACAGTTTAGCTATCCACTCAGCACATGCATGGACTGTAAGCTCTTTGGTGCAGAGCCTTTCTTTTAATTTTGAACAGCTCCTGGTTTAATTGAGCCCTCATTTCGTTGGATCATTACTGCCATACACACTTGTAAAACATATAACTGTCAGCAAATAAAGCAGTAGCTCCTCAGAAGGAATAAGACACTTTTATCAGTTCTTTATTCGCCCCATATCTGAATGCTTATTAATTACAGTACCTTTATGTGCTGGGAATATCGAATATTGAATTATGTTACAAGTCTTCCTGTGAGCAGCAAGCCAGGCTTCCTTTGGATTCACATCACCTTTTCTCTACAGCCCCGTTGTCCAGTTCCATCTTCTCTCTGCTAAGCCTTTGAGGCCCATCTTCAATCTTAAGAGAGTTTTTTTTACGTGGGAATGAAATACTTACATTTATGTCCATCTGGTTGAATATGGACAGGCTGCACGAGGCACAGACTGAAGGGCCAACCCCGTGTGGTCAAACCTGTCAGCTCACTGAAGAACAACCTCTTTTTGTTGTTTTGTGTGTTTCCAGTTCCAGCTATGATCACTTCCTACCCAAACACCACCTTGGCAACACAAGGACAGAAGAAGGAGATGAGCTGCACGGCCCATGGAGAGAAACCCATCATAGTCCGCTGGGAGAAGGAAGACAGAATCATCAACCCCGAGATGTCCCGTTACCTTGTCTCCACCAAGGAAGTTGGGGATGAAGTGATCTCTACTCTGCAGGTAAGGGGAAAAAAAAAAAAACGTGACCCACAGCTCATCCAGGTGTGTCAGAGTGTGCCTTGGTTTGGTTTGGATACCTCTTCCCAACATCAGATCTGCCCGTGGTGCAGCCCTGGAGTGATGGAAGCAAGAAGGGGTAGAGGAAACCTCTGCATCCAACCTCTCCCAAAAAAATTAGCCTCCATTTTTCCAAACTCCAGAGGCAACAGCAGAATGATCCAGGCTCAACCTGAGTGTCTCATGCCTTAGCCAGCACAGCTCAGGTAGGAGAGCACTGCTGATAAGCACCCAGAGAATATCTGACCCCCAGTTCTGCTGTGTATCAGCTTTACCCTCACCCAAATCATTAAGCCGTTTTGAGATAAAAATCCTGTCTTTCAGAAGTACTTTTCTCCCTCCCTTTCACTCAGTGGGGCTTGTGAGACCACTTTAAAAAGTCAGGTTAGTCGTTGGATTCAAAGTGGTGTTTTACACATGCCTTTATGAAATCTAAAAGATTTTTTTTAAAAAGTCATTTAGATTTTCACTCAAAAATCTTGATTATCCATTCTCAGTCACATTTAAAAAATGTATTTGTCAGGCTCAAGGAACTATTTCTCTGACTCTCTGGTGATTGTCTAAATTCTAGTGTAACTCTTATAAAAGATCACTTTATCAGCCAAAAACTGTGTTGGATGATATCCAGTAAAAATCTGGATTTGCTCTCTGTGAGGGGGCTTTGTCACTCATTTCTATGAGGAAAAATAAACTCTATGTGTGACTTTGTTCATATTAGTATTTTTTGTGTTACAAATGATATTTAATTATAGGATAGACCCCTAGGCCTCTTTGCCCTCATTCTTCTTATTGACTTTAATAAGACAATCCCTGGGTGCACAGCAATATTTCTATTTGCAAGGCTGGAGACCTGTTTGGAGAATTCTGCTGCTTAATTCAGTGGAAGCTGTTATGGACACATGAAAGGCTATTTATTTCTAAGGACTCTGTGGTGGGGGTGGGGGGGAAAGAAGGCCCTAAATGTGTCAAACTGGGCTCTGGAAATTTTTGTTTCCCCATCTTAAAGCTCAGCCACACGTGCACCTTAACACGGCTTGACAAGTTACCACATCTCAGATGATAACTCTCCAATTTCCTTACAGAGAGTGGGAAATTAATCCATTTATTTTGACCAGTGGTGACTGAGAGCTGTGCTCATATTCCCTTGGTTTTGCTGAGGGATAAAGAGCATGTGGAGTTGCCATGGCTCAGCCAATATGTGGCAACTTGTCAAGCAGCCACAAACATTATCATATATCTGGTTCCTTAATTCCCTGTATGAAATGGTGGAATACTCTTCACGTTGTCAGGAATAAATTCACTCGTGTTTCTGAAATGGGTATTGCTTAGGTGAATGCACAGAAAACGCTGTGAGAAAATTAATATCTGTTTTCATGGCACAGTTTGAACTGTGTGCAGTAAATAGAGTGTGGAGCAGCACGCTGAACAACGAGAAGAAAACGGTATTTTGAACATCTGCTCCTTCAAAAAAAAAAAAAATCCTTTCCCTATTGTACGTTGAACGAAGCAGTGGTCCTGTAGAAAAATATCATTACGATCGTTTACATAAATATTATATAAAAATTTCCATGCTGTGAAACCACAAATTGAAGAAAAACCACACAAAACTTTATTGTGAGGCACCGCGCTGAATGTAGCGTTGGAACTACACCAGTGCTCTGTTTCCTCCACACAGACTTCAGCCACTTGAGTTATTTTCAGAAACTGCTGGGAAAAAAAAAAATTGGAGGCAGCAGCAGGAGGCACCATTTTGCAGGGAAAATTTCAGCCAGCAGTTAAATACTTGGCAAACTCGCGAGTAACCGGAAAACAGGAATCCTATGGAGAAGCTACGGGAAGAGGGGGTGCTCCAAGTCCTGCCTACACGTGTAGAGCTGATAACCTGCTTCCTCAGCCCAGGTGTTGCTGGGTTTGATAAGGCTCAGTATTTTGGATGCTTTGCTGTGCACCTGTGTGTGTGTAACGTGCAGCATCTATTCAGTAAAACAGTTTGCGCCGTTTTCCCCGCGCCACGCACGGAAAAGCTGTTGGTTTTATTTTTCTCTGCTTGCTGTTCAATCAATCCCTTCTTCTCAAACCACCCGTAGATTTTGCCAACTGTGCGTGAAGATTCTGGCTTCTTTTCCTGCCACGCCATCAATTCCTACGGGGAGGATCGTGGGATAATTCAGCTCACTGTGCAAGGTAGGAAGAGGACAACATAAGGAAAAAAACACAGCTTTTGTAGGACAGTAAGTGTGTGCCATCCTCAGAAATCTGCTGGGGGAGGGAGGCTCTGATTCCTAATTAAATGTATTCCTCGTTGTCACAGAAAGGAGGGGCCACATGAAGATGTTCAATCTTTCATTCTCCAGCATCACAGATAAAATCAGAATAAAGGATGAGCTCAAGTCTGTACAAATTAATAAGAATTTTTCTTAAATACACTCACTGACAATCTGCTAAATATTTCAAACTGTCATCTTCAGTAGGATGTGAGGTTTTGTTTTTTTTTTTTATTGGGGGAGAAGAGGGAGAGGGTTGCATTTGTTCTTAAAGAACAAATGTGCTGCAAACCCAAGTCTGAAATAAAACAAGAGTGTTCTTGCTTCATCTCTAGAGAAATGTTAAACCCACTGTGGGACTCCAAGCCAAATATTTCAGGTTTAATCAGTCAAAATAAATGGTGAGCAAAAAAGGATGCAAGCTCAAGGAACTTACATTTCCTTGGGCTGGGGTTCCCCTCCTGCAGGGTTTCACTCCTGGAGAGGCCGAGGTGACAATATTTAGGATGCAGAGCACGTGTAGGACTGTTCCTGTGCCTGTTCCTGTGCCTGTTCCTGTGGCTGTGTGCCTTTGAGCGTCCACACTGCTCATTCCTCGGACTTGCAAATTTCTTTCTCCCTCCTCTTGATTCCAAGTAGCAGCAGATTCCAGCGAATGCCTGAGGTGGCCCCGCTGAAAAATTCACGTGGAGTTTGGGGGCAGGTTCCCAGTTATGCCACTGCTCATTTCAACTGCCACCACCATTTAGAGGGTTGTTGGAATGGATCTAAACATTTTTTATTTAAAACCTTAACTCTAGAGACAGCGAGAGTGATTTTATATTGCTATCAAATCATTCTCTTATCAAATTAAGACTTTGAAACGCGCTCAAAGAGGTAGAAATTTTACTCCCCCTCTAATACTCAAAAAGAATCTTAGAGAATTATTTTCTGGCTTTTAGGCATCGGGTTTGAAGCACCACCATATTTAGCATTTTGGAGTTCAGTGTTCATATTTCTACCCTCACATTTGGTGTAAAATCTGTGGAAGTGAAACGTGGTGTTTGAGGCAAAACATCTTTTCTAAGCATGAAAGTCCAAGCTGGGAGTGTTCCTAAGGAGATGCAACTCTGTGTTGCCTGTGAGAAGGTTAAAGAGAAGTCCGTATTCGAGGTGACATCACTGACTCCTGCTTGAAAAGTGACTTTTCCTCCCTCTCCTGAGTGCTTTCAGCAGGTGATTAACTGGGTCAGGGCGATAATGAGTGACCTGAGAATTACCAGGAGCTGTGCCAGTGCCACGCTCACTGCTGTGACTTTGTCAAGGGCTTTGTTCTCACTACAATTCGTGTGTGTTTGCTCAGAACCCCCCGACCCTCCCGAGATAGAAATCCGAGAGGTGAGAGCCCGCAGCATCGCCCTCAGGTGGACCATGGGATTCGACGGGAACAGCCCCATCACCGGCTACGACATCGAGTGCAAGAACAAGTCTGGTGAGAAACAACCTCCCTCCGAAATAATTCCCACTGCTAAGTCATTCATCACCAGGGTTGCGTCGTAACAGATAATTCATAAATTGGAACTGCCTGATGGAAATTTTTATCACGGTTTATTTAATCTTCCCCGGGAAGATTTATCTTCATTTGTTGTCCTTTGGTTGTTTTTTTTTTTTTTTTTTAGGTAACAACATTAAGTTCAGCAATTGCTGCTTTTCCCTTTTACCAGGGAAACCTGCATGTAAAGGGAAACAAATTTAATGTAAAACAAGCCTGTCTAGGTGACAGCTGATATGATGGTTTTGCTGGCCGATTGTTGGTCCCTGGTCTTGGATTTTATCTCTCTTTTAATTTTATATTTTTCTCTATAGGAAAAAATACCTGCCTTTACAAATTGTCTTCTCCTGTAGGGTTGATTTTCAGGAGTTGTTTTCTGTTGTTATGTGAGTCTATGGCATCTTCCCTGGAAGATTAGCAGTGAAAAAGGGTAGTTATGAGAATTTTTAGGCAAAGGAAGTTGTGTGGTAGTTTGCTGAACACTGAAGTCAGAAAACTATTCCTGTACACATTAAACCCCCAAAATATTCATTGACTCTTGAAATCTGAAAACACTCCAAGAGTGTTTGAACTGGGTTCATGATTGAAGATCACACCTCTAATTAAGCACATTGTTAAACACCATCCCTGAGTCATCATTTGAGAAGGGACTAGAAAGGAAATTGCAGTGGAACAATATTGTCATATTTCATGTAGGATTAAAAAGACACTGAGAAATTACACTGTACTGTTTCATGTTGGAGTTTGTGGCACTGAATGTAAGGGAACATAATCCATTAATAGGAATACTCTATGTGTGCTTATCAGTGAGATATTCTGTTTATCAAAGCAGCTCTAGTACATTTATAGACTTCTGCCTTTAGTTCTGAGAAATAAAAATGAATTTGTCCATAAAATTCTAAAATTCACATTTATTTCTTTTTAATTATTCTACTTCCTATCTTTAATATTCTTCATTTATCTACACTGGGGGGTTTTTGTGTGTGCTTTATGTGGCAAAAATGTTGTGATGTTTTCATTACTAGATAAAATATTTTCCAGACTGTTAAATCACCAGTCACCATTTTTGCACTGGCTTTGTAAAGGGAATTGATAACATTCAGGTGAGAAAGGCACCTGAAAGATTAGAAGTGACAATTCTCCACTGAGGCTGTGGTCAGGCTGCAGCTTTGGACTTGTAGACTAGGCAAGGATGCCTTCAAGGGACATTTATACCTAAAAGTTTCTGAGCTTTGTTTTCTTTTTGATTATTTTCCTTTCTTTCCAGCCACCCACCTGCTCCAGAAAAGTATTTGAAAGCCATTCCTGCCTGATAGGCTCCTTTCTCACCTTAAAATATCACTCATGTAACTCAGCACAATCCCATTTTGGAAAACTGAGCTGCTTTCCTTTGGTTGAAGAGGTGGTGGGAAGGGACTTCAGAGCTCTGAAACACCTTTCTTACATTTATTTCCATGTTTTCAAGCGATAATGCAGAATGCAGGCAAAGATTAAGTGGTAATCACCAGGAACTTGCACTGCAAAATGATGTCTCTCTAATGTGGGGTGATAAATCAGTAGCAAGACAGCAAATGAAGCATCATCAGGCTGGAAATATCAAGACACAACATACTGATAAAGGTTAAAAAAATTAAAGAAAGGAAAAGAAGTGGGTGGCAGAATTGGTGTTGAAGAAAATATTTCTTTATCTATATATGAAGGCAAATCCTGGAGGTCATGTCCTAAAAAGAGCAGATTATCTTCTTCTCACTGCAAACAACTGAAATGTCATGTTTTAGAATCTGAGGCTGAATGTTTGGAGAAACAGGATCAGGTTTTTGGATTCTTGCACTTGATTTTTATCGTTAGTTAAATCATCAAGAAGATGAAATACTAAAGGTGGCAACTAAAGAACTTGCAAAGGGTAGTTGGGGGGACTTAGGACAAAGAGGAGGAATTAAGGAAACTTCTCACAGTGTCCAGGTATTAAAAGGATGGAAGAAAACTTAGGTTATGCATTCACAATCCATATGTTAAACTCGAGGAACATCCTGCCAACACCAAAGTAAATCTGGAAACTGCACAGTTGTGTTTAGTGGGAATTTTCCACCTATGCTGCCCTACCCTGAGGACCCAGAAATGAGTTTACGCCAGGATGCATCATCTGGGCCTCTCAAGAAGGAAAAAGGAAGAATTTTAAGTTTCAGAGAGTGTGCAGGTGACCACAAAGCATGCACGGGCTTCACTAAATGGTGCTGCCCTCCTGTATCCCATCATAGAATTTAGGCTGGAAAAGACATTTAGGATTGTTAAATCCTGTTGACTCAGAACTGCTGCTATCTTCCCCATCAGACCGAAAGAAAGACACATTATTAACCCTCTAGAAGGAGCAGGGAGTTGCCTGTCACAGGGGTAAGTGGCACCTGTAGGGTCCAGTTGCAGTGCAGGAGCACTGTGGATAGCAGGAGTTCAGCATGTTTTGGGACTTAGAGAAAACACCTGTCTGTACAGAAACCTGGCCCTTCATGGACACCAGTCCCGTGTAGCCACCAGACCTTTCCATGGGAGGCGTAGGAAGAAGTCTGAGCACAGGAACGGGGGTGTGAGTCCTTTGTGCCTCTCTCTCCTCATCCTTTTTAGGTTTTTTTTATGTCAGTCGGGAAATCTCAGC
The DNA here is from genome assembly GCF_009829145.1 of Chiroxiphia lanceolata. NCBI lineage: Eukaryota > Metazoa > Chordata > Aves > Passeriformes > Pipridae > Chiroxiphia > Chiroxiphia lanceolata. Next base: position 3,879,862 of record NC_045638.1, on the reverse strand, counting down.
CGCAAACCGAGCATCAGCTCCGCTTAATTGAGCTTTTTTTGTGCTCAGAGCGACCTGGGCATCCCCTTGGCAGAGCTGGGGGTTCCTCCCAAAACCGACCCCCAAAACCCGCCCGAGGCCCGCGGGGGTGCAGTACCGGCAGTGGCCACCGGGTGGCAGCGCCGGCCCAAAATTCTCATTCCCAAAATTCCCATTCCCAAAATTCCCCAAATCCGCCCGGAAGAGCCCAAAGCTCCGTCCTCCCTTTTAGGGACGGTCGGAAAGCTGGTGGTTTTCATTTTTTGTAGAATATATATATATATATTATGTAAGAACTTATTTTGTATTACGCCAAGAAAAGCCTGGGAGTAACGTTTTATGAATGGAATAAAGCATAAATTAAAAACTTCACTCCTTCCTTCCTTCCTTTTTTTTTTTTGTTCTTTGGTTTTTTTTTTTGGTTGGTTGGTTGGAGTTTTTTTGTTTGTTTGTTTGGGGGTTTTGGGGGGTTTGTTGTTGTTGTTGTTTGGGTTTTTTGTTTGTTTCTGGAGGTTTTTTGGTTTTGTTTTTGGGGTTTTTTGTTGGTTTGGTTTTTTGGTTTGGTTTGGGTTTGGGGGGTTTTTTGTTTGGGGTTTTTTGTGTTTTTTTTTTTTTTTTGTTTGGGTTTTATTGTTTGGTTGGGGTTTTTTGTGGTTTTTTGTTTGTTTGGGTTTTGAGGGGGTTTTTTGTTTGGTTTTTTTTTTTGTTTCATTTTAGTTTTTCCTTGGTTTTTTTCTTGTTCATTTTGGTTTATTTGTTTTGGTTTTTGAGGTCTTTTTTATGGGGTTTTTTTGTGGGTTTTTTTTGTGGGTTTTTTTGCTTGTTTTGGTTTGGAGGGTTTTTTTGTTTTGTTTTGGGCTTTTTTTTTGTTTGGTTTGTTTTTTTCTTTTTTTTTTTCTTGTTTGGTTTGGGTTTTGGTTTGGGATTTTTTGCTTGTTTGGTTGGTTTTGTTTGGGGTTTTTTTGTGGGTGTTTTTGGTTGGTTGATTTTTGGGGGGTTGTTTTTGTTTGGTGTTTTTTATAGCGCATTGCTACTTGTTTTCTGTGCTTTGTTAGTCTTTCTGCACATGTAAATTTTAAAGTACTCTGCAACAAGAATGAAAACCAGTAGAGCCCATAGTCAATCTTAACACCTCAGTTACTTCCTACCTGAACAGGAACAAATATTTTTAGGATTAGCCAGAAGAAAACAAAATTAACTTTTCCCCCCCTTTTTTTCTTACTAACACTTACATTTTTTAATTTCCCCTTTTTTCTCATTAACATAATTTTTTTAAAATTAACCTTTTTTTTTCCTTTTTTTCTTATTAACACTTAAATTTTTAAAAACTGGAGAGAATTCTTTTTCTCTCTGGACTGACTCATTTCAAAAGGATTGCTGTTGTTTATTTCACACTTTAAAAAGGGGTTATATGTATGAAAATAAGCTCCTGAAGTCCAGGCATTAGCCATAAATAAACACTAGAAACCTGTGTTTAGAAGTACAGGAGACTGAGTTTTCATCTCTCTTTCTCCATAGTTTGTCATTATTAAATCTACTAAGAATCACCAGAAATTTTCAAATTAGTTTCTTTGATTTCAGTAGCTCATATGTACTAGAGGCCTATCAGGGGTCAGTATTTTAAACAACCAAGGGAAAGCTACAACAATCTGATAATGTACAAACCACATTAAAAGAAATTCTCATCATCCTCGAGGGAAATTTAACACACTCTCCATACCAAGGAGTTCTTTTTAAAAAAAAAAAAAATTCCTTTCCTTTTGAAGTTTTAAAGACAAGAGTTTGCTTCTGTGCTTGCATAAAATTTAACTCAGTGGAGTGGAACTGCTGGTTAAAATTCTGTGAAGTTTAAGAAATTCTGTGAAGTTTAAGAAATTCTGTAAAGTTGGAGCAAACTGAGAGCGAGTTGTAGAAGCGCTGCCTGCAGATAATTCCTTTAGAGCTTCTGAAAGTATCCCACAGAGAAATCTGTGACAAACTCGAGGTAAAATATATTCAAATTATTTTAGCTATCACTTAAATGCCTGATTCCTGAATGTTTTCTGTTTAAATGAAGCCACATGGGTGAGCAAACAGACCCCGTAACCAGCCAGCGTGCAGGTGACATGTCATTGTGACAACTTGTACATCTTTTAGCAAAAGAATTTACATGGTCTGTGCAAATATTTTGTATCTGGGATGAGCTTTCTATTTTTAAACTAGTCTTTCTCACCTGCTGAGCTTCCTGCAGTCTGCCTGCAGTGACCTAGAGTGTAAAACACTCCCAGGAGCCTGCAGTGACATCCCCACAGGATGCTGCAGAGGTTAAAGGGGAAACATTGCCTGCAGTAAGGAAGAAATGAAGGATGGCAACACACAAAAGACATCAGGATGCTTTAAACTGATACATTGTCTGGGGTTTTTTTCAGCAATTCAATGCTGGGATGAAAACAGGGGTTGCTGTGTTTAGGCAATTTCCATCCTTTTTCCTGTTACATGTCTGGATAATTTATTACAAACGTAACAGGCAGGTGAATAGTAAGCACAAAATATAACAATGTGCTCCTCCTTTTGCAGGTGTACAGAGACAGTTTAGAGGGTTCTACATTCTCTTGCATCCTAAAATGAGTCAGGGAAATGGCACCAGTCCTGGAGGGTGCTGAACCCCGTGCCTAAGTACTCCAAGCTTGTGCTCACTGTTTGCTCCTGGTGTTTGGGATCAAGCCTTCTGACTGACCCTTGCTAGTTAAGGACTCTCCATTAAAATCATGGAATCATTAAGGTTGGAAAAAACCTCCAAGATTATAAAGTGCACCCTGTGCCCCATCCCCACCTTGTCCCCCAGCCCAGAGCACTGAGTGCCACGGCCAGGCCTTCCTGGGACACCTCCAGGGATGGGGACTCCACCACCTCCCTGGGAAGCCTCTTCCAATGACTGACCACCCTTTCAATGAAGAAATTCCTCTTCATGTCCAACCTGAGCCTCCCCTGGCACAGCTTGAGGCCATTTCCTCTCATCATGTTCCTTGTTCCCTGGGAGCAGAGCCCGACCCACTCCTGGATCCCCCCTTCTTGTCAGGGAGTTGTAGAGAGCAAAAAAGGTCACCAGGCACTATTGTTTATTAAATCATTTCCCCTCCTTTTTGGACCACAACCAACTTTCTCCCTGAGTGAGGATCCCTTTGGAAGGGTCTTTTTCACAGTTATTCCAATGTAGCAAAGGTAAAAAATGCAGTATGTACACACTCACAAACATAGGGAATCCCCTCTCACCACCTCCTCAAAGAGTAGCTATTTCCTTGGATTTTCTGATGACCCTGGAGCTGAGTCACAGCACCCCACCTGGAGCAGTCAGGAGTGCTGTCTAGGAAGGTGATGCCTGGATTTGCCTGTAGCACCAGGAGGCATTTTCTGGGCTAATCAGCAACCCTGCTTTGTGAGATGTTTTAACTGCGTGCTCGTGTCAGCCACGTTAACGTCATTTATTTGTCTGTGGTTGTTTTAATATTTCTTACCGATTTCTCACGAATTTCTTGCTAAACAGACTCCTGGGATTCCGTTCAGAGAACCAAAGACGTTTCCCCTCAGCTAAACCAGGCGACCATCATCGACCTGCACCCTTCCTCCACCTACAACATCCGCATGTACGCCAAGAACCGCATCGGCAAGAGCGAGGCCAGCAACGAGCTCACCATCACCACGGATGAAGCAGGTGTGCCCTGGCTTCCTGGCATCCAAAATGTGCTGGGAATTCTCTCTCTTTGATGTGAGGAATCTTTACACTGCATGCTGCAGCTGCACCGAAGGCAATACTGAGTCGTTCCCCCGTAGAACGTCGCGACTTTTGCAACTTCGTGGTGCAGGGCTGTGATTAAAGCAGTTCAGTGGCATCTAGTGGTCAAAGGAGACATTGTGCTCCAGATTTTCAGCCTGTGGTTCTGGAAATAACCCACCTGTGTCTACAGTGTGGCAACTCAAGCAGCAACATCCTATTTTTAGTGGTGGTTCCTGCCCCTGTGGGTGTTGTGGCTTTCTTTAGATGCTCAGATATTAATAGAGGGAAGTAATTTAAGCTACCCCCATTTGAGAACGTTGGTCCACGTGAATCAAATCTTCCTGAATATTCCACCTTTCAACCCACCCACCATTTAGTCTTCTGATCTCTGTACTTGAGTCATTTGGCTGTCATTAGTTACTGTCATCCCCCTGTTCTTTGCTGCCATGTGTCATTTAGGTTGGAAAAGACCTCCAAGTAAAACAAATCCAAGGTTTGTTTTACCTTTAACCTTTTACTGTTCTACATCATTACAAGGTTCTGTCCCAGGAGGACTATGGGGGCATTTTTACTCTGTTTCAGCAATTAGAAAAGAAAATGTTGCATGGCCATAAATAGCAGGTACACATTGCAATTATATACAGTGTACAAGGTGCTGAGAGTAACCCAAGCAGCTTCAACATCCTTAGATAGTGGATGGAATTACTCTGAAAAGTCTTGGTCACCAGGGAAATTGCTCATTCATATTTGAAAGCATCACTTTTGTCTTGCCAATCTTATTTTTCCTGTTATCTTATGCTAAACCAGCACTGCTTCCTGGGGATTTAGAGAGGACAACTGTAGTGCAAGTAGCTGGGGAGCAGTGCAAACAAACTCTCCTGCTTGTTGAAGATTCATGTTGGTCTTGGATTTGAACACTTAGTGACTGATTTTCAGTTCAGCTCACGTGAATACAACTGTGTAATTCACATTCCTTTTCTCTGTGGGTGATTTTACTGCAGTGAAACTCTACCTTTTGTCAGGAGAACGTGGTTTTGGTTCTGAGGGGCTTTCTGGGTAAGAACAGGACACAAGGGCTCAGTGTAAAGCTGGAGACATGAGCTTCATTTCTTTTTTTCACCCTAGTGGAAGGAAACCCTTCAGTGAACAGCTTTACTCATGGTGAAGAGTTTGTTTGCAAAATATTTATCATTTGATCAGGGTTTTTCCTCTTCTTTTGTTCAAGGAAAATAGGGAAATCACTGGAGAAAACAGACTATCCTTCTCCCAGCCAGCATCACCCATAGCCCCAAAATGCCCATCCTCCCTCATGCACATACATCAAAGTGCAGGGGTGGGTCTTGGATCTACTCTCTCATGCTCATTCACCCATGCTTATAATATTTTTTACTTGCCAAGTTTTTCCTCAATGATAATTAAGTTGTCAGGATCAGCAGCTGGCCTTGAAATAAAAAAAAAACCAGCTTCCCCTTGAACAGGGTGGAACCTTAACATCACATTTTGCTCAGTTCTTTGTAACCAAGTTTCAGAATAAATGATCCTTTTGTTGCTGTCTTTTAAGGAGCCTCTGTTGGGAGGAAAAGACCAGCAGTGTGGAACTGTATTCAAAAGTCACTGATCTACCTAGGGAAGAGTTGGGAGAGAGGAGGTCAGGCTTAGGCAGGGTATGTGATGTTTGTCTCCTGGGATTTTATTTCAGGTGATGTGCAACGTGTGAGAACATCATTTTTTGATCACTGTTGACTTCTGTTCTCTGCCTTTACAGCAGGAAATTGAGAACAGCCTGGGAGCAGGGAATGAGAGACAAAGTAATGAGAAGGGAACAAAACAGAGGTCCAAGAAAGACAATATAAAAACTAAACAACTCCAACCATGCTGTTGGTAAAGGGCTCAGATTGTGTGTCACATATTGCAATGACCTGATTAGAAAGAAAACTATAAATGGTCTCTGTGGAAAAAAGATAGTTAAGAATGGCACGATTTCAAAGCTTGCAGACCACATCTCTTCTTCCATGCAGCTCAAATTAGCTCATGTGTTGGAAAATAGATGCAAGTGCACACTTGCACTAACACTTGTCAGAAAAAAAGAAGCACTATGGACATTGCCTAATACAAAAATCAATAGAGGAAACTGGGATATCTGGGTTTTCTTTATGTCCTTGCCACAAACTCTGTGTGACATTAAGTATGTAAAACAAATGACTTCCTATTAAATATTTCACCATAGAATGCTGGGAGCAGTTAACTGTTCAGGTCTGTTAAAATTTTTGGGGTCTTTCAAGGCAAAATCAAGATTTTAGGGGGCACATTTTATACCCCATTTTCAGGATCAAATGCTTTGCTCGAATTCCACTGCATTATAATGTACCCTGGAGAAATGGCATTCACTTTTGTCAACAGGGGGACAGAATCAAGGTCAGGCTTCAAAAAATTCATAGAGGTCTCATTTGTACCAGTGGACTTTTTGCTCTTCTCCTTCCTTTATATTAATGCAAGAGGAATGGAAATAAAGTTCTTTCAAGCTTTGGAAATTTCCCATATGAAGGACAGTCAGGAATGGCAGAGAATAGGGCATAGTTAATAAATTAAACATATTATAGGCTGTATTCTTTGCCTCTCTGCTTTCATCAGTTAAAGCTAAATGTTCTGGTTCCTTTCAGCACAGCTGTCATTTACTGCTGCTCCACCTCTAACAGCCCCATCTCACCCTTTTTATTGCTTTACTTCCTTTGTCATGCTATTAAAAGTTAATTTAATACCTTTTACTGAGGCCATATTCTGCATCAAGGGAACCCTCCGCAGCAGCTCGAGCTGACTCCATCCCTTTCCTCAGATCTCCCTTTTCCAATGATTTACCTCGCTGAGCAAGCAATTTACTTCACATCTCCCTGTTCAATCCCAGCTGATTCCTGATCTGCTGTGGAGCTGCCCAGATGACAAGTTAGGTTCCCCCTCAGACTGAGGGCCTCCTTTTTTCACTCACCTCTGAAGCGTCGTGCACACTTCTGGCAAAGTGCTGAGAGCAAACAAAACTTCTCCTGACTCAGGGGTTTTTTTTCCATTGCTCAGTTATTTTCTGTCTGATTTCCTGGCTGGAATACTTACCCTGGGGAGGGGGTAAAGTGTGCAGGGGTTTGTGTATAAAATATTTGATACTGGACTGAGTGTGCTCAGTCTCTAGGATCCCACTGGAAAGTTTGCAACATGGTGAGGGCTGGATTAGGAGCTCCTGTCTCACCTGCTTCACATGGGTTCTGCTGCTTTTTTGTCACCCACAGGGTTCTGACTGCTGAAAATGATGTCTTGACTATTTACAGTGCAGAAACAGCACTGTGAGAGTATCTCTAAAAAAGAAAAGCCACTATTACTCACTCTTATTTTATTTAGCAGCTTGCTGTGTTTCAGCATGTGTTGTATTTCCCTGTTGGCAGGGTGACACCCGAATGTGGAGGATGCCAGGCCCTGCTTTTGTTGGATGAAGTTTCCATGTGACATTGGCTCAGTCCAAATCTCTGTGACACTGATGTGAAGTGCTGGATTCTGGGGGCTACAGGGGCCAGTTTTGATGCATCTCTCTTCTGTCTTCCCAGCTCCTGATGGTCCCCCTCAGGATGTCCAGTTGGAGCCTATATCATCACAAAGCATCCGAGTCACCTGGAAGGTAAATGCTCACACATCCAGGAATGGGGGATCTGACAGGATTTGGGTGCATTCAAAGAGGTCCCATTGAGGGGAGTATTATAACAACTGTGCCTCAGTTATTTTATTTGGGAGAGTCATTGCAGATGCCTTTGCCAACAAAAGCAGCGTGGGCTGATCGAGGGAGGGGATTCTGCCCCTCTGCCCCTTCAGGTGAGACCCCCCTGCAGAACTGCCTCCAGCCCTGGGGAACAGCACAGCAAGGACATGGAGCTGCTGGAGAGAGGCCAGAGGAGGCACCAAGAGGATCCCAGGGCTGGAGCAGCTCTGCTGGGAGGAAAGGCTGGGAGAGCTGGGATTGTTCAGCCTGGAGAAGAGAAGCTTTGGGGTGACCTGACTGTGGCCTTCCAGGGCCTGAAGGAACTGACAGAAAAGATGGACAGAGACTTTTTCCAAGGGCCTGGAGTGACAGAACAAGGGGGGATGGCTTCAAACTGACAGAGAGCAGGTTTAGATTAGTTATCAGGAATGAAATTCTTGGCTGTGAGGGTGGTGAGGCCCTGGCACAGGTTGCCCAGAGAAATTGTGGCTGCCCCATCCCTGGAAGTGTCCAAGGCCAGCTTGGATGGGGCTTGGAGCAACCTGGGCTAGTGGAAGGGGTCCCTGCCCATGGCAGTGGGGTTGGAACTGGATGATCTTTAAGGTCCCTTCCAACCCAAACCCTTCTATGATTCTCTGATTGCCCATTGAGTTGTGCATCATGCAAAGAGAGAACCTTAAGGTTTTTCTACCTCCAGAGCAGAAGCAGCAGCCACTTCACTGTATTGAAGTCAAAAACATTTCCTACTTCCTACTCATTTCAGAGATAAGGCCACGTGCTTGGAAAATGAGCACTCGGAGAATTTCACTGTGGTTTTGGGCAGAATTTCCCTGAACCATTGTAACCAACAGGACTTTTTTTCCCATTGCACTGGATTTGGGATAGATCCTTACTGCAGAGAGAGAAGTGTAGTGTCTCAGTATAGTCTGTGGGAATTAATGAACAAAAGAAAATTATTTAAAAATGTCAGTGACAGGTATTATTTAAAAATCTGGCATGTCATGTGACTCAGTTTTTCTAGGCTTTTCCCAGTGTTTTGACAATGGCAGAATATTTTAAATGGGTTGGTGTGATACCAGAGGTACTTGATATTTAAAACCATGTTTCAAATGGGTTTGGTGTAATACCAAAGGTACTTGTTTTTTAAAACCATGTTTTAAATGGGCTTGTGGTATATACACTGCTTATATATATCACTCTGTATATATCTTATATATGTATAGTAGATAGAATAAAGCTTTCTAATTACAGCAGTGTAACCTGAATATAAATGACAGTTTCCAAATTGTATTGATAATCTCACATATTTGCAATTCTGGAATATATATTATTAAGTGCTGGAGTGGGATGGTGGCATGATAGTTATTAATTTCTATAGTGATGTTAATTACTCCAGCAAATGTGGATGATGTATCTTTTGTCCCATTATATGGACCATGCAAGAAGACAGAATAGTAGTAATGAGCTTCTTCTCTTTAACCATATAAATAACTGTGGGTGGCTGGTTATTTATTGTATAATATTGTCTATATTGTAGTTTTAAGGGGTTTCTGAAAAGGCAGGAACTCTTCTGCGCAGGTTACAAATGCAATGCTGATTCTTGGGGCTTGTCCCCATCTTAAATTCATGTGAGTGCTGCTTTCAAATCAAATGGTTTCCAAACCAGAAAGGTATGTGTTCAATAGTGACAGGCTTACCTGGTGCTTGAAGTGAAGCACAACAATGTACTTCCAAAAATCATACATCAAGCATGGATTTAAATCCAACACACAGTCAGTAGAGCAAAGGAAGTAGCTGTTGAAGCCAAGCAAGAGTGTACAGTGGTTCTCAGCAGCTGAAATAAATTCTTAATTATTTTTTTTAAATCACTTAAGAATTATGACATATCTGATCTAGGCAACTAAACCTCCAAGCTTCTGTGCACGAACCAGTTTTTATGGATTTATGGGTAGGCACATTGAAAGGCTTGGCTTGCCTTTCATAAAGCTCATTTTGGGGGATATTTTGAAAAGCAGCAAGAGAAGACAGGCACCATCGGTTCACTGCTGGAGTTTATAGCTGTTATTTGTGATTCTGAAGGTCTGCCATTAAATTTTATAGATGCAGGTGTGAACAGGCAGCTACAGGACAAACCAAATTCCCACACCTACATTTCAATAACACTGTCTAAAATATGGTTCAGTTTGTACTTCCAGGACATTTCTAGTACAACTTATTGTCCTGATCTCTAGTTATTGACTGATATTGATGCGTATCAAATGAGCAGCTGGAGATGTGCTCTCAAGATCATGTTTGGAATTTGATTTGTGAGTTCTTGCCCAGTAATGATCAGTATCTAATGTAACAAGACAATCACAGAAACAAGCTGTGTATTGAATATATACTCCATTACCCTGGCAAGTCTCATGAGCTGAAGGGAGAGATGGTTTTTCACAATTGGTGTGAGCTACCTGTGACCTTGGAAATGCCTGCTTGTACCTCTGCAGCAAATATCCAGATCAGGAAAGGTGGGTCCATGCTCCCAGAACTGTGCACCACCACGTGAACCTGGTGCCAGTGATGGTGCAGATGCTGGAGCTTGCTGTGGATTGTGCTGCTCCTGTGAACCTCCAAAATATTATTCCTGTAGACCCAGCATCTGTCAAATCTGTTAAATCTGTTCAATCTCTTGATTTCTTGACCAGCAGTGTCTGACAGGGTCAAGTGGCACCAGAGCCACTGTAGCAGTGTCCTTCATCCCAGGGCTGGGAATGTGCTCCTGGCTCTAGGCAGAGGCACCCTGTGGCCCCATGAGGTGCTGTGCTTTCCAAGCAGTAGAAAATCTGGGGATTTGCCTGTTAAAGGTTGGACAGCCTTGGTTTGCAGCCCTTGCTTTACCTGCTCAGCTGATGGTTGCCAAGGTTCTCCGGGGTGTGGACATGGTTGAAATTGTTTTCTTGACCTCAAAGCTCCTTTGCAGCCAAAGGTGAGGTCACAGAGTTAGAACTTGTGTAGTCCTGCCTTGACTAGAAGAGTGATTTCCTGAATGACAATTTGTAAGCTGGCTAAAAAGGGCCTTCAATTAAGAAGTCCCAAACCAGGAGTGAGCCATTTACTTCCCCTGATATATTGCAGTTTTCTTCTGGCCAGAGCAGCTTTAGTCCATTACTCAAAAAACTACTTTAAGATGGTCCCACAGACATAATGTAGTCTGGTCCCATAGTGAATCCTAATTTTAGGGTAGGTCCCTATGGTGCTGTGCAGAAGGCACTCATTGCAGTGTGTAGTACAATGTAATTCAGAATAAAGAAATAGCCCATGAGATCAACACTATATTTATAGAATTAACCAGGTTGGAAAAGATCTCTGAGACCATCAAGTCCTGAAGGTAAAACAGGAAGAAAAACCCTCGGTGATAACCTGGTCATTTTTATTTTGGAGGCATGTGGAGCTTTAGCCATGAAAACCTAAGATGACATTATACAAAAGGGGTTGTGGTGAGAACCGAGGTTGTATTTAAAGCTGGCAAACCTCGTTGAAATACAGTGTCAGTAACAGCAAAAATAACACATTGATTATCCTTCATCTTGTGTTAAATTCCATTTCTGCAGCTTGCTTCAGTTGTAAATCTTCATTTAAAGTGCCTCCACTTTTAGAAAATCCTGGTTAAGCAAAGTTGTTTAGGCCTGTGATCTATTTAATCCCATTTCTGTGTGTCCACATAGGATATTGGGTTTCAGACTGAGTTTTTGAATCATACTCAGCGCTTTTCAGTAGTTTAAAATGTTGCAGAGATAATGTAAATTAAACAGGAATTCTCATTTAACATGAAAATAATAATTAATTTTTCTTGTAGTAGTTTACATTAGGTAAATAAACCCATTAAATTTAGGTATGGGAAATATTCCTTCTCCTCTTCATGAATATATACACACACACACATAACTATAAAATGTTATACTTTAGAGAAGTCATTGATACCTTGTTTTATAAACAGTGGATTTTGTGAGATAAGCAGTAAGGTCATGGAAAGACACTTCCTTTTTCATAATGTTCTATGACTGTTGACAAGGTTAACAATATTTTTCCTCAAGAACAAAAATGGACAAACATTGCTTCACTCAATTTTCTACCAAAAATGTGTCCATGCCCAAGAAAGCATATTTATCAAATATAAGTTACGTGTGCAAAAAGTCAACTCCAAATGAAGCATTCAGATCATATTAACAAGGAACATTTACATTTTTGTGAATCAGAACATTTTAATGCTTTGGTCTGAAGTGACTTGGAGTTTGTTTTATATCACATAATGTTTCAAAGTGAAAAAAAAAAAAGAGATGCTATTATTTTATTTAAAGAAAAAAAAATCCCTTGACCTAAAACAGTTATAAAGATGTTTCTGAAAAATACAGAGTTTGCCATTTTGTTCCAATTCAAAATGAGAAAGTATAATTGCAGAATTCCCAGTGAAGAGGCTACTCTGGTTTTAGTCCTGCTCTGAGAACGTTTCAGTGCATAGCAGATGTATGATTTTTATCATTATGTGGTGATGTGTTTTAGGCACACTGGTTTTGATTTCAGTTTGCAAAAGTACGTTTGTGGCAACAACTTTTGTTCAGAAGCCACCCCGTGGTAACTCGGGGGAATGTTCCAGTTGCAGCCTTTAGACTTTGGCTCTTGAGGTGTGGAACCCTGGTGGTGTTTGAGACAAGAAATCTCCATGTAGACTGTTGGGGATTTGCCAGATTTCGACGGAATCCAACACTGATGGAGAGAAGTGGTGTCCTGGAATGTTCAAACTGGTGCCTCCACACTGACAAACATTTAGCAAAGAGACCTGAAAGTCACTGACTGAAGGCACAGTCCCTGGAATAATACTTGATGGAGTTGTGTGCTTTTTCCCCATGGATTATAAACTGTGCCTTAAAATCTTATACTAATTATACCCTGTACACGTATAAAATCAGACAGGAACATTATCACATACTGAAATTAGTCCAATAGTATTTAAATGGAATTTTAATAGGTATTCCTGTCAATAACTGGCTTTTCCCCTGAGTTGACAATCCCTGTTTTGCTCTAGATTCCGTTTTATATTGCAAAGTACACAAATGATTTCCAGGTACAGGGAATCTTGCGCTTGGAGAAATGCTGCCTGTAATTATGACCACCCACTTTGTATTGTCCATATTCCTGAATGCCAGATATTGCAGCTACTCAGGATGCAAACCCCTGCTTTCCAAATCATTATTGCCTTCAGCACTCATCATCTGATCATCTTTCTACACTGAATGAACAGCAGCACATTTCAAAGCACAGTGTAAAAGTTTCCCAGTGCATCTTGCTGAATAAACTCTGACTGCCTTCCACAGATCAAAAAATGCCTTACTAAAGATTTTAGTGAATGGTGGGGGCTTCTGGTAAAAGCACAGTTAGTAGTAAATGGTAGGCCTGTAATGCAAATATACCCTTATCAGCTCAACTTTGAATAATTCACTGATAAGAGAACAAAATGTCCCAAATTCACACTCAAGAACATCTCCTTATCAGATTTTTCTGTGCATGAACCATTTAAAGGTCTTTCTTGAAGCACAGGAATGCACAGATTCGAACAAACCACACCTGAAATTTATGTGTCATTGTAAAAAGTAGAGACCTTTCCCTAATCTTCGTTCACGAAGCCCAGCCATGATGATGATGATGTAAAAAGTCACTACTTTGTGTGCAGGGAGTATTTTTGAATTGTTGCCTAGAAATAGACTTGCATTCAGCAGGAAAAAAAACCTCTAAATTTGGGTATTTTTCAAAAATTTTAGGGGGAACAACTTGACTTTGGATGCATGTACTGAATGTGTAACCTTCCGTTTTTTTGTTTAGGCTCCAGAGAAACATTTGCAAAATGGAATTTGGATGTTTTTCAGAAATTTTAAGGGAACAACTTGACTTTGGATGCGTGGACTGTGTGTGTAACCTTTTATTTTCCGTTTAGGCTCCAAAGAAACACTTGCAAAATGGAATTATCCGTGGATACCAGATCGGTTACCGGGAGTACAGTGCAGGGGGAAACTTCCAGTTCAACATCATCAGCATTGACACCACGGGGGACAGCGAGGTTTATACACTGAATAACCTGAAAAAATTCACCCAGTATGGCATGGTGGTCCAGGCTTGTAACAGGGCTGGGATAGGACCTTCTTCTCAGGAAATCATCACCACGACTCTTGAGGATGGTAGGTTTTGGCAAACAGCTGCCCTGGGGCGTATTATTTTTATTTTATATGTTTTTACCTCGTTACATTAGTTGTTTGGTTATTGATTATTATTATTATATATTAGTGATTATTATAATATATAATGGAGATAACAGAAGACCAGATTTTAGAGGTGTAAGATACAGTAAACAGCTGGATTGGAAAAGACCAGCCAATGAACTTGGATGATTTTCATTGAAAGAGACGCAGAATCATCCAGATAAACAAAAATAACTGTACTGATGCAATATATCCTGCTGTGAATTTTAGTGACTAAGAGCACAGCTCTCATTTTGAAGCCTATTGCTCTGATGTTTACATATTTGCAAATTTTGTGGTCTTCATGTTGATCTTATCAGAGTTTTGAGATGCTAAGTCCTGGAATTCTGAAAGGTGAAGCAATACTGTTGATTTTGTTGGTTTTCTTTTGTTCTCAAATGAACCTGCTGTGTAACTAAAGCTCTTGTACTACACAGTCCCTTTTCTTGTCAGTCTAAAGAGAGCTGTGTGGGGTTTTTTTCAAGGATAGCCAAACCAATGAGAGAAAAATCATCACTCTTTCAGACAAAATGTCTAATCTGAGGAACAATTTAGATGTTTTTTCCCAACTACATAAAAAGTACTTCTCAAACAATGAGAGGGAGTCCTCTAGTGGAAAAAGAGAATGATCCCATATCCAGAAAATAAAGGGTTTGATATTTTAGAGGAATATAACTGCAAATAATAATTCTAAAGGATAATATAGGTCAGATTTTCAGCTCCTGTGAGTTGGCAACAGTGCACTGAAGTCAGTGCCAGCTTGGAATTTGACTTTTTACATGGAGAAATGGAGTAGCACACACCTAAAATCCTCAAGACCTAAGATTTTGACACATAAGCTTTGTGGAAGGCTGGTGGGTTTTAGTCTAAATGCTTCTAGGCCTAGACAGATCACTGCAAGACCTCAAAAAGCAGTATGCTCACACAAGCCTATATTTAATATTATAATAAATAGGATATTTTTCCTTCAGAATCCAGCATGCTTATTTTTCCTAGCAATTTTGTTGTTGTTCTTGTTTTCACTCAATTTTAGATCCCTCTTAGAATTAAAAATGCCATGATCTTTAAAAGCAATGCCAAATGCTAATACTGCTGTGTTGCTTTGACACAAAATGGCCAACAGAAAATGCCCTAGATTTGGTGGACTGTTTCCAGTCATCCTAAAGGTCAGTGAAAACATTTCTTCCATTTTTTTTTTAAGGAAGTGCCCACTTTTTCCCTCCACCAAATTTCAATGGGCATTAGAAATTTGTCCCAAAAGATGCAAATTTGGCTGCAAACTTTAAAAAAGTGCATTTAAATGGCTTATGGAATATTTCAGCACTGAGACACATCTTTCAAAAGGAGAGGCAGAAAGCCTGTTAAAGGACTAGTCAGCAAATGGGGAAACAGTACCTCAAAAGTTATTCCAGAGAAAACAGCTGCACTTGCAGGAACATGTGGGTTGTAGCAAAAATAGAGGTTTTGCATTGTTAACAGAGTATAACTGATGATTAAACAGTGTGTGGTGGGATAGCAGTGAAAATAAAGGGTAAACATGGTCTTGTATTCCTTGTGTTAAAGTGGTGAATCTCTTATTCCAGTGCCCAGTTGCCCTCCAGGGAACGTGCAAGCCACTGCCACATCACCAGAAACCATCTCTATTTCTTGGTCAACGCTGGCAAAGGAAACCCTGAATGGGATCCTGCAGGGATTCAGGGTCATCTACTGGGCCAATCTCTTGGATGGAGGTGAGAGAAATCAACCTGTTACCAAGTAACAACCTGGATGTGGCTTTTATATCTTCTGCTCTCTGGTGTGAAGTCATTGTACTTCCTTTTCTCTTTGGTTTAGAGAAAACTTTGTCTGCCTGTGAGGAAGCTGGGTTTTGTAGAGCTTTAACAAAGGGTCAGGTTTTGCAAACCTGCCTGGAGGAAGAAGCTTTTCCTCAGGGAAAGCTTCCATTGAGGGTTTGCAACACTCCATAGGCCTACCTTGGTACCCTACATGACCTGAGCAGATTTTGCCTCATTTATAGAGCCCAGCATGGATTTTTTCCATAAAGAATGATGACCTGAACCTGGAACATATTAACCCAAACCTGTATTTCACTTTAATTTGGTTGGTTATTTGTTTGCCTACCTGATATGCTATCACTTATTTTTTGATTGGGATGCATTTCATCTGCATACCTGAAGGCAAAAGAAGGAAACTTTTCTGGAAAAGGCTTGTTATTGTCACTCCAGCCTCTTCTGTTGTGCTCATGTTTTGTACTCTGAGCATAATTCCTGAGGAAATAGGCCCTAGAGCAGAGAAGCAGTGAGATGATCAAAGGAGAAATGAGATGCCTCACTAATCTGCAATTTATCGCATGATGATAATTCTGTGTATGGTCCTCTCTTGTAAATCAAATGTTAGTAAGTTTGGAAGCACATGCCTTTATTCCTATTTGCTCTGTGGATTTTTCCTCCCTTCTACCTCCCTTCTTTTGCTTTCATCCACCAGAATTATAGTTCACTCCAATATGCAAATCCTGGCCTCTGTCAGTGTGGCAAAGGGAACTCGGAGTGGGAATGTAACCCAGAGGCCCTGCTGGTGATAATGGTAGACTCAAAAAATATTTGGGAATAAACCACCAATTCTTTTAAAAATAAAGATTTCAAATGTATGAGAAGCATACATAAGAATGTAGACATGTGGGGCATAAAATTCAATGTTTTCAGTGATGCCTGGAGCCTTTGGATCAGATCCTATGTGGATGTTATCAGTGCACCCCTAAGCTCCTGTGTGATGTCCTACAACATAATGAAAAAAGATGATGTTCATGCAATGCTTAAAACTGGATTTTCTTCATTTGTTCAGCTTTATTTTCTGCCCCAAATATGTTTAAAGCTTTTTTGCCATATGGGTTGTACTTCTTAGCTTGTCCCAAAAAAAAAAAAAAAAGATTCATATGAAGAGCGTCATCTTTCTGCAAGTAAATCTGATTTTCCTGTGTTTAAATCTCTTGTTAGCCTGTATTACTGCCATCAAGTGCTTTGCAGCAGCACTTCCTACGTATTTTAAAATAAAGGGAACTTTCTCTTCATTTTCCTTATGAAAAATGGTATTTCTCAAAACAAGAGAACCTTTATAAAGATAACTGACTTTCTCATTTTTTCTTTAGGGAACGTTTTGCAATAATCTCTTCCTTGTTGTCTGTTCTTTATGAAAAATCTTATTACTCGGAGAAATTTTTCAATTCTCCGCACTGTATTTTTTTGAGAAAAAAATTGCAAAAATAAAGTTTGAAAATGAAAACTGGGTCTGTTTTGAAAGACAAGAAGTCAGCACGCAAAGGAATTTATGTTAATTCATTATAATTCAGTGCTGTCTTATAATAATGAAGCGTTACTTGTCTGGGACACACTTTAATCCCCAAGATTTCCACAGTGTCGATAGCTGGGAGAAAAACTGAGCTCGGCAATAACTCAATTCCCTTTTTTTATTTTATAGAGCTGGGAGAGATAAAGAATGTCACCACCACACAGCCATCACTGGAGCTGGATGGCCTGGAAAAATACACCAACTACAGCATCCAGGTGTTGGCTTTTACACGAGCCGGGGATGGAGTGAGGAGCGAACAGATTTTCACCCGCACTAAGGAAGATGGTAAGGAGGAAAGCCCTTTCCATGCCCCACTTCCAGGAAATGTTGGTGTGTCTGGGGCAAACACTGGACACAAACATGCAAAGTGAGATTTCTGTCTGGAGCTCTGGGGTTAGGAGCACGTGATGAGGTGTTTGTGCCCATGGCTTTGGGAAAAACCTGAGTGTTTCCAAGACTCCAGCTCTGGAGAGACAGAATTTTGTAGTTAGCACTGATTATCTGGGGAAGTTTGTGTTTCATTTTTAATTTTTTTTTTTTCAAATACTTCAGAGCCTTATTTGACAATTTTGAGAGTTTGAGTTAATTCTTTCAAAGTGATTAAAAATCCAGCTCTGGGGTCCTGAGCAAAAGAACATCAACCTGTTGGACGAGTCCAGAGGAGGCCCCAAGATCATCAGAGGACTGGAGCAGCTCTGATGGGAGGAAAGGCTGGGAGAGCTGGGATTGTTCAGCCTGGAGAGGGGAAGCTTTGGGGTGACCTGATTGTGGCCTTCTGGTGCCTAAAGGGAGCTACAAGAAAGATGGAGGGAGACTATTTCCAAGGGCCTGGAGTGACAGGACAAGGGGGAATGGCTTCACACTGACAGAGAGCAGGGTTAGATGGGATATTAGGAAGAATTTCTTTCCTGTGAGGCTGGTGAGGCCCTGGCCCAGGTTGCCCTGAGAAGCTGTGGCTGCCTCATTCCTGGAAGTGTCCAAGGCCAGGCTGGATGAAATTTTGAGCCACCTGGGCTAGTGGAAGGTGTCCCTGTCCACAGCAGGGAATGGAACTGGATGATCTTTAAGGTCCCTTCCAACCCAAATGATTCTGTGATTCTATGAAAATGGGCAAAGGAGGAGAGACTATTCTGAGACTGTCTTATATAATTTACATCCTTCTAAGAGTATTATTTTCAGTACATATATATGTATAAAATCCTCCAAATACCTCTTCCCTGAAAAGCAAAATGAAGAACAAAAATGTCTCACCTTTGTTCATAGACCAAAGCATGGAAAATTTAAGTCCTAATGCTGAAAGTTTATGAAACTTATAATCACACATAGACACATACACAGGAGATTTCATAATCACTTTCTTGTAACTTTAACTATAAAAAATCACTTCAGGTCCTCTTGGTAGGATACACATTGATCTATTTCTGAATGACTGGAATTCCAAATTCAGTTGGAGTTTTGTCCCTAACCTGTTTAGTGCCTTGAAAACCCTCTGAGATGTCCAAATATCTCTTTAGATCCCTAAACACTTCTGAAAATCTGGATGAAGGATTTTTTGGCAGAAATGAAAATGCACACGGCCCCAGTAATGAAGTTACATAGATAAGGTTTCGTTGGTAAATTCTCCCATGAGTTATGCAATATGATTTCAAGGAAATTAGTTAATGGATTTTTGTTTCTTGCTTTTCCAGCTTACTGGTCACTCGTGAATATATAAATATATTCATCACCTTTTTTTTTTATTTGTAATGAGATTTACAAAAGTGCCAAGAGATTAAGTTCAGTGGATTTACTCACTTGATGAAAGTTTGGTGGGGTTTTTGCCAATTAAAAAAAAAATTACTTGATGAATGCTATTAATGTTTTTCAATAAAATATTAAGGAGCTCATTCTAAAATTTACATATGTTGTAAGCTCACCTGGCCCCAACTTAGTTGTATCTAGGGGATACAAAAAATAAAAATTGCTCAGCTTTAGACTTGTATGTCTTAAACACTGGGTGTCAGGTTGTTCTGATCCCAATATAAAGTCCTTTAAGAACTACTTTGGAGCACCTGAGTCCTGAGTCAGATGCCCTTGGGACACCCACTGCTTGGAAGAAGATGGTTTTATTTCAAAGAATAAATCTCAAAAGTCAGGCAACTGTAAGATCACCTGCTGCACTTTCAAATTATTTTTTGCCAAGTAGATCCCAACATAGTGAATTTTCCCTGGATTTTCTCTGAACACAAAGGCTGTCACCTCAGTGCTTTGGGGACATGGTTTAGGGGTGATTATGGTGGTGCTGGGCTGATGATGGGACTGGAGGATCTTGAAGGTCTCTTCCAGCCTTGATGATTCTGTGACTCTGTGGTATCGACCAGCCAGTCCAACGTTCGGCGACAATAAGAAGCATTCTTCCAGAAATCCCTGAAAAGCCAGTCCCTGGCTCCTGGATCAGCATTTCATGGCACACATGCTGGAGAATTCACAGCAACTCGTTGGGAATGCTAGGCATTGTTTTCTGTTGAGTTAAAAGCTTGGTGAGAGCTGCAAGCTACCAAAATATGCCTTGGAGCAGAGACCGTCTTGTCTCTGTGTGAGGTTCCTTCAGCTTTTGGAATTGATCTGAAGGCAGAAATGGTGCCAGCAGTGTGTTCACCTCTCACTGGGGACAACAAAAACATGGGGTACTGACCCTGAAAGGCTGCTGACACCTCTCCCCTGCCCTAAAGAGAGTCAGATACATCTCATCCATCACTGATACTTATTGATTTCCTCCAAAATCTGCAGCGATGAGGACTCCACGACCTCCCTAAGTGCCCTGTATCAGTTAGGGAGCCACCGTGATGCAATTTCTTTTGCTGAAAGTGGGTTTCCCTCTGCCCTGGGAAAGTGATGGATCACTTGCTGCTTTCTAACAGTATTTCCTATCTGAAAGGTTGCTGTGCCCATTGCTCTCTCTCCTGACACACACGTCCATCTCCTGTGACCTGTCTCCACTTTGCAACAGTTCTCAAACATCAGAAGTCTCAAGTACTCCTTTTTTTTTTTTTTCCCTTTTTTTTTCCCCCTTCTTTTTTTTTTCCTCCTAAACCTACCTTTTCCTAGTTTGCTGCTCCCTAATTCTTTGTGGTCCTTTTTCTCCCTCCCTTTCTGATCTCAGATGAGGGAAGCACATCTCCTCAGCCCGTGTTTGGCAGCTGTGCAAGGGCTCATCTCTCAGCTTTAATCCCCCTGGCAGCTCAGCAATAATTCACCCTGAGGCGTCATGACTAACATTTTCAGATATTTTCTGATGCCTCACAGTGGTTCCATTCATTAAATCTTTTGTCCAGAAAACTAAATGGAAAGGTGCTCCAGAAAATATAATGACTTCATGTTCTGCTTCATCTTCACAAGGAAAGTTTAGGGGTGAAATATATAAAGGCCTGGAATTAAGCATAAGCCAACCCCAAAGTCCTGAGTCTAAACATACTTAAGGCTGTGTTAGAGAAGAAAATTAAAGAAGTTAAAGAGGAAAAAAGAGCATTCACATTGCCAAGCTATATGCATGAAACAGGTACTTTATTAATCAAAAGAATGGACATTTCTTCTGTAATTTTCTAAGGAAAAGTCTCCTGTAGAGGGTTATTCAGCAGGACAAATTTCAGTGCCCCTAAAAGATCCTACCCTGAAGTGAATTTAAACACTCTCTTGGCACGTGAAATAAATGAATTGGAATAGAGCTTAGAACTGGAAACCTGAGATGTCTGCTCCCAGACCTTCTCTGGCTAAAATTATGATGCAAGATACTCCACCCTCCTCTAACAAAATCTGTAAATTTGAGATATTTTCAAGTGACTGCCAAGCCCTCCACATCATTATTACTGTGGGACCATATCACGTTGTTAATTCCTTGTTCTTTTTTAATTTCTTTTACGTGAGGGGAAACTTTTCTTTGTAACATCAATGTTCCACTGCTGCTGTGGAAAGGCAGATCGTGGCCTCCTGTGACTTCTCCGTTGGTCTTCAGCTAAAGGCATCAGCCCAAAAATTTCTTTAGCAGGCTTGAAGTCTCCAGTGGGGCAAAATAAAGGTAACCCAGGGAGTGAGGCAGTCAGCCTGGATGAAATTCGATTTCTTGTAATGTTTGATACTGATTTTAGACACCAGAGGTCAGACACTGCTGCTGAACAGCTTAGGAAATGGGAACAGCTCGAGCAAATAATAGGAAATGAGCTTTCAAAAAATGAGCTTTCCTTTCAGTGTGATCATCTTTGTGGGTTTTGTCTAGCTTTCCCTCTCCCCCTTAACCTTCAGAAAAAGAAACTGCTCCTTTTGTAATTCCTCCTGTGGAAAAATAAACCAAGCAGAAACGTCCAATTTTTAAGAATTAATGGTGGGTTTGCCCCTTAACCCTTTCCACTTTACAGCTTCTAATAAGCTGCTCATCCCCTTCACCTGAAGACTTGATTTACCGAATCATTAAGAATTAAAGTAGTTCTTCAAATTCTTTTCCTCGCTGCGTTCAAAATGCAGTTTCAGAAGCTGCTCCATTTTGTAGTGAGAGGGAGTGTGTGTGACAAATTCCCTCTCTGTTCCTGTGCTGCAGATGCAATATGAGCAAAATATAGTCGAAACAATGAATTTGCTCCCCAAACAAGCCCAAAATATGACCTTGACTGGCAGCATCCACCCCTGACCTTGAGCAGAACTGGCCGGGGAAGGACACAGCCCCCAGAGCCTGTCCAGGGAAAGCTGCCTGCAGTTGGGAATTTTCTCTTGAGAAAATGCATTCCTATGCACAGAAGGCTGTTTGCATTCACAGAAGATTCTGCTGGGTGCAGCAGTGCTGTTCTTCCAGCTCTCTGGAATTCAGAGCAAGGGGAAGGCTGCAGGAAGGGAGCAGCAGGGACCAGCTGCAGGGAGGAAGGAGGAATATCATTAAACCCCTCTGTCAGCCTCACTGTGAGACTGCCTGAATCCAGAGAGATTTTCCTCCTCTCCTTTCTCTCTCTGGACACCTGGTGATTGGCACGAGGGAAATGGATGGACAGATACCATCTAAAAAAGCTTTATGGTTATTTTAAAGTGAATAAACATAAATCCAATCAAGTCCATGTTCAGTACTCTTTGGAGCAGAGCTCTGCTTGGGCTGATGAGGATGACTGGGCTCTATGATGGAAAATTGCCCTTAATGACCCCTTAATGCATTTTTTCCTAGTGTGAAAGATCTCCAATTTAATCTTTTTGACTAGGGAAAAAAAAGGTGTAGAATAAGAAATGTTCCCCTTGTGAAACTGGCAGGATTTGCTAGAAGTGGTGTGCTAAATATGAGGCCACTTCAGCCTGAATGAGGGGTGGGCAGAACATGTGACTGTATTTAGGCTGGCTTAGGTCTGCACTGTGGGTGGGATATGTATTTAAACAAACAGGCAGCAGTCAGGAGCTTATTTTATTTTGATTTTTCCTAAGTGCAACTGGCAGTAGGACAGTCCTGTGTTGTGCAGAATTAAAAAGCTGTTAGAGAGCAAGGTTGAGTCTTCTGATATATGGGTGATATCACTGTTAAATGCACCACGCTCTTGTGCATTTGCCTCCCTGCTGCTTGGTACTGTGAAGAAAAATGGTGTTAATCTCTCTGCTTGGGGAAAGGGGAATGAGAAAGTTCCTGGAGCTCCTCCCCATTATCTGGCACATCTAAATTCTGTTTCCCAGACTCTCTGTATCAGTATAATTGCCTTCTCTGCGTTAGCATTTCATTTGCACCGTCAGGAATACAAAGTGTTCTCCTCCACATGAAAGCAGCACGCTATTTCCGGGGCTTTCAAAGGCTTGCTAGCTGGAGAATGAGGCCATCTTTGATCTTAAATTTGCCAAATCTGCTCCCTGGAAGGCTGAAAAGTTGTCTAGAAGCCGTGCTCTGCTTCTCTGTGCTCAGCCCGGGTTGTCCTCTGGCTTCTTAGCGCTATTTTACCCCCAGTGACCACGGATAAAAAAGAAACTGTGGCACTGTGCACACTTAGCTGGGATCTGTGGGGATCAGTGTGCTAAAAAAAGGTCTATGGAGAATTCAATCTCCTGATACTGCTGCCTCATAATGACTAAAGCCAGTTAGGCTGCAGGATGCAGTGGCAATGAGGGAAAATACCTCAAGTTAATCGAGCAAGACTCAGGTCTTTTTCCTCTCCGAGATGAGGCAGGCACAGCATTCCCTGACCAGAACCTCCTCAGATACTCAAGGAGCCCAGTTTTAGTAAGAAATATTCAGTTAATGTTGAGCTATCTCATCATAGTCTTGTTTAGGCTCAGGGGATGAGTTTGACCAGTGTCTTTACCCTCTGGACAGAGGACAGGGGTGGTCTGGAGGGCACCAGAAATCTCAGGAAACCTGAACGCTTCCACACAAACAGTGGAATGACACACGGTGGTTTTCATGTGCACAAGCCGGCAAACAAAGACAAATGTATCAGAAAGAGGACTAATAAATGAACAACCACAATAATTTTGGCACCTCTGCAAAAACTGTTGCCTGATTCCAACCCCTGCACACTGAGGAGGGGTCCTTGGGTCAGAAATTTGAGTTTCCTGAGTTTCTTTCTAGCCCCTCTTTCTGCTGGTCTCCTACCAGACAGCAACACAGCAATGACAAGTAATGTTTTCCACGTATGTCCATTGACTGGGAAATGCTTGATGAATTCTGAGTTAATCCCTCAACGCTTGACAGCCATGACCAATTACCGTCAGAACCTGTCCCTATAGATCACACCCTAATTTAACAATAAATTACCTTAACCTCATACATCTATTTGCAGTGATTTCCAGAAAACATTGCTAACCATAAAGGAATCCTCCTGTGGTTTAGGTAATTACCCTGGAGAGCCAGCTTTCACTCCTCAGCAGCGGGAGCAAATAGCATTTCTGACGAGCTGGGTATAAATAACAAGTTGAATGCTGTCAAGCATCAATATTTACCCTGCAATGGATAGAACTGCTAACTGAATTAGCCCCTTTGCAGCAAGGGGCTGGGTTTGCATGCAATTATCATCATGACGTTCTCACTTGATGCCTAATTAGCTTTCTCAGCACACTATAAATAGAAAATACATATTCAGAGACGTTGCATTGAGTGGAGCCTGTCAGGTTTTTTTTTCATCTTCCACTAGCACCTGTGCAGATATAAAACTGAAGTCCTCCTTATATTATTTTTACAGCTTGCCACAAAGCTGGGAAAATTTAGACCCAAGTCTGTCTGGCTTCTCTCTGTAGGCAAAGTTTTGTAGCACCATAATATCTACACACTTAAATGAGGTAATACAAACAATTAGAATCCACCTACGAAGATTGATTGGCTTTATTGACAAGAGGTTTTGCATCTGTGCTGCACAGTAACTGTTAAACTAGAGAAAGCTGATCAAGCCATGCAATTTTAATTTAATGGAAATTTTAACATCTTGGTTGTTTTGCTTGAAATTAGACATAATATTAGATTCCTCATGAAACCAAAGTTCTGTAGAGAACAGAATCCATCAAAAAGTTTCATTTTGTCCATAATACCATATGTAGTAATTTCCAACACAAAATACCTATTTTAATTGTTTGATGTGAGTGTTGACCACATGCAGTGTTAAAATATAATTCAAATCATTTATTTGGTTTTTAAATGTTTTCAAATATTTTGATGAAAGGTTTGCCTTTCAGGAAACTTCAAAACCATTTATTCTGATGTTAAATGTAGCCCTTGTTATTTTGTTTAAATACAAGGTTGTGTATAAAGTGATATTCTAGCACGCAGGAAAAATTCTAGGATTTTTGCAAATTAGTATAACAGTGTTTCTAAAGTTGGAGAACATTATACACTCTAATGTGTGTTTGAAAAACAACATATGCTCATGAAATTAAAGCTTTTCTCAAAATGAGAGCGTGCAAATGGATAGAGCTGAGATTATGTATCAAGATTTTAGCATTTCCTAGCTGAAGCTTTTTCCACATGATTTTAGACAGGATTTTTTTTTTCCCCCTCTTTCTCTGTGACAGTTTTTGGTGGTTTATATAGATAGCTGCTGTAATTAGGGAAATGGATATGTGTTCACAGATTGAAGTGCCAGGTAGAGGTCTGAGCTGTTGAGGGCAGGACAAGGGACAAGGACACTGTGTGGCCTGATGTCTCCTCACACATCACAGCACTTGCTAGACCTGGGTCATGTCAGGGAGTGCTAACTGCTCATTTACACTGCACTTCATTAAAGTCACAGCTCTACTGTGCATGGCCATTAAACTGGTCACATGTGTGTTATTTATACAGTGAATAATAATTTGGTGTGAGTTCTGTGTTCAGAGTTGACAATTTGTGACAATATGTTATTTGGCGATTTCACTGACCACATGCATTTGGGTTCAAACTGAAAGGGGGGACACTGAGGTTAGATCTGCAGAAGAAATTCTTCCCTGTGAGGGTGGGGAGGTCCTGGCACAGGCTGCCCGGAGAATCTGTGGCTACCCCATCCCTGCAAGAGTCCAAGGCCAGTTCCTTCCTGGCTACAAGTTGGTCTCCAGGAAGGCCTAGAGTGAAACCACCACATTCTCCACCCCTTATTCCATACTATTTCTTTACGTAACACCTATGTTTCATGTTCGCCTACATCCCGCGCATATATAGCATAGTTGTCTCGTCGTTGGAAAATCAATGCCGATGTCAGTTCAGTTCAGATCTTTGGTCTCCTCAGTCACAATTACAGTTTCGATTTATGGCTGTTTCGTCACTGGGCTGTTTCATCGCCGGATACCAGCATCAGCTTAGTTCAGGTCTCTCTCTCATCTGGTGACTGGCTTCCTGTAAAAACACAACTTAGGACCTACAATTAGTTTTTCCCCAAGGCTAAATTTCCTTGAGGCACACACTGGATGACTCCATCCTTCCTCATTAACCACCACGTATGTCCTGGCCCTTGAGCAAAGACAATCCCACGAATGGGTTTGTCTTGGCCTGAGGCAGGGGTAACCCAAACAGCTTTCCCTAGCATTCCCCTCAAATGGATCGCTGGAACTTTATCTCCATCAACAATGTGAAGGGATTCTGCCTGTGCAGGGCCAGCTCGATTGACAGAACCCCTGGTGTTAACTAGCCAGGTAGCCTTGGCTAAGTTTTTGTCCCAGTTTTTATAAGTTCCTTCTCCTAATGACTTTAGAGTGGTCTTCAATAGTCCATTATATCTCTCAACCTTCCCAGCAGCTGGTGCATGATAAGGAATGTGGTACACCCATTCGATACCATGTTCCCTCGCCCAAGTGGTGACTAATTGATTTTTGAAATGAGTCCCGTTGTCTGACTCAATACGTTCTGGGGTCCCGTGTCTCCACAGGACCTGCTTTTCAAGGCCCAGAATGGTATTCCGGGCCGTTGCGTGGGGCACCGAAAAAGTCTCTAACCATCCCGTTGTTGCTTCCACCATGGTAAGTACATAGCACTTACCTTGGCGAGTCTGTGGCAGTTTGATATAATCAACCTGCCATGCCTCTCCATACTTATACTTATCCCATCGTCCACCATACCATAGGGGCTTCAGTCTTTTTGCCTGCTTAATAGCGGCACAGGTCTCACAATCATGGATAACTTCAGAAATGATATCCATGGTTAAATCCACCCCTCGGTCTCGTGCCCATCTGTGGGTGGCATCTCGGCCCTGATGACCGGAAGCATCATGGGCCCATCGAGCCAGAAACAGCTCTCCCTTCTGCTGCCAGTCTAGGTCTACTTGTGACACCCCTATCTGTGCAGCTCGGTCAGCTTCTCTGTTGTTATTATGTTCTTCATTAGCTCGCTTCTTGGACACATGGGCATCTACATGGTGGACTCTCACATTCAGACTCTTCGCTCTGGCAGCGATGTCCTGCCACAAGTCAGCAGCCCAGATGGGTTTTCCTCCACGCCTCCAGTTCATCTTTTTCCATCGGTCTAACCATCCCCACAGAGCATTGGCTATCATCCACGAGTCTGTGTAGAGGTAGAGTCTCGGCCATCCTTCTCGTTCGGCGATGTCCAGGGCCAATTGGACGGCTTTGAGCTCTGCAAATTGACTCGACTCGCCTTGACCCTCGGCAGCTTCTGCCACTCGTCGGGTGGGACTCCAAACGGCTGCTTTCCACTTCCGGTTCCTTCCTACAATACGGCAAGAACCATCAGTGAAAAGGGCATAACACCTTTCTTCATCTGGCAGCTGATCAAATGGTGGAGCTTCTTCAGCTCGGCTCACTGGTTCTTCTTCTTCTTCTGCCAGACTGAAGTTCCCACCTTCAGGCCAATTTGTGATAACCTCCAGAATTCCAGGGCGATTTGAGCTTCCCAATCGTACACGCTGCGTAATCAAGGCTATCCACTTACTCCATGTAGCATCGGTGGCATGATGCGTAGGGGGCACCTTCCCTTTGAACATCCAACTCAAGACTGGTAATCGGGGTGCCAGGAAGAGCTGTGCTTCAGTACCGATTACCTCCGAAGCTGCTCGTATACCTTCATATGCCGCTAAGATTTCTTTTTCCACAGGGGTGTAATTGGCCTCAGAACCTCTGTAGCTTCGGCTCCAGAAACCCAGTGGTCGCCCTCGCGTCTCGCCAGGCACCTTTTGCCAGAGGCTCCAGGAGGGACCTTTATCTCCAGCTGCAGAATAGAGTACGTTCTTTACGTCTGGTCCCGTTCTAACTGGTCCAAGAGCCACGGCATGTGCAATTTCTTGCTTGATCTGCCTGAAAGCTTGTTGTTGCTCAGGACCCCACTGGAAATTGTTCTTTTTACGGGTCACAAAGTAAAGAGGGCTCACAATCTGACTGTATTCTGGGATATGCATCCTCCAGAAACCTATTGCTCCCAGAAAAGCTTGGGTTTCTTTCTTGTTTGTGGGGGGAGCCATTGCTACAATCTTGTTGATTATGTCTGTTGGTATCTGACGTCGTCCATCTTGCCATTTCACCCCTAGGAATTGGATCTCTCGGGCAGGTCCCTTGACTTTGCTCTTCTTTATAGCGAAACCGGCCTTGAGGAGAATTTGGATGATCGTCTGTCCTTTTTTGAAAACTTCTTCTGCTGTATCCCCCCATACAATGATGTCATCGATGTACTGGATGTGTTCGGGAGCCTTACCCTTCTCTAGCGTGACCTCGATCAGTCCATGACAGATGGTTGGACTGTGTTTCCACCCCTGGGGCAGTCGATTCCAGGTGTATTGAACGCCCCTCCAGGTGAAAGCAAACTGTGGCCTGCACTCTGCCGCTAAAGGAATGGAGAAAAACGCGTTGGCTATGTCGATGGTGGCGTACCACTTTGCTGTCTTGGACTCCAACTCGTATTGGAGCTCCAACATATCTGGCACGGCAGCACTCAACGGTGGCGTAACTTCATTTAAGCCACGATAGTCTACAGTCAGTCTCCACTCTCCATCGGATTTACGCACAGGCCAGATGGGGCTGTTGAAGGGTGAATGGGTTCTGCTGACCACCCCTTGGCTCTCCAACTTTCGGATCATTTTGTGGATAGGGATCACAGCATCTCGGTTTGTCCGATACTGTCGTCTGTGTACAGTTGTTGTGGCTATTGGCACTTCTTGATCTTTAACTCGCAGTAATCCTACAATGGAAGGGTCTTCTGAGAGGCCAGGAAGGGCAGACAACTGCTTGGACTCCTCTTCAATCACCGAGGCTATACCAAAAGCCCACCGGTACCCTTTCGGGTCCTTGAAGTATCCTCTTCTTAGGTAGTCCATACCAAGGATGCAAGGGGCTTCTGGCCCCGTCACAATGGGACGCTTTTCCCATTGGTCTCCCGTCAAGCTCATGTCTGCCTCTACTACTGACAATTCTTGAGACCCTCCGGTCACTCCAGAAATAGTAACAGTCTCGGTACTCTTACACTCTGAAGGCATTACAGTACACTGGGCTCCAGTATCTATCAAGGCCTGGTATCTCTGAGGATCCGATGTGCCAGGCCATCGAACCCACACAGCCCAGTAAACTCGGTTATCTTCTTGGTCCCTCTCCTTCTCCTGGCAGAAGGCAGGGCCCCTCTACTGGTCTTGATCAGAGCATTCGTCGTCAGAGCTTGACTTTGACTTCTTAGACTTTTTGCCGTTGTCGAAGTGGACTTCCATCTTCTCGTGTTTCGGTGATCGCAGTTTCTCTTTTAAGAAATCTCCGTCTACTACATAGACAACTTTCTTGTCAGTCTTCTTTCGCTTCAACTCCCTCACTCTAGCTTCAAGCTTAGAAGTGGGTTCACCATCCCACTTCTTCATGTTTTCTCCTTTACTACGAAGGTATGCCCATAGTTGGTTACGTGACCAACGCTTAGAGTTCTCTTTCCTTCGACGTGTGAATGACAGGGACCGTGAGCGAGATCGAGACCAGGATCGAGGTCTAGGCCGAGGTCGTCTTTGTCGGTTCCACCGTGATCTTCCCATTGGCCTTTCTTGGTAATCTCTATACCTTCTGTCCTCTCTGTCTCTAAGGTCGTCCTCATATCTGGAACATTCATAATCTTTCTCCATTCTTTCCCTATCGTAGGTGCGTCGGTAGAGGGGATTGAAGGAGTCTTCCATATTTTCCTCTATGGTTCTTATCCAAGCACACATAG
Source organism: Chiroxiphia lanceolata (assembly GCF_009829145.1). Lineage (NCBI taxonomy): Eukaryota > Metazoa > Chordata > Aves > Passeriformes > Pipridae > Chiroxiphia > Chiroxiphia lanceolata. Next base: position 3,850,157 of record NC_045638.1, on the reverse strand, counting down.
CGTCCACGCTTGGTTCCTCCATCTTTGGATTATATACGGATATCAAGCAGGAAATATATGGTTTGGGGGCACCTTGAATTACCTTTTTCCACATTGGTTGCGTGCATGGAACATTCTCGGGAACTTGGATGTCATAATAATCTGGATCAGAATAGATGATCTCCAGCATGGCCAATTCCCGTAGGTATTGGATGCCTTCTTCTGCAGTCCTCCACCTTCTTGAAGAACTCTTCAGGGACTCCTTAAATGGGTATTTCACTCTCACCGCGTGGAGGATTCGGAGCCAAAGGCTGGACGCCATTTTCTCCCTCCCCATTTCTTGCTCTATCACAGGGTCTCGAGCAATGGATCCCAATTGTCGTGCTTCATCACCTTCAATTACATGACTATCAGCTCCTTTGTCCCAGCATCGCACCAGCCAGGTGAGGACTTCTTCACCAGGCAAGCGCATATAATCTCTCCGTAAATCTCGAAGCTCTCTTGTGGTCAGTGATTGTGTAATTTCGCTTTCTCGCATTATTTCTTGTCCATCTCTCCCACGTAGAATCTTTTCCACCTCTCTCTTTACTCTTCCACTCCTACGTGGGACTGCTCCCACTTCCTCCCTATATCTCTCATGTGGAGGTGGAGACTGGGCGTACTGTGGGGATAAGCTTCTATATTGTTCACGCCGCGGAGATGGATTTCTACGCCGTTCATACTGTGGGGATGGACTCCTACGCCGTTCACGCCGCGGAGATGGACTTCTACGTCGTTCATACCGTGGGGATGGACTCCTACGCCGCTCGCGCCGCGGAGATGGACTTCTGCGTCGTTCACGCCGTGGAGATGGACTTCTATGCCATTCACGCCATGGGGATGGACTCCTGTGTCGTTCGCGATACCCCGCGGGTGGAGGTAGTGAGTAATCTTCCGCGTGCTGAGATAAGGGCCTTCTCCTCCAATCATTCATACCTCCAAGAGAAGGTTGGGTCTGGAGGGGTAGGGATAATTCCCCCTCCAATTGAGGGGGATGCTTTGGCTCCTTCTTTGCGTCTTTTGTAATACTGAATGTGTAGTCAGGATATAAATCATCAAGCGACAATATACCACCGACCGTTTGTACTGTTGCTTTCTTTTCTCTTGATGCTATTCTGTATTCCTTTGGGCGTGCCCCTAGTTCTTTTGGACGTGCTCCTTCCCGTGTAGCCGTTTCTTCCTCTCTGGTAACTGCTTCTTCTCTTCTAATCGCTCCTTCCTCAGTCACAACCACTTCTTCCTCTCTCGCAGTCGCGCCTTCATCACTTGCTGTTGCTCCTTCTCCAATTGCTGCCGCTCCTTCGTTCACTACATCCTCTGTTCCTTCTTCTTCTTCTTCTTCTCTTTCTTCTGTGCATTCTGGTTGCGGAGATGGGTCCGTAAGTTCCTTGATCTCCCTTACCCACGTCTTCTTCTTCTTCACAGGGGCAATGATGACCTTCCGGTTCTTGGCTTGAGTCCCGGTCCTAGTGGACTTAGTAGAGATGGTATTGACTTCAAGTTGTGCTTGGACTCCAACTTCTGTGGACCTAATAGGGACATCACTGGTTTCAAGTGGCGTGGTTTGGGTCTCTGTGTCAACCTTAACCCTCTGAAGGTGGTCTATGGCAGCTCGATAAGCATTAGCCAGGCCCCAGCACAAAGCGGAGAATTGCATATTCGGATCTTTGTAGGAAAAACACCCTTCTGCCAAACAGTGGGCCATTTCACCAGAATCAAACATTTGTTCTGGTGTAAACTCCCAATTAATGGGGGGTGACACATGTCCTACTAATCTACCGAAATCTTCCCAAGCTCCATGCCACCCGGAGACTGGCCTGTCTGCAGCCCTTTCCAAAGTTCCAGCGAGTCCCTTTGAGGTGTGATCTTTCCTACAAGAGGGAAAGCAACGGAACCCCATTCTTCCAAGTTTAAGGAGCACTTCCAGTACCTTTATCAATGACAGTACTGTTGCAATAAGATTTATATAGTAATTAGAGCCAATTTTAACCATGGGGATCTCCTTTACCAAACCTTCGATGTCAAAATTAAAGGATGGAAGCAATTCGTTCCATCCATCCTCAAGGTCTGGACGTCTCCCTATAGAGTAGCCTAACACAGGTGTAAAGATGGCTAGAATTATAAGACAAATTAATGAAATAGCCATTGTTTTTTGTTATTATTTCTTCCTGATCCCAAAACAAACTTTTGTTTATATAAACAAAGTTTCCTTGGCTGCTTTCCCAGACTCTGGCAGTGTTCCCAGACCTGTTCCCAAAACAATAGATTGGTTTGCAAAACAACACCGAACTTGGCTGTCTTCCCGGAAAATGTTTATCAAAACAAGCCAAACTTAACCAAAACAACCATCCTCTGCTACCAAAAATGTTGTACAAGTTTCGAGCTGGCTTCCCGCCAAGTCCCCCGAAACTCGACAACAAGGACCCGCCTCCCAGAGAGGGAAAAAGGGGAAAAAAAAAACCAAGCAGCCAAAGCTATAGCAAAATATATATATATATATATATGTATATACTTTACATATGAGACAGATACACAAAAGGAGAATACCACACACCGGGGGGGGGGGGGAGGGGGGGGGGAAAAGGGAGAAGGACAAAAAGGGCAAGGACCGAACAAGTCAAACGGCCAGCCGAAGGCAAACTAGCAAAATCTCACCACTTCCCTTCGAACAGGCAGGATGACCAGACACGGTCCTCGGCTCTCCCCTCACGCGGGCAGATAACGGCAGTCACTGTAGGCCTCGGCTCCAGATAAACCCGACCGAAACAGGGACCCACCGTTCTCGAACCTCGCCGGAGAGGAAGAGAGCGAGATCCCTCCCGCTGGTTTTATTTATACCTCAAGTTACGTAAAGGAATAGCATGGAATACTTCCGTGATCACTTTTCTAGTTCCTTCCTGGCTACAAGTTGGTCTCCAGGAAGGCCTAGAGTGAAACCACCACAGTTGGACAAGGCTTGGAGCAACCTGGGCTAGTGGAAGGTGTCCCTGCCCATGGCAGACAGTGGAACTGGATGATCTTTAAGGTCCCTTCCAACCCAAACCCTTCTAGGGTTCATTCTACGATTCTATGCAGGCTGAGAAGGAAAATTCTCAAAAGTTTAACCTTCAGTGGCAGCTGCTTCTTTGGGGACTCTCTTCAGACTGGGAGCACAGCCCTCCAAACCTTCTGCCCTGACGGAGCAGGGTGGAGGCTGCTCCCTCACACAGAGCATCCATCTCAGTCCATGGGGGCTCAGTTACCAAAGCAGCACGTTCCCCTTTCCCTCTTTCCTCCTTTGTCACCCTGGGATGACCAAATGCCTGCCTCGAGCCACTCTAACACACCTTGTTTCTCCAGTTCCAGGTCCTCCCGCTGGTGTTAAAGCAGCCGCGGCTTCGGCCTCCACCGTCTTCGTGTCCTGGCTCCCTCCCCTCAAGCTGAACGGCATCATTCGGAAATACACCGTGTTCTGCTCGCACCCCTACCCCACAGTAAGTCCCACAGCACCGACTGGTGGCTCTGGAACGTGGTGTTTGAACACACTCAGCGCTCGATGTTCTCCCTGCCCCTTCATCCCCTGCCATTTGTTCACCCTAAGGAGGATCCTGGGGCTACGGAGGGGACTGAGAGTTGGGTTTGGGTTTTCCCACCTGCCAAACTTTTGCACTGTTTAAAACCTCCTGCAGAGCACTGGCTTACAAATAATTTCAAAACTCACAATTGAAGTGGAGCATCTTTTGAGGTTTGGTTTGTTTAGGGTATACCAAGTTGTGTTTCAGAGGACCAGCTGCACGAGCCCTGTTGCAGCTGGAGGCAAGTATTTATAAACCCATCCTTGACGTGTTTTTATCTAAGTTCCTGCCTTTTTGGCTTGAGTATTCATGTGTGAAGGAACATAATGACTTATAAACAAACATATTTGCTTGTGAATAAGCTCATTTATGGCTGGAGGATTGGCCCACTCTAGCTCTACTTGCTGAGGAAGTGACAAGAGGAAATTTGAATTGAATATCAGGTTATCTTTCTCCTTCTCTGAGTCACAAAGAAATCCAATTATCTTTAAACACGAGGGCCAGTTACTCTTTGTAAATAGCCATGCATATTTACTTTCATGTACATTGAAAAAAGTACTTATTTTTTTTATATCTGAGATTTGGATTTAGGTTTGCCAAGGTTTGGATACAGTTCTTAAGCAGAATGTCCCATCAAAGGTAGCACTGCAAGTTGCACAATGCAATCTTAGTTTAATAGAGAAGGAAAATATTGTTCCAGAGATTTCCAGAAGTGTCTCAGTCTTGTTTTCAGAGCTGGCTGAGACAGAGGAAGGCCTGAGGGTGTGTCTGAACAGGACCCTGTGGGCAGGCACAGCCTCACCCAACCCACTCTTCCAAGCAACTGAACTAACTCTGCAGGTACAAAGGGAAGAGGGGCTAAAACAGACATGTCCATTGGTGGCTGTGCTTAAACTGATGCAGGATTTATTATCCACATCCCAAGCTAAGGGATGGAGTCTTTGCTTCATTTGTCCAGAGAAGTTGTGGACTCCCCATCCCTGCAAGTGCTCAAGGCCAGGTTGGACGGGGCTCGGAGCAACCTGTGGTTGCTCAGGTCTAGTGCAAGGTGCCCCTGCCCATGGCAGGGGGTGGAACTGGATGACAATTAAGGTCCCTTCCAATCCAAACCATCCTGTGGTTCCATGATTTGTGCCTTGGGACTACTGTCTCCTGACTCTGTTGCTTCCATGATTGCAGCCGTGCAACCCCGGCTACCTTTAGCATGCCTTTTGAATGTAAATTAGCTGGAGATTTTCCCAACACGGTTCCTACATTTCTGTGGCATTCAGTGGGTTAAACAGGTCCGAGTTTAGAGGACTGGTCTGAGTGGGGACCAAGCTCTTCTGTGGGGGGTTGGAGAGAACACCAGGTGGTGCTGCTGGCCCTCTCCAGTTACTTCCCGTGCACAAAGCTGCAATGTTTCTTCCTGGGGCTTTGCTACCAACATTTTTTTCCTACATTTACATCACCAGCAAAATAAACATCCTCAGCTAAAAATACTTTTCTCTGATATGCAGTTTCTCACATACAAAGCTGCTTATTGCATAGTTACCTTTTGGAGCACCTCAGTGATGGACAACAAGAGTAATTACTTTTTTTTTTTTACTGGACTTGGCCTGTACTGAATTTTACTGCCATATTTTTGTGGTGTTCATTGTGGCATGATGCAGGGGTATCAATGTGCACCTTATACCTTAGCCCAAGGCAAAGGCATTTGGAGGTGTGGCATGAACTGTGGCTTACAAAGAAGATCTTCTGTATCAGTCCTGTGTGGTGAGTGAGGCAAGGATCACACTGAGGGCTCAGTTTCCAGAAGCCACGTTGGGTATCTTTAAATAAATGCAAGACCTCAGGACATATTTAATATAGGACACACGCACTCAGCTTTATTTCGAACAAAATGCTCTGTTATCTTTCATTCTTGAAAGGATTGGGAAATAAAGAGCTGTTTTATTCAGAGCTGCTCTGCAGTGAAACAAACCTGCTGCAGAGATGCTCAAATGCAAACACTGCTGTGCAGATACACTTTCTACATCCCAGGGAAGTTCTTGTTTGATTCATTGTTGGCAGACACACGCAGTTGACAGAGGAAGAGGTCTTAAATTAGGGTGAGGAGGAGAATAAATAAAAGACCTCTGTCTTTAACATCTCTTCTGCCACCATAAGTAGCAGGTGCTGTAGCTGCAGGTATAGAGCCATAAAAACTTCATCAACAGACCTTTTCCATCAGTCACAGCCCTGGCTGCAAAATAACTTTGCTAAGAGTCTGCTATTTAAGTAAAAAGGAAAACTCAGTTTTCAAGCATCAGTGAGGAGAAAGAGGAAAGGGGAAAGCTGCATTCTTTGAACATTGTATTTTGCAAGCAGTAGGTCTTTGCTGGGAACAAGTCAATGCAGTACATTATAGACAGGTTAACAAGACAATCCTTTACAAAAAGCACTGTTTTTTTTGGTGTTTAAGTCACCAACAAGAAAACTAATTAACTCTGTTGGTCGTATTGTGCATATTTTTATTACAAGCACAACCCTGGCATATTATAAAATGAAGACTTGCTGCCTCTTGCACTGTTCAGTTTGCTTTGCAAGGGCAGAAGCTGTTAAAACTTCTGCTGCCCCTGCGTAGAACACGGGCACTTCCTCTTTAAATATAATTTCCTCTTTAAATATTTTGAGTCAAAATGGCAATATTTCTCTGGGATGTTTCAAACCACAAATATGATTAATGTGTGGAAAAAATAAGAGAGATTCTTCACTGCAGTCTGCTCTTTAGCCAAGACAAAGGGCAAGCAAAGATCCAATGTCACACTGTTTAATTGTTATACCTATAGTGCTCCATAGGCATAATTAGGCAAAACTTTCTCTCTTTTTTTTTTTTTTTTTCTGAAAATGTAGGAAAAATGCAGAAATACTTTATGGGTCCTTCATTCTTCAAATATAAGAAAGAAACAAAAACCCAAACAAGCAAACAAACAAACACAGAATTTAAGTTAAAATAATTGTCCTTTATGCCAACTCATAGCCCACACTCCTGCAGTTCTTCTCCCCACTTCCTCCCACATCCATGCCCACCTTCTTATAGCATCTGACTTCTCAAGACCACCTGTTGGTCCCACATTGGCCAGATTCCATCTAGGTGTGCTCATTCCCAGCAGGATGCTCATGGCACTCATTCTGCCCAGGCCTCAGGGAAGCACCAGGCTGTGCTGTTGGCTGCTCCTCCATCCTGACAGTGGGATTTTCCCTGCGGTGCCACAGACATGGAACACAGTTTGAATCCCAGCACAGAAGTCAGAGTGGTTCAATTCCTACCTGGTTGCATGGGAAGCTGCTCCAGCACCTGCTGCCTTGGGTTGTAGATGTGTATTGGCAGGGCTCTTGAAAGAGCAGTAAAAAATGAGATTTAAGTGTTTTCTGGTAAAAAAACAATCACTGCCAAGCTCTGGTTGCATTCAGGTCAGTCCACTGATTAAGGACAAAGCAGTGAGATTAGACTAAATAAAATTTAGATGGCAGAAAGAGTCTGTAAAAGGTCACTGTGACACACAGTGTGCAATGGTTGGCCAGCCTGGGAAACTGTGATCTTGGAACAGGGAAAAAGCAACTCCTAGAGAAGCATGGAGTGTCCTGGAGGCAGGAGAATGAAGGTTAAGAAACAGGATTTCCAGGTGCAGGAAGGGCTGAGAAAGTGCTTATGTACAAAGACGGGCTGTCAGCTCTAAGAAAAAAAGGCTCAGGAGAGACTTTATTGCCATCTACAATTTCTTCATCAGATGATACAGAGAAGATGGAACTCTTGAAGCTGCAGAGTGGGAATAGTTTTGACATGGGAAACTCTGATCATCTGGGGAAAAAAAAAATCATGAGATCATGATCAAATACTGGAACTGGAGCCCACAGGGACTGTGGGATCTCCATGCATGGAATTCTTCAAGGCTTCACTAGATATGTCCCTGAGCAACTTGATGCAATTAAACTTGCTTTGAGAAGGAGGTTGGACTTGGTGACCTCCAGAGGAGCCTCCCAGCCTCAGTTCTATTATTTTATGGAAGTTTAAAACTGGGAAAGTTGGCCCAAAGTATGTTTACAACAGCTGAAACCAGACAGTGGTAGAACTAATGTGCAACTCTCTGAGAAGAAATGTATTAGATTGGCACCGAGATGTCTCCTAAGTCAGAGAGGGAATAAGGCTCCAATAAAACTTGTATGACATTTTAGGCCATTGGCAGGACTGTTTGTCTTTCACATCTGAACTCTTTCTGTGCACAGTTGCCCAAACAAGATCTGCTTTTAGCTTTCACTATCAGGAAATCAGAAAGTGGTAGTGAGGTCATCTTATTTCACATCTTAAGTGGGTTCCACGTGAGTTGAAGAAAGACAAGAACCAACTGACAGTGTCCTGGAAAGGAAAACCAACAAGAAGGAGAATGGTCTCCATTTATTATCTTTTTATAGTTCAGTTGTGCTTGCATGACTCCTTTCCATTAATTCCCAGACATTCTTTGGAGAAAGCATTAGACTGATGTACAAATTATTGACCTGCTTTGTTAGAAACAGCAGGATAAGCCTGTTTAATATGTTTGCTCCCAACCAGCAGATCACCCCCAACAAAACTCCAAGAGCAACGACAACCATAATGACAACACTTTGCTAATCAACAAGTCAAAATAGATTTTAACGTGTATTTCTGATGGAATGGTGTCATACTGTTGGTTGACACCCAAATAATGTAATTGGTCTATATTTTCTCAGCTCTTAACCTCCCTTTTCAGCACAAGTGCCCAAAGATGGGCAAATATGGCAAGAAGTTTGAGAAACATGCAGGCAGATATTTAAAACCCTGATATTTCTGATGAGAAGAACCAGTTTATTCTCTGCTCTTCAATCTGACAGTAGTTTTGAAATGTTAGCCCATCAAACTGTTGCTAGTTGGGAGATTCTGCTAAGAGGTATGATTTGTCCCTTAAACCCACCTGGACTGAGGTCCCAAATGACCAGGTCTGGGAAGAGAAGAAATTCCAGGGCAAGATGCTGTTGAACCAAATGAATGGAGTGAGAATGTTCCTGCAAAGATCCCAGATGATGCTGTCATGATAAAAGCATCAGCTGGATCAGCTGGATGATGAACAAGAACACAGAGCACACCCCAAATGCTGAAATAGGGGTGATGAGCAAAATGTATCTCATAGCGCAGACCCTACAGTCAGCCCCTGGTACCTGTGTTGGAAAGAATCTTTGAAAACTTTAATTTACAATTCTGGACTTCTCCAAAGGATTTAGAAATATGCAAAAGCTGAAAGCCCAGCAAGGATTCACATTGGCTTGGAAATATTTCTGTGAAACAGTTGGGTTTGGAATATGCAGTAGATGAAGAGGTGCAAAGTAATGATGGAGGAGAAGGAAATAATCTTATATTTGGCCAAAGCTCAAGTTAATTTACTTGGAAACAATTGACATTGGGAGCTGACCAACATCTGGGACATATACTGATCTTTTGGTTTGCTCATTTTTCTGTGAGAAACATACTCTTAAGCCTGTTAGACTTCTGTATTTGTTTCATTTTTTACTTTGGTTTAAACCCACTAAGAGGAAAAGAAAATGACATGATTTAACTGGCTGTCAGATTAAAACCCAGGCATATGATGTCTGCACAAAAAGAAACATTCCCATGGACATTGTGTCTGCTCAGTCCTTTGATAGGATAACCACCAGCAGCGGTGACTAAAATATTAATCTGCTTCTCACATCTCAATGCATCTTTTACTGTCAATCTGTAGAGCATCATATTAAGGGAAAAACTATAGGAATGATTCCTAGTGAGTGTGTATTACAGTGGGTTTTTCTCTGTCCAGTAGAAGTGGCATCAATCACATTCTTTCTCCAGGTTTTCTTCATCTCTTCCACAGGCACACAGACAGAAGCTTCCCAATTCTGGTCACAGAGTTTTCAAAAGGTGCCAGTGGAAAACACTTAGGCCAAATATCTGGTTTTTTTATTAAGTCCTGTATGACTTGAATGCATTCCCCAATGGCAGAATGTTCCAGAAAACACATGGAGGGTGTTCTTTTGCAATTTTTTACTGATGTCTTGTCAAAGGCATATACAGGAGACTCAGGGGGTTGCCATGTAGAAGAAAATAGTCATCTCTGCTCTCTCTCTGTAATTTTTAGGCTCAAGGTGGGATTTATTCATCTGACTTCAGATACCTCAAATAGAGACACCTGTGCTTATTCTGGGGTCATCAAGGCTTTCCTTTCACTAAAGGAAAGAAGCTGGAGGTCTGGGAGAAGCTGGATGAATCTCCTTCCAAAAGCTTCCCTCCTCTTTGTTTACTCAGAGAAGGTGTATGTGGTCATCTCAAACCTGATGACATGCAACTTAAACTAGATATGGAAGTATATACAATTATATTTAACTAAATCTTTAAAGATTAGCTGGCATAAATTCCCAGCATCCAGGTATTTTCCACACAATTCCTTCAGGCAGACACAAGTTTTGTCTTGATTTTGTGTGAGATCTGTCCAAATTCAAACTTTTGGTTTGCACCGCATTTTCTGACCCTCAGTTCCTCTCCGGATTAGAGACTTGAATAAAAGGCATGGAAAATAGAGTTGAAGAAATTATAAACCACAAATGATTTGGTTTTTTGCATACTGTGGAAGCTTCAGTGATTGAAAGGATGCTGAAAGTCTCTGAAAGAGGGGAGAAGTAGCTGACAGAAGTTGGCCAAGTAGATAAAGTTACTGCTGAAGAGAAGCTTATTTAGAGTCAGCAGAATCTGTAAGGTTGAATTTAAAATATATGTTCATTGATTTTTATATTACAAGCAGTATTTATCACTGTATCTATATAGTACTTTTACAGCATGAAGATATTTATGTTTATTAATTCTTGTTCTTTATTTAGCATAGAAATAGTGTATCATTTGGGGGTTATTTTAAAACCTTATTTTGGATGGTACTTAAAACGTGTCTTTTTTAATATACCACATGTACTATGTTTAGCTTTTTTCATAGTTATTTCACAGCTTTGGTGCCAGCTCCCAAACATAGCACATTCATTATTTTAATTGTTTTGTCAACGTTACATTTTTTGCCTATCTTGTTTTTGTCAGGGAGCAGACCTCAGGAGAGATGTGACAGAGTATAAATTGACTCTGATGATGTGCTGTTTTTAAAAGGTCTCCTTGTAAAGCCCTACCGAAAAAACAAATTCGATATTGATTTTTTCATAAAACTCCCTCCTTGTAATATCTCATCTGAACCTCCCTGGCAAAATTTCCTCTTGTTCTTTCACTTGAGACATGGCAGAAGAGCCCGACCCCCCTCACTGCCCCCTCCTGTCAGGGAGTTGCAGAGAGCAATGAGGTCCCCCCTGAGCCTCCTCTTCTCCAGAATAAACACCCACAGCTCCCTCAGCTTCTCATAAGACATTTTCTAGACCCTTCACCATCTTCAGGAGGCTGATGGACTCTCTGTGTGTTTCTCCAAAGGGTCAGGCAGGGGGTGTATCTTGGTGGCTTCCACACAACAGACTCCTTGACCACGTGGAACTCTAGGCAGTGGGTTGTCTTCCAGGTGTAATTCCTGGAAAGGGGGTTGCAAGATTTCCCTGACAATGGGAAGGCGGGAAGTTCCCTCTGTCGTTTCCAAAATTTCCATCTTACACATTCTAACATTTCAGTCACATATTTAAGGAAATTAAAAAAAAAAAGATAAAATGGTATGTGGCAGCTGCATTCTGCTTTGTGCACAGCTTCTGCTTCCAGCAGTTGCCTTCAATAATGCTGAGTGAAAAGCAGATCCTAGAATCAAAGAACAGTTTGGGTTGGAAGGGACCTTAAAGATCATCCAGCTCCAACCCCCTGCCATGGGCAGGGACACCTTCCACTAGCCCAGGTTCCTCAAAGCTCAGTCCAACCTGGCCTTAAACACATCCAAAGATGGGGCATCCACAACCTCTCTGGGCAACCTGTGCCGGGGCCTCACCACCCTCACAGGAAAGAAGATGCCATGTTTCAAAACATGAGCCTGAGCAGAAACCTGTGTGTGACCAAAGTGGCAGCCAGGAGTCTTACTGGAGACTGTGGTCCGGGATTGGTGGTTATTTGCAGCTCTGACAGCCTGTTCATGTGTGAAAGGAAGCAAGGCAAAAGCCAGCAGTCCTCAAGAAAAGTACAACTCGTGACCTCAGGCAGAGTTTCACATCTTCGGGGAGTTCACCAAGAGGGCGAATCAGTGGTCTGTCTACTCTGTTCAGGGATGCAGAAGTTGAAGTTCATTCTCTATAAATAGAGAAATGTATTGATTTTGTATTACCCCAGTTTGCTGCCAGGTAGAAACAACTGGTTATATCCCACGTTACTGGACAACTAGTGAGTTTTAGAGTCCAGGAGACTCTGAAACATCGTTTTTAAAATAAAACATGGCAGTGCTCCACACCTCATGTACTGTGTTCAGATCTGGGCCCCTCACTTCCAAAAGGACATTGAGGTGGAGAGAGTCCAGAGAAGGGAATGGATCTGGGGAAGGGTCTGGAAAACATGTCCTGTGAGGAGAACCTGAGAGAGCTGGGGGGGTTTATCTGGAGAAGAGGAGGCTCAGGGGGGACCTCATGGCTCTCTGCAACTCCCTGACAGGAGGGGGCAGGGAGGGGGGATTGGGCTCTTCTGGCATGTCCCAAGGGAAAGGATGAGAGGAAATGGCCTCAAACTGCACCAGGGGTGATTAGAAAAAAAAAAATTCTCTGCAAGGATGGTCAGGCCTTGGAATAAGTTCCCCAGGGAGGTGGTGGAGTCACTGTCTCTGGAAGTCTTCCAGAGGCACCTGGATGTGGCCCCTGGGGTTGTGTTGTAGGGGTGATTATGGTGGTGCTGGGGTGACAGGTGGGGTAGATGATCTTGAAGGTCTCTTCCAGCTGTGATGATTCTGTGATTCTGGGATTTCCAGGAACAACAAAGGCCTGAGGTAGAGCAGGGTAGACAATTCTGTGTCGGTGTTCAAAAAGATGGAGATCTTTGTGTTTTGACCACACAGAACTAAAAACTTACTTTAATTACTGATGAGACTCAGTGCTTATCCTAGGCCTCATCTGCACTACTGATTACCAAGGGCCAAGGAGCAGCACCAGGCCCCAAGAGGATGTGATGGTGACCAGTGTCAGTGCACACTGCTAAAGCAGATTTGTTTTGAAAAGAGCTATTTAAAGCAGTACAAAACTGAGCTAGAGACCAAGTCTGAAAGCATTGTGGACCACTGGGATGGAGTGCACACCACACTGCCTGGCTGTCTCCCATGTAGCAGTGGAGATAAGCCCAGAGGATTGATGTTTATTAAGAGAAACCCAGCTATGCAAACAGCATTTCACTGATTCAACTCAGGCCAGATATAAAACTGATTTCTCCTCTGTGGGAGCCTGCAAAAACCAGTGGTTTGTTGTTGTGGGCAGGAGGGAGAGACATAAGTATCTCTCCTGAGTCCACTTCTGTGCAGTGGTTCCATTAGTGACCTGGATAATGAAATAGAGAGGCTGCCTATTAGAATTGCAGGAGATATAAGGCTGAGAGGGATTGCATGTACACAGGAGACACAACTAGAATTCAGACAGATCTTGATGAACTGGGAAATTGGCCTGCAAAAAGTGAGATAAAAATTAGCAAGAAAATGGGTAGTATGAATAATCAGCTACAGAAGTACTGGGTAGAGAGCAATTGGCTTCATTCTTCAGAAGAAGGTTTTGAGGTTATTGTGCATCCCAAGATGAACATCAGCTGCCTTTATGATCCTGTTGTGAAAAGCCAAATGAGAAACCCTGGAATTGTTGAATACAGGTTTGGAAACTGTGTTTGAGAAAGCTATGGACCATCATTCGACAGCCTGAAGGATAACAGCAGATATTCTTGGAGGAACTGCTGGAGAAAATGTGATTTCTGGACAATGTTGAAAGCATCAGGGTTATTTAGTTGTAAAAAGATAAGGGTACTGGTGGGGAAAGGAATGATAAAACTTCATGTAGATTAAAGGCTGGTGCAAAGATCAAGGTAATTATCTGTTCCCCATGTTCCTAAGAGCCTGGAAAAGAAGCTATGGGCTTAAAGTGCAGCAGGAAACTCAAGCTAGATTACAAGAAAAGATTTCTAACCATAAGATTAAACAATGGTATAGGTTGTGCAGCCTAGGGAGCTGCAAAATCTCTTTTTATTGTAAGTCTTCAAAATCAGGTTGGAAAAACATCTTTTTGAAATGGAGCAGATACAGTTGAACCTGGTTTAAAGAAGAAATAGAGACTTGGGTGAACTCTCAGGGTCCTTTACATGATGTTATGGCCATATTTTCTACCTAAATTCACGGTGAAAACACACTTGCTACTCTAGGTTGTATATATATATGTCTTAACTCTCTGTTTGGGAAACAGAGATTACTTGGAAAACTGTTAGAAATGTTTTTTTAATTTTTTCTAAAGCAACCTTTATCCAAGGCTGGGTTAAAAAAAAAAACCCACAACAAACAAAGCAACAAATAAAAGAAACAATCAGAAATAAAAGCCAGAGGCATCAGAATCTATGCACATTACCTATTTAATTGTGCTTTAAGGGAGTCAGAAATGCCAGAAGATGGCATCCTGCTTCAAAGTGTGTGAAGGAATGCACACCAGTAGAGCTGAAGTTGCATCAGAGGAAATTGATGTTCCCTGCAGTGGCTGTTCCTCAGCATATCTTGCCGTTGCCTGGTTTGGGAAGTAGATTGACTGCATCCTGATAGAGGACTTGGATTTCATTTCATTTCATTCTTCACAGCCCTTGCTGGCTTTTTAGAGATTGATCTCTGTCTGTCCTTTCTGGACAGTGAGCTAAAGACAGAAGAAAAATTAACCCATCTATAAGCTGAAGAAAAATAGTGGTTAGAAGAAAAAAAAACCCTTGAGCAAATATGTTACTGCTCCTGAGACAGAACTGCAGCACATGTTTTATACTGGCACATGCACAGACCAGTATGTGACAAGGTGACATTCCTTTAAAATATTTCTTATTTCAATTGTTTAATCTTCCCTTTGCTGACAAAGCTGCCTTTTTTCTCCTTGTGTAATCAAAGTCCTGGCATGTTAGTCTAATTGAAATGACAGGCAAAAGTTTAAAGGAAAATCGATTCTTTGTCACTGGTGCATCCCCAAGTGTTTAAAAGGGAATGTGAGCTGAGGAAACAGAAGATGTATGTTAACCAGTTAGAAACTAAACCCTTCTGCTACAGCAGTTTGTTTTAAGAAAATGAGAATCATTTATTTAGTGAAGGTACATTGACCAGGTTCAATTAATAAATTAATTCTGAGAATAATTGATTTTACGTTTGGAATAGCTATAGATGCAAATGTGTGACGGACGCTGGTTCTCTGTGGGTGAAAGAAAAGAATTGAAGACAAGGCATCTAAAAGCTAAATCTGTGATTCTTCCATCTTTGGAGTTCCAGGGAGAGAGAGCTCCTCTGTTTTGAGACAACTTTGCCATGGCAGAGGGGAGCAGGGCAGTGAGGCATTTCAAGCAGGAGATTGGCTGTATTAGGAGTGGCTTCCAAGGACAGCCATGTGTCCCTTTCATAAACCACAGGAATCATGGGGAAACCAGTGTAAATGTAACTGGTTTGATGTTTGCTGGAATGAAAGTGAGCAAAGAGGAATTCTGTGATGTTCAGCTGTTCCTAAATGCTGCATCCATAGGTGGTTTTGAAGTAACCTGTGCTACATAACTGCATTAATGAGTGGAGCCCAAGTGCCAGAGACAGCCTGGCCTGCTTGACTTTCAAATTAACCCTAGGAAATGCTGCCTCATGAATATTAAAATTCAGCCTCCTGTGCCATGATCAATACATTAATTTTTATGTATGACTTCACAAAGATCCAGCCTGTCAAGCTACGGGCATTTGTCCAATATTCCTGTATAAATGTCAAGACAGATGGTTCTCAAAACCTCCTGCAGTATTTCACATAATAATAGGAGTGTCTGGCTGCACTGACCTCTTCATATCAGAAGTGGGAACCCAGGCAAATGCCTGTTAAATGGGACAAGCTGACTTGGCATTTTGACAAGGAGAGGAGCAATGAGATGGGCTAGAAAATAAGGCAAGGTCCCCATTTGGGCTTGTGCTGAGCCTGGGTAACTTAGCAGGAGAAAACCAGTCTTCCCAGAAAAGTTAGTAACCATGGAATAAACAGAATGTGTTCTTGTAGAAGCCTTTTCATGGTCTCTGAAAGGGGTCTGGCTCAGGTACAGATGTCTTCAGTCTAGATTTCCCAAGTGAGATGAGACGAGATGAACTCCCCTCTTCCCCTGGCTGTAGGAGATGCCAGCTCAAGAACAGAGAAGTGCAGTGACCCATTCAGTAGCTGAAACTCTACCAATTCACACTGGAGAGGTGTTTAATGATACCTCAGAAACATCCCCTGTTTATTTGGCATTCACTTTGAAGGACTACATATTCCAATATTTTCAGGTCAATGTGCCTTTTGAAATGCTAATCAGATGGAATTGGCCTTTACCACAAGCAGATTATTTGTATATCAAAGAGATTCCTTGCACACTTTCTGTCAGTCTGAACCAAGTTTAGATTACAGTGATGCATTATTTTTAATGCTGATTCCTCATAAAATCTTCTTTTCTACGTCATTAACGGTCTAATTATTTTTAGCCTGGTGATAGTTAGCTGTTACCATGCTCAGCATTGCACAGGGAAGTGAGTATTATTCATTCTAATGCTTCATTTCCCCTCTATTTTTACGTACCAGCATCACAGAGCCCGTATCAGAAATAAAAGTGGCTGTATTGAGCAGCGTTGAGGTTTGCCTTCTCCTCCACCAAGCTTCCTGTGGAGGGATGTGCTGAGGTGCACAAAGCCACATTCCCTGCAGGAATCTGTATGTTTCTCCACGCTTTTCCTTGCACAGGTTGCTCCAAGGAGGCTGCAGAGCCTCTCACAGACGAGCAGGTACTGCAGAGCAGCTGCTCCGCTTCGCCGCAGCCCCGCGGCCGAGGCACTTGAGTGACAGTGTGACAATAGGCTGAACTGGCATTTCTTCCAGCACTTGTCCTTCCCTGCTAATGCAGCTAACTGGCTGAGATGACCTTCAGCTGGGAGCCTTTGAATGGAAGTAATTCTGTGACTGTACAAAACTAGACTTGGGGGGGAAGTCTGAACAGTCTGTTACAGAACACGGTTTTTATTTCTTGGTTCGCCCCACTGCTGAAGGAATAAGCCACCAAAGCCCAGAATAAGGAACACCAAAGCTTCTAGCAGACACATCTCAACTAGTAAACTCCAGATTTCACAGCAGATGCAGGACTGAATCCTCTGTTGGGAAAGTTTTGTGCAGACGCAAATCAGAAGCAGCAGTTCTGCTCTGTCAGAACTATTGATGGTAAAATTCAGTCAAATGTGTTCCCTTCAATTGTTTATCCAACCCTGTAAAAATAAACAGGCACATGAAAGTCCTAATCTGAATACAAGCAATCTGTAAACAAGACATAGGCCCAAATTCACAGAATATAAATGGATTGCAACAAGTTATTGTGCCTGCTCTGTTTATCGCCGTGTGCCATCTGTTTGGAGCCACTGATATTCAGGAGAACCCTGAAGTAGCAGCCTTTGTAGCACTCAGCTTAGCAGGCATTGTCCAAACGCTGTTTATTTTAGTCTGGAAACATTTGTCTCTCCCACCACAGGTAATCAGCGAGTTTGAAGCCTCTCCCGACTCATTTTCCTACAGAATCCCCAACCTGAGCCGGAATCGGCAGTACAGCGTCTGGGTGGTGGCGGTGACCGCCGCGGGCAGAGGCAACAGCAGCGAGATCATCACGGTGGAGCCGCTGGCCAAAGGTACCGTGACAGCCCTGCTCGGAGCCCCGCAGGGCTCTGCCATGCTAATTACCCTGCTAATTGGCACGTGGCCTCTCTGCGCCTCGCCGCTCACCGAGGGCGGGATTTGTCAGCAGCGAACTTCAGTTCTCTCTCCAAAAGTGACAACTCTCAGCTAATTGCTCAAGCTTTTGCTGGAGTCAGCAGAGAGAGGGTGACGTGCTCCTCTGGGAGGGGGGGTAACTCGTCCTACCTTCCTTAGAAGGAAGCGTGTTGCTTTTTTTGGAGCAATTTTTATCTTCTTTTGTGGGGTACAGAGGGTTTGCACATGATATCTCTCCCCCTCTGAGTAAATTTCTTTTTCTTGCTGTACAAGGTAACTTCTTTATCATTCCTTTCCTTAGTTATATCTCTTGTGTACTCCACAAGTACCATCTTCTGTATAAAATGGTTTGATTAACATATCTGAACTCTGAACAATTGTTCTCTACTTGCATTAGCTTTGAAGTTTGCTGCTTCTATTTCAGATGTGATGAAGGGATAATGTGCCTCAAATCTTGCATATTTATTTCCAGCTGTACTGGTTGTTCTATTAAAAGATATGCTTGGGCCTATGAATTCTGCCTTACCTGTTCTGTGAGATGTGATGCCTGCAATATTATAGTACCTTAGCTTTGAAAATAGACAGGAGAGTGAGAAGAGTCCCATCATATTTATTCTCTGTATGAGGTATTCAAACTGATGTCTTTTCCCCACTCAACTTGGTACCATCACAGCCTGTGCCATTATAAGCAGAGTAATGCACAGACCCCAAAAGCTGCAAAATTAGGTGCATTTAATTGACTTTGCAGTTTTACATGCCTGCTAATTCTTCACTCATGTGTCTAATGATGTAGAAATGTTAGTGTCTAGTGCAGTATGAGGAGAGGTGCTTTCTAAAAAAAGCTTTGCAGAACTTCAGCCTTGTGCCACCAACAGGAAGGCACTTTCTGCATGGAAGAGCAAGCAACCTCACCATGGGAAATCTTGCATTCCTGCCAGTCTGAGTGGGAGATCACCAGTTTGATGGTGGTAGATTAACTATCTGGGCTTTATCCCGGGCTGCATCCCAAGCACTGTGGGCAGCAAGTGAGGGGGGAATTCTGCCCCTCTGCCCCCTCAGGTGAGACCCCACCTGCAGAGCTGCCTCCAGCCCTGGGAAACAGCACAGCAAGGACATGGAGCTGCTGGAGAGAGTCCAGAGGAGGCACCAAGAGGATCCGAGGGCTGGAGCAGCTCTGCTGGGAGGAAAGGCTGGGAGAGCTGGGATTGTTCAGCCTGGAGAAGGGAAGGCTCTGGGATTTTTGTAGGGGTTTTTTTCTGTCAATTAAGGAGAGTCACCTTCTTTGTGGCACTTTTTGTACAGCCTTTCAGATAATTCTCTCTCTTAGTAGCTACACTGTTAGTGGAATGACCTGAAGGGTGTCTGAAAGGCCACGAAAAGTCCAAAGGATCTGAAAAATCTGGAGCTTTTCCACTGTTGACTTATTTGTAGGATAACTGCTCACTGCACTGTGGACATCAGTATGACCAAAGCTGAGATCTTAAAAGAGGGATGAGGGGTAATAAAGGACATCAGTGAAGGAATATTTTGAATAAACATCTTAGGGAAACAGGGCAAAGGTCTCAGTGTGCTCCTCTCTTTAGTTCAGGTGTCACCTGTGTGGAATGGATGTGTGGTGATGAAATTTTAAAAAAAAAGGAAATAAAAATATGCATAAAAATAGATGCTCGAATAAAAATAAAACCAATCAACCATCAAAATGGTGCAATACTAATAGGCTGAGGCTGCAGGCAAACCCTGCACAAAATGCACTAGAATTTTTCTTTCCATTCCCTGTGCATTTAAAGAAAGAGGGAGGTGTTCAAAGATGAACACAGATCAGTGCAGACCGTGCAGGTGCCAAGATTCTTAACCCCTACTCATGAGTTATTGGGGGATGCAACTGCTCTCTGCCAAAACATTGAGAAGTTGCAACTTGACCCACATATACTTAAACTGATCCAGCTTACCAGAATTAATTCTGCTCCTCTGAAGCTTATGTAACATAATCCATGATGACAAATAAGTGAACTTAAAAATAACTTCTATGAAAAGACAACATGACTTTAAAGAAAAATAATTAATTACTTCAATATAGACAGGTCAGTCTGAACAAGACTTTATTTCAAAGGACAGTAGAATGCATCCAGTCAACCTTAGAGCTTGCAGTGGTACTCCAAAATAAAGTCTGCATTAGATGATGCTCAGGAAAAGCCTCTTACATGCACTTAGGACTGAAAAAGTGGTGAATAATCCATTTGTGGAGGCTTTGATGGGCACTAGGAATACTGGTAGATAGCAATTTTATGAACTTTGGATGCAGCTGGGTTAGAAATTATTGTATCATGCACAAGATTTCCTTTATGAATGCATCACAGGGCTTTTTAGAGAGCTGGGAGGAAGTGCTGATCAGTGACAAGGGCAGTGGATGCACAGTGAAGAAGGATGGGCAGAGCTAATAGTCTCCAAGACCTTTCTCACCCCCCAGTTTGTCTGAAGCAAACAGCACATCACAGAGTTAGAAGCAGTTATAGCCTGATTTTGCCACGAGTTCCCAATGCTGAAACATCCTGTGGGGCTTTGTTTTGAAGTTGTTTGCTTCTTTTTTTGCTCCTCTTACTGCACAGTAACTGTCCAAGTAATGATACCATCCTGACAGCTAATGAGAGTTAACTCTGAATTGAATTATGTCAACTTAATTATAACCCCTTTAAGAACTCCTTTGAGAACAATGAGAATGTCTAGATAGGGGTTTGATGTGAAATGGATAGTCCAATTTAAATGAAAGCTTAATTCAAGTTAACATTTCTTTCTTTCTTTAGTGCCTTCATTTCTCAGAGCAGATTGTTATTCTCTGTAATTAACTGACAGAAATAATAAAGAAAAAACCCAACAAACAGAAAATAATCACGGCAATGAAAGTTCAGTCTGGAAGTAAAGCTCTGCCCCTGCCCCTCAAATTACACTTCATTGTTGACTTGAAAGATGTGGGTTGAGCCTATCAAATATATTCAAAAGACATAAAACCTTGCATGCACCTTGTTCCTCTTATTTACTGTCCATGACTGATGGAGAATGACATTTGCTGGCAACATGATGATAACAGATCTAGACCCATGGCAATCTGATCCTCTGGGGAGAACTCTCTGATTTCAGTGTTGAATTTTCCCTGTTCTTTTAGACTACTTGAGCATTAATTTTGAACAGATTTCCCCCTTAGTCTATACTGATTTGTTTGTTTAATGTTTTAAACAACATGTAGGTCTCACATGATAGTAGCACACCTCAGTGGTCTGTTCCTTTAATGGTTCTTCAGACTGGAATCCACAGGATATCACAACCATAAAACCATGGAATGGTTTAGGTTGGAAGGGACCTTAAAGATCATCTCATTTCTTCCCCCTTGAGAGGAGAAACTATCCCAGGTTGCTCCAAGCCCCATCCAACCTGGCCCTGAACACTTCAAGGGATGGAACAGGTTGTCATAGCTGTTGTTCAGTTTGCCTTTAAAATGCAGTTGTATCCTCTGGAGAAAAAAAACCCAAAAAACTATGTTACAGCCTCTTGCAAAGAATTCCTGCCCATTTCTATTTCTATGACAGTAAATGTAGGTTATAGGATTTGTAATTTAAGCAAACAAACCCACAGAAAACCTCGTTAGCATAAGGGAGTGCACTGTTCTGTGAAGGTACCTCTTTCTCTTCAACTAATGATTGGATAATTTGCAAAAAATAAGGACAGACACAGCCCCAATCCAGTGCCATGCCATCAAATTTAGGGCTGGAGAGAAGTCTGTAGGCATGTGGGTGGCTTTGACAACAGAGGTAAACCCTTAAACTCTGCAGCTGAGTTGCTCACGTGCTTCCTAAATCTCCCTTTGCTCAAAAGGGAGAGGGCTGTGAGATTCCAGGCATTTTTACCTCATGAATGCCTGTTGGAATTTCAAACCTGTTGCTTTTAGATGGATTTCACTTGACATTTATTTCGTTTCTAGTTTTCTTTGTGTACCTTTTAGCAGTCTCGGGACATTATTAGAAGTCAAGCTATAAAGAAAATTGGACTTGAAAATTATCATGATCTCTTATAAAAGCACTCAGTGCATGAAAGGAATAAGATAATCCGTAGAAACCTGTGGATACTTTCACAGGAATAGTGCACTGTGAGTTTGGAATCAGCACTTCTGGGTTATGACCTGTCATTTTACCACTTAATCTTCTTTGAGCTTTGTGTTATTTCCACCCATCACAATAAAACGGGGGACACAGGATGTTGAAAACCAGGAGCTACAACATCATTGTTGCACTTTCAATTTCTAATGTCCAACCTCTGACTTAAAGGAAGAATTCACTTTGAAAGAATTATTAAAAGCAAAGGGATAACAGAGACAGTTTGCCAACAGTGGTGCTCTGTATTCCACGTGCTTTGGCCCACAGGAACTGGCAGCAGTTGGAAATAGCTGGATATTTCAAGAAACACTGAGGAGGTGGGAAGGCCAGGGAGGAAATGATTAATAGTTAATTTTAAATGAGTTTCCAGGCTTGACTTTGCGGAGGAATTTTGCATGGAATGGGGAATTCAAGCAGTCCAGAGGTTCCAGATGTGTTTTGTAGATAGTCAGAGCTGACAACATCCCCTGCTGCTTTTTAAAGATGGTGTGAGCACCGTGAGGCACCTCCTGCCACAAAAACCTGGCACCACTGAAGACGGTTGAGCCTTTTAACATCAACTTGAGCAGAGTCAGGATTTCACTGTGTGTGTCTCTGGGTGCACTGAGCATTTTTCTGTGTGAGTTCCTTTGGTTAATGAGCCCGTGGCTTATGGCAGTACAGACCTCTGTAAATCTTTCCTAGGGGACCTGGCCTTAGGAATGCCCTGGTGGAAAACCAGGCAGATTCATGAGGTTTAATGACTGACCAGTGTCTTTGAGTCACTTTGGTGTTTAACTTTTCCAGGGCAGCACTTTCCTGCCAGGGTTAATTATCAGAGTTTCTGGAAGGAGGGAGCCAGGTATCTTCAGCTGCTTTTGAGCCAGGACAGGACATATCCATGCTTGGCTTTTCAGAAAATAATGTTGTCCCATTATCACTTGGTCTGTTACCTAAATCTTTAAACAGCTACCTTCGTTTTCAGTCAAAATTCTGACCAGAGAAAAATCTCTCTAGAAGCTTGATCTTCAACAGTGTGAGAAGAGAACACAGGCAATACAGCCCAAACTGATCATATAATCTGTGAAATCTTTTCTCTTTATGAATATCCCAAGTCCCATTGCAGCCTACTCAAGTAATTTTGCTTAATTTTTCAAGGCCTGTTCTTTTATGCATGATTTTTTTTCTTCAAGATTAACCAACCCAGTTATATTTGAAACTGGGTCTCATTTTCATGTTTTTCTAATTGGTGCAAAATGGATTATTAAGTATAAATTCTGATCAGTGTGCATGGCTGAAGTAGATCAAGCCTAAAAAATACAGTATTTTGTCTATCTGTAGTCAGTATGTGCCTTTAAAATGTATATTTGGAGGCCAACAGCAAATCTGTTTCTATCAAGGATCATTCTTAAGTAATAAATGAACCTCTAACACTGTGTATTATAAACTAAAACTACAGGACTGATACTTTTCTTGATATATTTTGGTGATCTGAGAGCTGACACAAATTAAACTGACTGAAGAGTTTGTTCATATTTGTGGACTTCAGGTAGACTCTGTAATGTATGAACCAGTACATACCTGAAGGTTTACTTTGCTTTATAACAAAACTGTTGTAGCAGTTATGTGTCAGTAATTTAGCTTCTGTAAGACACCTGTCTGTTGTGGACGCTTCTTGCTGAGAGTTTGGAGAGAAGCATCCACTGGACATAATTTTCGTCTGTAATTTCTGCTGTGAAATATATAAAAGTCAGTAAAGATGCCAAATAACTGGATTTGCTCTTTTTCTCTACAAAGACTGTTCCATTCTGTCCCTTATCTGTCTTTCAGTTACTTTCCTTCCAGATACTGAAACTGATACTTGTACTTGAATAAATAGACAATATTATGAGTTAAAATGAATTAGTTTCCTAAAAGCACCGTTTGAAACAGATTAGTTTGCTTTCCCACCTTTAACTCTGAGTGTCTGTATTTCCCTTCTAATGGGCTGTATGAATGGACACCTCACTCCAGTCTTTCTTGTTCTCTCTCTCCCCCAGCTCCTGCCAGGATTTTGACCTTCAGCGGCACGGTGACGACTCCCTGGATGAAGGACATTGTTCTCCCTTGCAAAGCCGTGGGGGACCCAGCTCCAACAGTCAAATGGATGAAGGATAGGTAACCAGCAACTAAATGTATAGCTCTGATAAAACCCATTTCCTTAAAATCCTGAGGCTTGTGATGTGGGCACTTGAACGTGGTCGCAGTAGATGAGGAGTTCAGAAATCCCTTGAACTAATTGGCTGTGGTGATTACAAGGTGTCAAAAGCAGAAGAATAATGAAGAAAGGGTAAAGGAAAACATTCAAAATGTAAAACCTCAGAGTCTTTTTGTTTTACCTTCGGGCAGACAGGATGGTTTTATTCTGAGAAAGCAAAATGCCCAATACAGTGATCCCTGCTGAGGTGTGTCAGTATGTCTTGCCCAGATTTCATTTTTCATTATTCTCTTTTCAGCTTTGGTTTCACAGTTTGACAGAGTCACTGAGAGGCACACTTGGACAATAATTTTCATCCAAGGACGTTGTAAGCAGTGATACTGCAGTGCTGTGAGACCACTGTGGGCATTGATACAAATAGCTATTATTTTATAAAGGATGAACTTTGCAGCCAGGAGCTGATTTACTCTTATTTTGGCACTTCTATGAAACAGCATGTGGTTAAGGAAGGAGTGAATTTCCATTTTCACTCAAATTTGGGCCAGATAATGTGAATTTTTAAAGCAAACGGCGAGTGTTTCCCAACAGAAAATATCCTTTACTCTCATTAAAGAGAACGCACCAGCTCCGCCCCCCCCCTTTTTCTTCCTTCCCATTCTTAGTTGCTTCAAAAAAAAAATCCAATTCTGAGTAATTTTGATTGTAACTTCTTTAATGTATGCACTTTGTTTCCTGTGAGGTAGTAACGGGACACCCAGTCTAGTGATGATTGATGGGCGAAGGAGCATCTTCAGCAACGGGAGCTTTGTCATCCGGACTGTGAAAGCAGAAGACTCTGGATACTACAGCTGTGTGGCCAGTAACAACTGGGGATCAGATGAAATCATTTTGAATTTGCAGGTACAAGGTAAGGCTGTTTGATGCACCTCGTAATTGTTACCGCGACTGTTGACTGCTACGTGTTGGTAATGCAAAGTGTGGGTAAAATATTAATGTGAATGTGTGTTAATGCCTATCTAATTCTTCTAAATTTATAAATAAAATATTTTGTGGGTCAATCTGACTCAGCCATAAACATTTTATGATCTAGCAGGGGGTGCTTTTGGTGGAAAAATTCACACGCTGGCAGTTAAGTCTCTTTGGGAGTTTTTGTAGGATTGACAACTGAGTGTTATCTTCTAGTTCTTCGCTCAGAAAGTAACAGATTATACCTTCTCCTTACAAAAATTACATGTATCACTGAAATATTACAAAATTCAGAAAGACCTGAAGGCCTTTACTTCAGCTTCTAAAAAGCTCTCAACAGAAGTTTACCCCTGTACTGAGACCTGGGACAGAAACTTCATTATGGAGGAGCAGAATTTTATTGATGGTGAATATGAGGAAGCATTTAAAATGAAACATCAGTGCACCTTCAACTAATGCATATCACCAGCTGCTTTTTATGTGCATGTTGAAGTGCCTGAAGTGTGTCCATGATGGTGTTGATCCATATAAAAGCAATGACAATATAGGAATGCACACTGACAGTAATGTGAAGCAGAGCCTGTGTATTCACATACCAAGAATTCACTATGCAGGAGATTTCCTTGCTCCCTTACTCTAAAACAGATACTCAAAGTGCTTCAGCTGGCTGCAAATTGTTGTGCCAGAGGGAAGAAAACACCTGAGTTGGGAATATGGGCCATGCTGTGCTTCAGCACTCTCTGGATGTAGAATCTAAACTTCTGGTGCAAACATATGAGAGCACAGAAAGAGATTATTTCAGCTGCAGCCCCACTCTTCCTGCATAAACCATTCCACTAAGCCTTGAAACAAATATCAGCTTACCTACAATCCAACAGAAACTAAAGATGCTCTTCTGCAATGTTTGGAGTATGACCACAACAGGAAGGAGGCAGAGAAAACACTGTCAAATGGAAACCTTGTATTTATATTTCATTAAGTACTTCTGTAATTGCATATCTTTACTGTTATTGAACTGCAGTAACTAAAAGCAAGTCAATATTATTTCCCTGAGGGACAGAGAAAGAGTGGCATTTAATATGTGGGACCACCATTTTCTGTAGATAGGGTGAAGCTGTGATGGAAGGCTTTACAATAAACCTTTCCCAGTGCAGTGTGTGCAGTCTCTCTCCATGGAGTCAGCCAAGTCAGTCAGAATAACAGAACAAATCCATCTCACACAGAGAGTTTTCCTTCGGAGTATAAACTGTCTCTTTGGTTTTCTTCAGCACTGTTGGGCCCTGTGAGGGCAGCAAAATGAACTTCTCTCCGAACTAGTCCACAGCTGCAAACCAGCAGCCTCTGGTTTGTATCAGCATTCAAATTATTTTGCAATCTGCTGACTTGAGATGAGCTCCCTGGCTTTCCATCCCAGTTCTTCATCCTTCTCCTTGATGGACACCGTCCATGCCTCACTTCTTGTTCTTAAGGCAGCAAAGCTCCATTTTGTCTGTGTTTCTGAGGAGCTTGGAGGTCTCTAGTCACACGTGTTCAGAAGACACTTGAGTGATGTGTTAGCAAATGCTGACCCTCCAGGACTCCAATAAATTTTCTCCCAGCTCTTTAAAGTTTCGCCTGCCATTCTTTTCAAACATCAGCCTCCATGGCCTCACTGCTTTTTTTGTGCCATGGTTCTGGTTACCTCATCTCTACAACAGGGCCAGCTAAAGATTCAGGCAGAAGTCTAAGATGACCTCCCCAGACCATAACTAGTGTATGATCATGTTGGCACAGGACAGAGTTGTCAAGGTGAAAAGAAAACTGGTTGCTTTGCCACTCCCTGTCCCTGAGCTCTGGAAACCTAGCCACTCTACACTGGTGCAGTTTGGGATTACAGTTTGGGATTACTTAGCCCGAGCCTAAACTGTCACAGTTTATAGTCCTATTTCCAGTCTCAATTCTCTATCCCATTTACCAGTTCCGGTTTTTCTTATCCTGGGCAATTTACTGGGATGTGGCATGGCTCTTTCTCTGCCCTTTCATGCTGGAGTTTCATAGAATCATGGAATGGTTAAGGTTGGAAGTTACCTTAAAGATCACCCAGTTCCAGCCCCCCTGCCATGGGCAGGGACAGCTCCCCTAGATCAGGTTACTCAATCTCTCATCCAACCTGCGTGGAAGTGAGTTTTCTCTGAAGGAAAGTGGGCACTGGGAAGATGGGAGATGAGACTTCTGCCTTATGCCTGTGTTCAGTCAGTAGCTGGTCCTGAGAACCACACATAAGAACCTGGTTCTTATATCCCACAGATTAAACACAGATATAATGTTTATAGAGAACAGCAGAACTGAAATGTTTCCAGCCTTTGCTGATAAAACTGTGTCTTCTTTATACCAATAACCTCAGTGGTGTGGAAGAGGTTATGGATCTGCCTCCAATCACAGATCTAACTATGCTGCCTAATTGAGTGGCAGAAACTCATTATACCCCCTTCTTTTTTTAATTTTTGCCATAAGAGCTTGCAAATACAGGTACAAGTGGGGCATCATTTGCAACTTCACATCTGTTTCCTGCCACTAAAATTTCAGCTTCCTCCTAAAACAGATATGAAAAATAATGAAAATGAATGGCTGGGTAGCTCATGTGCTATTTAGGTCTGACAGGACAGATACAAAAAAAAAATCAGAGAAGAACAAAGGTTAAGAATTGAAAGACAAAATTGTGTAGAAAATTAAATGTAAAAAATGAGAGCTTGTCTGCTCTTGTTTTAACCAAGGGTGTCAGCTAAACAGACACTTTGACATAAATCATTTGCATTTTTTGCAACTCAAAACAGTTATTTGATAAATGACTGTGAGAAGTGATTAAGATCACGTCTAATCATTTGATTGCATTTTCTATTTTTAACTGTTTTCCCATCTAGTTCCACCAGACCAGCCAAGACTCACTGTATCCAAAACTACATCTTCCTCTATCACTCTTTCCTGGATACCTGGAGACAACGGTGGCAGTTCTATCCGAGGTAATATAATTCAGGTTAATTGCTACTTCTTACTAAATTCTCATATGTTGATAGGATTCGTATATAATTATGAATGGCTAAAAAAACCAGAAAAACAAAGCAATCTGTATTGCTGTCAACCCTTAATGTGCTCTGTCACCGTGATAACAGCTTTCAGTAAATTGCAGTTTGTCTTTGTGGTGGTTTATTCACACATTTAATCACTTTCTTTCAGCTGTTATGACAGTTACTCTATCGGATTTTCCAGGCATGTAATCTCCAACCACTCATTTCTGAGGGTCCAGGTCCATCATCTGGTTGTTGCTGATTGAAGGGTGCTTAGAAATATCTATCCCTTTCTTTTCCCTTTGAAGCGATCACAAAAGTGGTATTTAAGCTATTACAAGGATGGGGAAAAATGCATTGCCTATCTTTTAGTCAGGGGGGAGCTTTATGTCTTCCTGCAAATGGGACTTTCCCACTTTTATTAGGTCTTTAAAATGACTCGTGGGATTACCTGAAGAATCTGTGTTTTGTGTCTGGCTCATCGCTGCCGTCTGTGCTTTTCCTCCAGGTTATATCTTGCAGTACTCTGAAGATAACAGTGAGCAGTGGGGCAGTTTTCCCATTAGCCCCAGCGAGAGATCCTACAGGCTGGAAACACTGAAATGTGGCACTTGGTACAAGTTCACTCTGACTGCCCAGAACGGGGTGGGGCCGGGACGCATCAGCGAGATCATCGAGGCCAAGACACTTGGAAAAGGTACGTGGATTTCCATCCCCTTTGCTCCCCTAAAGCTCTGGCATCCTGCTGCAGGTCTTGGTTTGATGAGAAGACAGGCTTGGATATTTAATATTTCTGGCTTTGGAAGCATTTCCAGTTTAATATTTCTGGCATTTGGAAGCATTTCCAGCATTTCTCTCCATGCTGTGAGAGAAGAGGCTGCAGGACTTCAAGCTCATCCTGGCTGACATTCTATCCTTATTTCTCCAGTAATTTTTTTCTAAGATGGGTTGGGTGATATTTGGTAAGAGGGTGTCTCCCTTGCCACGGGATATAGCAATTCCAACTGCATTATTGCCATGAAGAAGTTGTTTCTTCTCTTCTTGTAAAAGTTCAGGGGGTTATTTGTCTCGATTTTGAAGGAAGACAGGGAATAAATATCTGAGTAAAGGAAATGGGACCAATGTTTTATTTCTCCCCCAAGCTGGTATTGCAGGAGCCATGCAAATAGCATCCTTTGAGCAGGATCAGTGTCAAAAATAAAGGAAAAGTTGACATTAAGTTCTGCAAGGCAAAACAAACAAAATCCGTGGAATTCTTATTTAGCTCGGCAATGGGTCCCTTGGTCCTGGTTGCTGAGGGAAGTTCCACACTGAAAATATGTGTCAGAACTACGAGCAAATTTGGCTACAGACCCACTTAAAGGGGCACTTTAACACAAGATAGTGCAGTAGTTTTGCATAATGCTCTAAAGGTCACCTCCTCTTGCGTCTCTTCGCCAGTTGTAAGAAACACTCTCGCTTGGTAGCAGTTTCACAGTAAAAATAGTTTATTTTGGTAGGAATGTCAGCCCTTCTCCATGCTCTCCATCACACCAGTGGTGCTGCAGAGTGGGTGTGAGTGGCAGGACTTGCTGAAGCTCAGGGGAGACTGAAACTTAGCTGCAAATGTCCTGAGGTTGTCGTGGTCAGGGAGAATCATCTGCTGACCTTAAAGCAAAGGGACACTTGGAGAAGTAGAATTTGAGGGGTTTTTTTATTTTCATGGGATGTTTCTTTTTGCATGAGATGTAAAATTTAAACATGCTTCAGATAACATCTGAATCATAGAATTGTTTAGATTGGAAAAGATCTTTAAGATTATTGGTTCATGAGACAGCAGATCTCCCAACCTTTTGAGTTTCTCTGGGATTTTATATAAATGTCTGAAAACTACCTGTGTAACAGTTATGGACTGAACAGGTACTGTGTGATTTAGAAGGCTGAGATCACTCTCCTTCATATTAAAGCTCCAGAAGCATCTCTATCCTAAGATGTTAACAGGGGCAATTTCAAATAGTTCATAACACATGGCAGGAATTACAAGTTTCATTTAGATTCCTATAGAGTTCAGAAAAGATTATGTTTTCATACAGGAATGCCAAAAATACCCCTATTTGGAAGAGTTATGCTTCATTATAGAAAATAAAATAGCACATTACAGATAATTTTCACTACATTAGGTGTAACTTCCAGTAGTAAAGATACTTGGTTTGCTGAACAGCTTGCAATAATACTTTTAAATACTCTGCAGCAGTATTTAATTTAAATTACATTTGTTGATGACCTCCCTTGTCCATCTGCTATGCATCAATTCTTAGGTACCATTTTGGCTGTCATTACTCCTGTCTTTTGTAGAACTGCCAAAAAAACTTTAATCATAAACCATCATTTGAGCCCAAAGTGTGACAAGGAAATAAAAATGTCATTCCCTTTCTGAATGGAAACATTTTAACTCAGAAATGCAAAATTCAAAATATATATTATTTTCATGTATGTCATGTGCAATGTTAGCATATAATTATTTTTAATCGCTGTTCTTTTCTTGCAAGTTCTTAAAATTTGTCATTTTTGGCAAATGAAAGTTTCTGTACTTGCAAAAAAGCCTTGTTCAAAAACCACTTCAAAAGAAGACTGGAGCATCAGTGGACAGTCTTCAAGTGCATTTGTCTTTTGTAGTATTTTTGGAGGAAGTTTTGAACTCTTTCTTTTTTTTCATAGCAGTGAGCAGGGGCATTTATTGCTAGGAAGTGTCTGCACTAGATTTACAAGTCATGCCAGACCATGCAAACCAGCAAGTCAGGTCCATCTGGAGACGTATGGATATTTTTTTTCACTTGTAGATTTGGAAATCTGAGTTTGTGAGTCTGGCACATGAGTGTGAAAAAAACATTTAAGAAGGAGGAGTGGGAGAAGTTAAATATATAGCTACTGAGTTCAAGATAAAGTTAAAAGCAGCCTAGAAGTTATTCTCTTAACTTCATAATTTAAGACCCTTTATCTGTAATGTTGAAGCATTTCACTTGAATTATACCGTTGCTTCCAGAGCCACAGTTTTCCAAGGAGCAAGAGCTCTTTGCCAGTATCAACACCACACGAGTGAAGCTGAACCTGATAGGCTGGAATGACGGGGGCTGCCCCATCACCTCCTTCACCCTGGAATACCGGCCCTTTGGGACAATGGTCTGGACAACGGCTCAGAGGACATCCCTGTCCAAGTCCTACATCCTGTATGACCTCCAGGAGGCAACCTGGTATGAGCTGCAGATGAGAGTGTGCAACAGTGCTGGCTGTGCAGAGAAACAAGCCAAATTTGCAACACTCAATTACGATGGCAGTAAGTATTTGGTTTTGTTTACGTCTCACGAACTGTTTTACTCAAGTTTCATAAGTTCAACCTTCCTATTTTTTAAAATTTTTTTCTCACCTTCCTTTTTGTCCCCTTGTAAACCCCATTTTAATTCTGCTGGCCATGCTGTCAGAGAGGTTAAGGTCTCAAGGATGTAAAATGTCTCCTGGTTTCATGGCAATGGGCTGCCAGGTAGGGAAGAGGAATTGTTGATTTGTCGGCACTGCGGAAAAGCTCCAGCACCGAAGTCAATCAGCCATAAGACACGTAATCATAGGACACTAAGTGTCATTAGTTCCAGTGGTTACAGAGGCACTTGCTGGTAATTCAGGCATCTCTTCCATGAAATTTTTGTCTCCCACACGGTTGGTTCCTGCAGCCATTCAGGGGGTGTGTGGCCTCCTCGATATTCCGTGCGACAGTGTCCTTGTGACGCTGCCCAAAACCCATTATGTGACACAACGGAGCTTGTCTTCCGGGAAAGCCTCTGGAAAGCATCTTCCAAGGGCAAAGCAATGCCAGTGCTTTACAGACAGGGGAGAGTGAAGCTAATGGCCATGACAGATGGCTCGGTCATGCCCGGCAGCAGGGCACAGGGGAGGCGGGCGTTGTTGCATCCTGCCCTTCTGCCAGGGGTTACTGCCCACCCTTCAAAAACCAGGACAAGAGGGCAAGAGCAAACATGCCAGCTTGTCAGTCACCCCAGCTCATCTCCTGGCAGGCTTGTGGCAAGGGAGGGTGGCACATGTGTGCTCCCGGTGGCTCTGCGGTGGGAGATGCCTGTACTCCTGGCAGGAAGGCAGCGCAGATGGCTCCAGATGGCAATCCCTTGCATTGCTCCAGTATGAATTGCCAGAGCTTTTCTGGAGACATCCAGTGTAAAAAATCTTGCTGTGTTGCCAGGGATATTGTGCTGTGTTGTGCAACCACTTGGCGACATCTGTACTGTTAAATTAACCAACAGAACCAGTGAGCAAGTTCAAGCGAGAGCTGATGGTTGTCCAGTGACAGCACCAAGCTGGTAATTGTTCATAACTCTGTGTTGGTAACACATCTCCCTGGCACAGATTTGTCCCATCACTCCTCATGTATAGCTCAGGGCAGGGCAGGGGCCATTCCCAGTCAGAAATGTGGGATATGACTCAGGCAGGGTTTAAACCTCAGCATCTTAAACCACTACATCTTACATCATTCCATCTGTATGATTGGAGCACACAAGCCATACCTTAAAATGAGATTTGTATGAAAATGCAGGTCCAGAGCCTTAAATTCCCACTGATAGCACTGAAATCAGATGTATTCTTGCAGTGATCTGATTTCAAATGTTGTCAGGCTCTGCTTTTTGATTGGGTGATGATACTTACCTTGGTTTCACTCACACCCTTTGATTTTTTTGATGTTGCTGTATGGCATCTTTAAAAGAGAGAAAACGAAACAGTGAAAACTATTTGTAGCATTAAATTTCCTGGGCCACTGCTTCTGGTCAGCTGGAAAATTTCTCATTTATGATGTTGCTGGTTTTGTTTGTCAGACATGCTTTGCCAGGACTATATTGTGCCTTAGAGAGGCAGCGTGATCTCAAATACTGACCCCAAGGTTAAGAGGGGCAAACACGGGGATGGAAAAGCAAATTTCAGTTTTCAGATTTTCTAAATTTGTTACCTTTGAGGCAGAATAGAAATGATAAACTGGTTGTTATTATTATTATCATCACCATTGAAAATTAAGATAGTCTATTCCCACATAAGAGATTTCGTTTAAATATTTCAGTGCTTCTAAACCAAAAGCTGTCCCTACAGTTCCCTGTTTATTTTTTCCTTGGTAAACTGCATAGGCTTAAGGAGCTTCAGGGTTGGGAAATTGTGTATTATTATAAATCAACATTTCCTATCAATGCTTCACGCAGGGATTGTTTGCTTTCATGGAGAGGGAGTTTTTTGTTTGCAGAAAACATGCCAGTGGAAACTTCTTGGCCAGCTCCACTTTTGAGTGTTACCCCCACCTCTACCTTTGATTCATCCTGTGATGTGAGATTAGCCCCTTCCAGCTTCCAGGGGTCCCAGCTGCCCTTGGGATAAAGCAGATACAAGGATAGTACTTTGGAGATTAGATAATATGGTGTATGGAAGTTCTGGGATACCGAAAGATGAGGACAAACTCAGGAGCTTTAGCAGCCTTAGGATAAAGCCCTTGTAAACTCTGCAGAAATCCTTGAGTTACGTGGTGTTTGGGTCACTTTGGGCTGCAGGAGCTGATTGCTGCCTGTGGCAGAGCTCCTGAGAAGTATCCTGGCTGAGCATCCTTCACCTGAAATCTCTCTGTGGGAAATCAGGTCAAGGGGTTAATGACGACTTTGTGCTCCCTCCGTTCGCGGGTATTTCTCTTCACAGATTTCCTGACCTCCCTGCCCCTTGTTTTTTGGAACACTTGCACTCAATACTCGAGGAGATATTTTTAGCACCCTAGTGTGTAGCACTGCAAAGGAGCTTCCCTCAGCTGCTCAGTAGCCCTGACATTAAATCAGATCAGCTCCATGGCTGCTCTAACTATGCTAATTGATTCCAGCCCACCAAGGGACTTCCTACCGTGAAGAGCAGCGAGGACAGGGGAAAACACTTAGATTAGTAGTCCTGAGTTCATGAGGTGCAGTGGGAGATGCTGGAAGGGCTGCAACAAAGGGGAAAATGGGGTCAGAGACATTCCAATTACAACTTCCAGGAAGCACCAATCAGGTGAGTTGGCCTGGAAAATAAAACAAACCCTCCCAGTTTATCTGGGACTTAATTCTGAGGAATTTGGCTGTTCCACTCCCAGCCAGCACCCAGGATGCCAATAAATGTTGCTATGCATGGAAAGCAGGATTAGTTTTTGCTAATTCCTAATACAATTGCTGAAAAGCCACAAATGGATAATGTGAAGGTTATATAAACCTGCAGCATGATTTTTAATTAAGCTTTAACTACCTGGATATAAACGTTATGAGGTTTACATTTTACTTGGAAGAGGTATGGATAATGATGATCACATACCTAAACACTTAAGGTTTAACTGAAATTAAGGCCACTCATAATTTGATTTTCATCAAAGTAATAAGGAAAGTAAGACGTAATTTTAGGCAATCTTGAACCCAACAGTCTTTAGCCAGAGATCTGTGTGAGTGTAATTCAGAGAAAACTTTGGCCTCTTAGTATTCATGAGGGTTTAGGAGAATTTGGAGACAGTTATTAGTATTACCTTCAGGAGCTTGAAGTTTCATCTAATAATTTTATTTGCCTTGAGAGTAGTGCAAAAACTGAATCTCAGTTGAAAAAATCCTGCTGTGTGTTTATACCAAGAAATGGAAAATTAGAGGAAAAACAAACAAAAAAGAAAATTATGGGGACGAACTGCAAAGGAACAGTAGAAAAATATTCAAAAAGCAATTATAAGAAAACAGATTTTCCATAGTACTTGATAAAGGTTTGGGTGGTTGTAGCTTTTCTTTTAATCTTTGTCTCTTTAGGGAGCTGCTCTACACTTTATATGCAACTCAGATAGATCTGAAAAAAACCCCCATGACTTAGGATTCTGCATTTTCACTGTGGTTCTAGCACTCACACTGTACTGCATCATATCCCAGTTTTTTATTCTGATGCTGTATGGGACATAATGAGATATATCACTTAATGCAGCAATTAAAATGTAAAAAAGGATGTGCCTGTTTCTCTCTGTCACCCTCTTCTCCTTTCAGCAAGTAAGGAGCCACTTTTATGTCTCAGTAGCCGGTTAAAATTTAATAGCTTCCATCCAAAGTCATCACAGTTCACAATACTTGCGTGTTCCTACCCATTCCAAACAAATATACATTTTATAGCTCATTTGTGGTTGCATTCAGCAGTTTAATAGTAATCAGGAAATGAGGGAGAAGTCTTCCATGACTAAACAGCCTTCCCCAGAAAGCCCTGCATTCTTCTCACGTCCTTCAGAGGTAAAGAAAAAGAGAATTGAAAAGTTCAAGTATTATATATCACCAGGAAGCCAGGTATATTCAAAATGCAAATACGTCCCAGAATGAAAAAGTGAGCTGCCTGCCAGTAGTTGGTAGATTCATTTCCCTGGTTTCCCTCTCAAAATTTGATTGTTTCTCTCCAGCATTACCCTCCTGTTTTACTGATGAGTTTAATGTCAGACAGTCTTTAGCAGATTAGTATCAGCTTGGCCATCTGAATTTCAGATCCCTGCCACTGCTGCACCCCTAGACTTGATGTAGGAACGTTTCTCCGCAAAGGATCGGTCTGATGTGTGTGGCACAAAATGAGCTTTGTCAAATACCAGGAAAAGCCCAGCAGAAATGCTGCAGCAGTGCTATTTTCCCAAAGTAAGGAGTAATATATAGGTAGGAATTCTGACACCTCTTACAGCTCTGTAATGATTTAATAGGACTCAAAATTAATCATAGTATTTGACTGCTTAACGGGCATGGTTGTGCTTAATCAATTAATGCAATTCTTCTTGATTTCTGATAATCTCTGAGTCTGTGCAGTCAGTACCTGTTATCAGTGTGCCTGGGTATATGTGTGCATGGCCATTAGACACACAAATCATCCACCCCAAACAGAAACATCCTTATTAATGTTCTGCAGACAGCTGGAGCACGTGACCCGCCTTATTCCCTGCGAACTCAACCTTTTGTCTTCGTTAATAGGCCTCTAATTTCATGACACTGTTTCCAGGTACAATCCCTCCACTCATTAAGTCAGTTGTGCAGAGTGAGGAAGGGCTGGCAACCAACGAAGGGCTAAAGATGCTGGTGACCATCTCCTGTATCTTGGTTGGGGTCTTGCTGCTCTTTGTGATGCTGCTGGTCGTGAGGAGGAGGAGGAGGGAGCAGAGGCTGAAGCGGCTGCGAGGTAAGAGGATGTTTGTGGCACTCATTTCCACATACACACAGTCCCTGAACGTGACAGTACAAGTGACCAAACTGTTCCATCCCCAGCTGGCACCGTTTTCCTGCAATATCTAATAGACATGAGGTGACAAAGCCTGTTTGTTTTCTACAGAGAGTCCTTATTTTTCAGTTGGTACTAAGCTCCTATAAAAATAATTAATGTTTTCATTGTTATCATGGGAAAAGAAAATCATTCTCATGTGTTGGTGTTTGTTTATTTTCCTTTTTTTTTTTTTTTTTTTTGCTGGCGTTTGCTTCCCTTGTGAATGGTTCTGATAACCTAAAACTGGGGTTGTTTTGAAGGATAAAATCAGATGTTCTAAAGATGAGGGAATTTCAGTTTCCCAGCAGATGCAAACCATGATTCCTGAATTTTAAAATGAAAGTAGCCATATATTAGTAGGCTAGAAAACACAGCCAGATAGTCTCAGATTTTTTGTCACAGCTTTTTCCCCTTGATGTGTTATGACAGAACTATTGCAACACTTCACTGGCCTTTCACTGTTGCTGATCTGTCCTTTTCTCTAATCCTCATTCAAATTCATCTGTTTGCTGTGTGAATAAGTTTTAGATCTGTGAATTCATTCAGCTTTATCAATCTTCCAGTAAATATGCCTGGCTGAGCCACAGCCAAGTTTTTGACTCTTGCAGCCACTTGCAGTTGCTTCTGCCCTGTAGTTTTTGGCACAGAACAGCAGACCTTCCACTGAAGGTGTTGGGGAAAAAGCCTCTCAAATCTCTCACTGAATAAATAGTAAAGCAACTTATCCTCTACAAAAATAAGTCTAATTATTTCCAAGAGCCACCAACTTGTTTAGCTATTTTGTATTTTAACCAAAATACGATCATAGCTATTAACTCCTTCTCACCTTAGCAAATACTCATCTCTCTTTTGGGTCTCGTTTTGTCTTTTGTAACAATATTTTGGATGTTTTTGCAAAAAAAAAAAAAAAAAAAAGAAGAGATACAGGGCTCTTAGGCATGGGCAAACTCATAGATTAAAGAGGACAACTGCCCTTATGTTTCACACTCAGCTCTGCAAATCAGGGCATCTGGATGCTTCAGCTTGTATAATAACTTTTTCATTTGAAACCTTAGAAGTCATTTACCTCTGTGAAGTTTGGGTTGGTTTTTTTTTTTTTAGTTAAAAATATGTGGTCAAGAAACAGAAAGTGTTACCTTCTTAGAAATACTGTGGAATTCCAACCAGTAATGAGCAGGACATTTCAAGCCCCCTGGCTCCAGGAAATGATGGCTGTGCACATTATTTTTTCATGGTTAATTTACAAGTATTCATAGACTCTTGAGTTACAGTCCCTTAAGGAAACCTCATGATCACTGGCCAGTACAGCTTTTGCATAACATAAGAATTCTCTGAACTATTTCCTCTCAGAATATAGGAATTTAGAAAAATATCTGGGCTTCACTTAAACATAGGCAGTGCAAAGGAATTCATCAGTACTTTTGATAAAAGTAATCAGTATTTAGCTAACATATCTGTAAAAATTGCATTTCACTTATCTGAATTTGTCAAGCTACAGCTCAACATCCCATTTGGTCCTGTTTTACTTCTGTAAAGGGACTGAAATTCTTTTTTTGGATCATTTTCAGCCTCTGAGGAGATTTTTTTTCACGTGGTGGCATCCAAGTAATTTCTTAATGTTTTCATTGGTAAATGAAACAGATGAATATCCTTTAATTTTCCTCTGTAGCTTTCCCATCATTTATTAATGTCAAGGCTTTTATCTGGTCCCTTTGCAGTCTTTAGGTAGGTTTTCTCAACTAACACAGTATTCCAGCGACGCTCATATCAGCATCAGACAGAGAGGTAACAGCCTTTTTTCTTTCCCTTTATGGTCTCCTAAATGAAAAATGGCTCCTGTGTTAATTTTTGCATCATGCTACTTTTTATTAAAATACTTTGAGGTGCTTTCTCACTTTGCTCTGAGAAATACAAATGTAAGATTTTACTGTTATTTAATCGTATCACAGTGAGAGATTTTTCAATGTCATCAGTTCTCAGTGAATTTTAGCCTCATTTTTAAAAATCCACTTTGTTGGACATGGCTGCTTGACCACAGATCTTTATTGATTGGCCTCAATTATTCCTTTAGTTCATTTCATTATCTTCATTCAATTTTTTTCATCATTTTGCTCATTGCCAAGATCAGATTGATAGGACTTCAGTAATTCTAATTTTTTTTTTTGTTCATTCTTTTAGAAGGCTGATCCCATGTTAGACATTTTCTGTTCTTCTGGAAGTTACTTCCTCTTCTAAAAGTATATAATAACAATTTAATAAGTACAATAAGTATTGCTGTTCCAGAGAACTCATTACTGAGTTCTCTATGACAGTGTGTGCAAGTTTTTCTGCTCTCCTAACTGAAAAAAAAGAAAAAAATGTTTTGCTTTAGTAATGGTTCAAACCATTACAGTTGTGATCAACTTTCATGAGAATTTTGAAATAGAAATCCTACCACAATCACTGTCATTTTTCCTAAATCATGACTCTGCTGCCAGCTTTCCTCTAGCCTGCGTCAAAAAGAATAATTTCCACACTGGGACCTTCTAGAAGAACTTATGCAAGTTACAGATGTAATTCTGGCCTTTGTGGCTGCAGATGTGTTTTCTTTGAGCCTGCTGGACAAAGAGGAGTGGGAATTGCAGCTTGATTTGCAGTGTGTTCTGCATGCAAACATTTGTGTCTGTGCTTATAGACACAGCAGTCTCTCCATTCTTAATCCTTTCACCCCTTGTTTAGCATGTAGGGACAGTTAAACATTTGCCTTCCTCCTCTGTCACACTGGAGTATTCTGTTTATAAAAAAAAAGCGTAGTTTTTAGCAAAGCCCTGATTTTTTGCCCAGTTTAGTGGTTCCAGCAGTCAGGTCACAAAGAAGGTCAATTGGCTGCTGGAGTTCAAGCAGCCATTCAGTAGGTCAACATGTATTATAACACAGAAGCCTGATGGCTTAATGCTCTTTCTCCCTACTATTAACCCAGCTCTGCTACTCCTGTAATAGTTTCCCCTTTGTTTTTAAATCCAGTTCACCTTCACACAGGCAGAAAGTATTGAGCGTGGTGTGATAGTTCAGAAGTGGCAGGATGCAATCTAAAGCTGTATCACTGCCCCTGATTTCCCAGGGGGCCAAACCAAATGTGCTGGGAATTTTAAAGGTGGCTGCCTCAGCAAATGGGCCTTCCCTTCACCTGGAACTTGCCCTGCTTTGTGCTGGAAAGGGATAGGAGGACGTTAAAAATAAAGGAGTGGAGCAAACAGGCCTCAAGGAAGCCCAGAAATCCATCTTCTCCAGTAGTAGATGAGGAATAAAGGCTAAGAGAGAGAAGCTGGCACTGTGTCAGAGGAACAGAATGCAGAAAGTGGATGGAAGGGGTTTGGTTGAGATTTTCAATGAATAAAAGGAGCCTTTTGTCCATTCCTTTCGAAAATTAATGCAACTCAAGCTGGAGAGATGTGTTGAGATGGTGGATTGTTTCTGCCTTCATCCTCTGGATTTTAAAGGCAGATATTAGAATCACTGGTAAGGAAAATGTTGTAGGTGTTGGAGACCCAAGAGGTGGTTGAGGAATAAAAAAGGTGAGATGGAGAAAACAAAGGCAAACTCAGTAAATGCCTTGGCAGGTGCTGTTAGATTTACAAGAAGCAGATAAAAGAAGTAATGTAAAGTTTCACATAAGAGGAGAGTTGTTTGAAGACAGAACTTGGAATTGTTTTCTTCTCAGATTTGCTTCACTTGGTTGCACAAAAGTCTGCTTTGTTGCTGTGTGATATACTTAAGGACTCTGGAGTCAGCATTTTTAAGTGAGTTTGTTTAGAAGCTGATTGCAGGAGAACAAAGCAGAGTTGTCTATTTTTACTGAATGATACCACAGAAATAATTATAATACATTGATAAAGTTTTACAGAAATCTACGTGAAAAACCAAACTTCAGCTGTGTCTTTTGAACTCAGTATGGAAATAATTATATGCCCAAAGGATTTTCTGCTAATAAATAGCAGCAGTGACAACAACAGGAGAAATGTTTTTCCTTCAGCAGAGCCTCATTTTGCAGGGCTGATCCATGTGGGAATAACCACCTCCTGTTTTGTGTGTTGACAGTCCCTTGAAGACCCAGTAGTAGTTTTGAGTTATTGCTCATGGAAAAACATTCATATTTGAGAGCAACCAAACAAGTTTGTGCCAGGGAGGTTCAGGCTGGACATCAGAAGGAATTTCTTCTGAAGGGGTGGTCAGGCATTGGAAGGGGCTGCCCGGGGAGGTGGTGGAGTCCCCATCCCTGGAGGTGTCCAAGGAAGAACTGGCTGTGGCACTCAGTGCTCTGGGCTGGGGGACAAGGTGGGGATTGATCACAGAGTGGGGATTGGTCACAGGATGGACTCGATGGTCTGAGAGGGCTTTTCCAACCTAAATGATTCTGGGATTGAACAGAGATCCCCATTACTTGTTAAACTGTTCCTGCTTTTAATCTGTTTATGTAATTTTTTTCCAGTTAAGCCACTGGTAACTTGCACTTCTCTAAGCATCTTTTCTCCTACTGAGGAACTAATTGGGCTGTTTGGGGCTGAAATGCAATTTCAGCAAAATTAGGGACTTTTGGAGGCTATTTTATTCTTGCCACTGATCCGAGAAACAGCAGTGGTCTTACACATGGCTGATTCAAATCACTTACTTCCTAATAATGCATCTATCAAATAGATTTTCATTTGTGATGATATTTCTTCTATTTTCTTCTAGATGCAAAGAGTCTGGCTGAAATGCTTATGAGGTAAGAATAGATTTTTTTTTTTTTTTTTTAAATTGAAAATTGTCTGTCAACTACGGCATCGTATTTAAAAATGATTGTAGGGACAAATGGGGAAGTAAACTTTCTGTTTCTAAACCCTTTTTAAAAATACACCCTGTGACTGTCTGTTAAGAGCTAGGACACTTGATGGTTAGAAATGAGAGAAAGAAGACAATTTGTGGACAGTATCTGTGAGGGAATACAATGATAAAAAACCTGATAACTTGTGCTAGTAGATTAAATTGTAGAAGCTGTGTAGGTCCATTTCGACATTTTTCCTATTCCAAATAAACACTTTCATAATATGTATCAAAGTAATTGCTCTTCAGAGATCATCTGATTAAAGGCAATAAATTTCTGGATGTGAATATCTCTAAACTTTACAGCAATGTTTATGTAATTCACTAGTCTTAGCTGTTTATACCCAAAGGTGTAGAAGAGCAGGTAAATCCATTTATTATTTTTCAGTTCTGTTCCATCAGCTCAGCATTCATAAATCTAATTCAGCTGTTGAATTGCATCACAATGACTATCCTGG
Organism: Chiroxiphia lanceolata; assembly: GCF_009829145.1. Classification (NCBI taxonomy): domain Eukaryota; kingdom Metazoa; phylum Chordata; class Aves; order Passeriformes; family Pipridae; genus Chiroxiphia; species Chiroxiphia lanceolata. The sequence continues at coordinate 3,808,736 of NC_045638.1, read as the reverse complement.
CACCACAATTCTTTCAAAGTTGGAAATTTCATATCCTCAGTGTTTATTGTTTTGTCTAGGGAAAATACTGAACTTTAGAACTGCTGCATATATTTGAAACTGGGATCACCAAGGGATGATTTTTAAGTTCAAACGAATTTTGGTTTGCTGGCAAATGTATTTATATTCGAGCAACAAATTTGAGAGCGCCACAGATATTTTATCCAATGAACCATACTCGAACTTCCTCACCCGTGATAAACTTCACATCCCTTTTTAAGAACATACTTACTAAAGACGTGGTGACAGATGGGTTTAGTGTAAATTCAGCTCTGTGCCATCGGTCTGCAAGTACATCTGAGTAAGCCCACTGATGTTAACAAGAGCAGTCATGCAGGGCAGGTCACACCCTCCCCCTCTGCCCGTCGGAAAACCCTGCAAGCAGCAGGCTGTGGGTCTCAGCAGCTCCAGGAACATGTGCTCTGGTGGTTTTGGTGTCACAGCAAACAGCCCAGATTAGCATATGCAGCAAGTCTGCTCCCTTAAGAAACCCAGCACGGACTGGCTGAAGCTCCTGCATGAAGACATCCAGTCCAAGTGACCTCTGCTCAAAACAAACCTGGGGAACCTCTGCCTTAGCCCTGGTTGGCTTCACAAGCCTCGTGGCCACCTCTGCAAGGCTGTTTCAGAGCCTCACTCCTCTGATACTTAAAAAACTTCATCAAACTGCCAACATAAGTGACCAGGTTTGAGCCACTTTTTCCTTTGGTGATGGTGACCTTTAAATTAAAGGACTTTTCCCTGGCTACCTGATGTACCCAGAGGGCAGCCAGGTCCCTTCTCAGCCTTTAGTTCAGAGCTATTTTTCAGGGTAATTCATCTGCCACCATTTCATTTTGCTTTTCCTGGCACCAGCATTGAAATATGATCATCAAGCCAGTTTCTCTCATCTCGTTTATTAACAAATAATCTTGGTTTTTATTAAATAGTCATATTTTATATTTCTTTCCCAGAAGTGTGAACAAAAGCAAATGACTATTACATCAGAACTTCAGAGGAAGTAGGGGATATAGGACTACATTTGCAGACACATCAGAACTTGGAACTCTCATTTGTGATAAATCTGGGAAATACCTTCAATCAGACCTGAGCTACCCATCACCATTAGATATTCCTGAAAATGCATCATTTTAATAATCAAAGTATAATAAACCCTCTCCAAAGCAACGGTCACATATTATAAAGACTCATATTTTTTTATAGCTTTTAGATTTCACCGAAATTTGCTCTGATAAAAATATCAAGAAAGGGGGTATGTGGGGAGAGGGCAGGAAAGATGATTCCCTGCTTGGTAGGAGGGTGTGAGGGCTGGAGAGAGCTCTGTGTGTCTTTCCCTTTGAGGAGATTTTTGTGAGCGTGTGTAAAGCGGATTAAGAACGGAGCTTTAGTCTCTGCTTTGAAAGTCTCTGGCTTTGGCTGTGTAAGTCAAATGTCTGTGGAGCAGGATAAGCCTCAGAAGTCAGCAGTTTAAAGGGAGCTGCACAACTTGTTGTTGATACCTTAAGCTCACAAATAAAAACTCACAAATAAAAACTCACAAATAAACTGCTGCTGGACAATCACAGCTTTTTTTATTATTATTTTTTTGGGTGAAAGCACCAGTCCAGCCACACTCTTTGAAACAGTTCACTGTGAATCAGTTTAGCAATTCACAGAGCTTTTAAATTTTGAGCACGAGGTGAAGGATCTTTTCTCCCCAGATATTCCTCTGTCAGGCTGATTACTTACAAAGATTTAGTTTTCCATATGTTTTTATGACAACCAGCTTGGGCAACCAGGAAACTGTGGGGTTGGTCTGACTCTCTGCCAAGGACCCAGAACGACTCTGAGTTTCCAGAGCATCATATTCAATCCCTTTACATAACTAGCTTGACATGTTTAACCTTCTGTGCACACAGAAATTTTCAGTCACTCAAATAAATATTTTTGTAATAAAGATCCAGAAAGATAGCTTAAAAGGGGGTATTATGTTAACTGTACAGTCTTTCAAAATGCCTTGTCCAAAGTACTTCCTCTGGAAAAGGCCCTTTTATCCACAGACTGTACATAAAAGCTGTTCTCAATCAGACCCAAAAGCCCACGTGCCCAAGTACCTGTTTTAAATAGTGGCCAAAAGCAGACACTTTATTAGAGTAAAAGAATGCAGCAAATGCTGAGAGAGCTGGGGTTGCTCAGCATGGAAAAGGCTTTGGGGAGATCTCATTGAGGCCTTCCAGCACCTTGAAGGGGCTTTTAAAAAGGAGGGAGAGGGACTTTTTATATGGGCAGATAATGACAAGGGGCAATGGTTTTAAACTGACAGAGGGCAGGTTTAGATTGGATATTAGAAATAAATTCTTAACTCAGAGGGTGGTGAGGCCCTGGCACAGGTTGCCCAGAGAAGCTGTGGCTACCTGATCCCTGGAAGTGTCCAAAGACAGGTTGGATGAGGCTCTGACCTGCCTGATCTAGTGGAAGGTGTCCCTGCCCTGGCAGGGGAGTTGGAACTGGATGATCTTTAAGGTCCTTTCCACCCCAAGCAATTTTATGATTCTATGACTCATTCCCCAGACAAGGCTCCCAACAATTTGGAGCTCAGAGATTCTTTGAACCAGAGGGAGTTAATTATATTCTACGCAGATCCTTACAAGGTCTGACAGGTAAAGAATACCACATGCTTATATTTGGGGATTTTATAACTGTAAATATAGAAAAATAAGGGTAGATACATTTTCTCCCTTTAAAGAATTAAGTATTGTACTCCTCATCCCCCAGACTGTTACAATAATTTGATGCCTGAATTTTCCTAGGTTAGAAAATACTTGGGCACCAAACTTCAAAACTGAAAGCCTAAAGCTCTTTGTCTTGTTTCCGAGTCCTAGAGGCACTTCATTGCTGTTGGCCCTTTAGGTTTTTATAAATTGAAAGTTGAGCCAGTGTGGTTTGCAGAAAATAATCCAAAATTCCTTGAGCCAGAGTGAGGCAGCCCCCTAATCAGCAGCAACCCTCTTACTTCTGCCAACTGCCTGTGCCGTGTTTGGACACCTCATGTCACTGCACTGCTGTGTAAAGTGGAATTAATTAGACCAGCGGGGAGGAGGAGAGAGATCCCACAAACCAAGGCAGAGCTCTCAAGCACAGTAGGGAATATTCCTACTTTAAAGAGCTCTGGATTCCAGTTCGGGCTTGAAAAACCTTCCATGTATTTTGGATAAAGGTGTTCCTGAAGACAAGAGTGGGATGGGGAATTCTCTCCTGGCAGGTGAGCAATGTAACTGCAAACCTGGGGAACTGTCCTCCTGCTCCCTGTGGTCCAAACAATATTTTCTGTGCAGTTGAGTACTTTCCAATAATAGAAATACAGAGCATTCATCCTGCAGAAGAGATTCTGGGATTCTGGGATCTGCATTCCTTGAATAAGATGGCTGATTTGATCCCTGTATTTCCTTCATCCCTAGTGAGTGAAGAGGGGTGTAATAATGCATTTACTAGACTCAGTTTTGCATTGCACAGATTCTATATGTGTCTGATTGCATGTGTCCTGTAACTATTGGATTATTGAAATTTGACATTAAAAATTCAGTTTCCTAATTGCTCACAGCTTTGCTTTACATTCCTGGGACAAGCCCAGAGTAGTCCAGCTTTTCAAGGGCATGTCTTCAAGCATATCTAGGACACAGATAATATATTAGTCTCTGATTCTCTCAACATTTCAGCAACTTGAGTGGAAACCAACAGGACAGTGGCCTCTAATCCATGCAGAGACTTTGAGAACATCGGCGTGGAATTTATCTGCATTTGACAATACTAAATGACTTTGAAAAATTGTGTACTTAATAAGACACTGTAGCTACTGTTATCCACTGATTATATACAGAGAAAATTCTGGAAGCCCCTGGGTAGCTCTTCTGATAATTTGCTTCCATGGTGATTAAATGCAGCAGAAACGGGGCACCAGTTGTGGGCTGTTTAACTGTGTTTCAGCTGTCCACCTGCACATATGGAAAAACTACCACCTAATCTCCCCAGGAAAAGACAGAGACATTAAATTTGAGATGCATGGGTAGTGTTGATGCTGGGGACAGCAAGAGCAGGGAAAGCCAGAAGGTGAGACTCAGCCAGAGAGGTGAACCCGTGTGCATTTAGGTCCCACTCCTGGATGTAGAGCAGAATTGCTGACCACATGACTAGAAAATTCCTCCTGGAAAGGACTCTAGAGAACCTCCAGACCTGAGATAATCAGGTCTTGCTCACATGGAGGGACAGCAGGAAATTAGCCCACAATTCCTGGAGATGTGGGCTCATCTCACACGCATTAATCTCCGACGTCGAGGCCCGTGCTGGGGAAGAGCAGAGCTTATCATCAAGCAGCTTAATAGTCCTCTGCTGATTCCATTAACAACAATAATTCATTGCCAAAGCAGAATTAAACTGAGTGATCTACAGCTATTTTACACCAGAAAATGAGCCTCCACTTGGCTTTAAAGCTCTTTGAAGTTGGAGCACTTGGATCACACCGCTGGCTGATTTGTCAGAACTCCCCTCAGCCTCCCTGCGTAAAGTGTTTTCAAATGTTTCATTTCATCCAAAGAGTAATTACATCTAAAAGGGCAGAAAGTTCCTGGGTTTTTAGTGCAATCTTGGTGCAAGCTGTGAGCAAGAAATGACTGCAGCACTCAGTTTTACCATCCATTTTCATTTTCTTTCAGTAGACAGCTCATATAAGAAGTCATTTTCTGGTACACAAACTTTAAAATGAAATTGTTTCAATTTGCATGATGGTAGAATAATTGGTTTATGTTCATTTTTGGAGTATTGCATCAATCAATTAGATATAATCCATGAATATAAACAAGATTTGCGATTTTAGTCTTGGAACATCAATTGGACTCAAACCTTTCTTTATTTTATGCAATCTATTAACAGTATTCCTAGTTATTAATTTACTTTTTCATTCATCAGTTTGAGTGATATTTGGGACTTATCTAATGAAAAATAATGAAAAGATTAAAAAAATAATTAGAAATTACTCAAGACATCATTTTCCTACCAACCTGTTTGATCAGCTGTGTGCTGCTTTACTGAGATTCATGAGTAAGGAAAGAAAAAGTCCATCTTCCAAAGTGTTTTCACTAATTTCATTATGTGACAACACTTGAAGAAAACTGTATGAAATTTTCAGGAGATTCCCACTGATAAAGAATAGAGCAAATCCCTGCACACTGTACCTTCATCTAACAGCTTGTCATGTGCAATAAATTAATACTCTGCACTTGTTCTGAAGAGGGGAAAATAAGACCTATGAGTGTTTCTGATGATTAGGGTGACATTATTTTTGTTTGAGCTGGACAGACTTAAAATGAGGATGATTGCAAACATGTTTTCATTGAGGCAGAGTGTTGAAGTGTTCAATTCTCTTCTGTTTTCAGCAAGAACACCAGGACATCAGATACACTTAATAAACAGCAGCAAACACTGAGGATGCACATAGACATTCCCAGAGCACAACTTCTGATCGAGGAGAGGGACACCATGGAGACCATTGGTAAACTTGGGCTTATTTTCTCTGAATGTAATGGGCACTTTTAGGTGGAATTCCTTTACCTCACACCATTTCTTCACATCAAGAGAAAAAAGAGCTACAAAGTAATTTCCCACATTTGAAAGCTGAACTGATTTTTTTTTCCTCCCCTTTGAGTCATTTCCCACTTTAAGTAATCTCAGTACAGTATTTAAAATAATGCAGGACATTAGGAAAATGAAGCTGTTGGAAAGAGCCTCTTGAAGAAAATGTAATTGAAGACTGGCAGTTTTATGATTTTGATTTCTCTTTTGGCTCTGAGTAGGCAGTTGGATCACTGGCACTACTTAGAGTGAAAATGAACTTCTGAAACTACAATCTCAGTATTTAAAGATTTGCTACAGCCAACTTCTAAAACTTACATGTTGCATATTGTATCCACCTGTTCACAGCAAATGATATTTCAACATTTTGATCAGTTTTCAGCTTTTGTATATCTGTGCAAAATTCAAATCTAAACTGCTTGATACAACAGAAAACAAGATTTCTCATGTGGCTGGCACATAGCTGAACTGTCATGAAAAACAGAATTGTTTGGTGTTGTTTGTTTGGGGTTTTTTCCCCAAATAATTTAAACACAAGATGTCTGGAAACACAGAAGAATAAAAATCCAACATTTTGTGACTGTAGGGGTGCACACTGTGGCAAGACACTCTTGGCTGATCTCGTTAGACTCCTAACTTTACTTTTTTGGGGTAAAAATCTGTGTAAAAGCAGCTTTTGATGGCTGAGAATTAACAGCATCCCAGGGATGGTGTGGCCAGAGAGGAAAGTCAGCAAGCTGAGAGTGACATCTCTGCACCTCCTGCCCATGCCCATCCCAGATTTGAAAAGGAGATGCTTCACCTGAAATACAGACTTTTAAAATCATGATTGGAGCTTCCCAAAGCCTGCCCTTCACCCTGAAGAACAGCTTTAGCTTTTGAGTTACAGCTGCTGAGCAGTGGAGGGGGGGGGGGTCATAGTGAAAATACTATTAGTGCCTTAACTGCAGCAGTGTGATCATGGCCTGGTAACAGCCAGCTTTCCACACAGCACTCAGAATAAGCTGGGATTTTGGCAGTGTTTGACAGAGTTTGCTGCCAAGAGGCTTTATTCCCAACCTGAATAAGAGCTCATCTTTTGCCAGAGACGGAGTGATTTGATTTCATAATGCTCATTCTGTTTATGGCCTTCTTTGGGTAAAAAATGCTGGTTATGTTATTGTGCAGAGTTGTTCGCCCTTGTGGTGTCTTGTCAAGTTAAAAAGAAAACCAAAACAAAAACCAGGAATGCTTAGAAGAAGCAGATCAACCTCTGCTGACTGGTAAATGCCCAGAAACCCTACTGACTGCCAGTCCCCTTGGAATACATTACAAATCCATATAGCATTGCACAGTGGGAAATCCTTGTGGCTTTTACTGCTGTTCTGAATGGATAAAAAGACTGTAAAGAATGCAAAAGAAAGTCTGATAGCACAGCAAATAGTTGTTCTGCAAGCAGTGAAAGATTTATTGCTGTTAAACCATCCATGATCAAGGGGACCAGATTCCTCTTTGGAGCAAAAACAAATAAATAAATACACAATGCAGAGATCACAACTGAAACAAAAATATTAATAAATAGTAATAAAAAAGTAAGTGCTGCATAGCACTGGTTTCCTGCAGGGATCAAGGTCTGTGTAGAAATTTGGTGAATATATCCAACCCCACAGGGAAGAAACAGCAGCAAAACCATAAAGCAGTAAAGCTCACCTTTTTTCTTCCTTTCCAAGGTCAGGCTTCCCACCTGTCTTTCCACCTGCAGGAAAAGCAGTCCTGGGTCATGGCAATCCCTCCTGCAATACCCTGTCTCTGGAGAAAAAGGGGACTGCTAGAGGGTTCATTAGCAACATTACCTAATGACCTCTCTTTGGGGAGACATGGGTGATTTCACATTAAAAATCAGGAATAAGTGAACAGTAAAAAGGAATAAATTGAATATGTAGTTGAAAAGCTCATCTGAGCTTTCTGGAAATGAAGGGGAAGAGGGCAGTGTTCAAAAGATGGGAATGAAGGAAATAGGGCTGAAAATAATTGCACACAAATCAGCTTTTTGGGAGGATGTTTAACAGTCTGCCTCAGTTCCATATCTCTAAGGTGAAATCACAAAGAAAATCACACTTATTCTTTAGTTTTGTGTGAACTTTCAATTTAAACCCAGAGGTTCCCAAGGTGTGATGGCTTCAGAGCCACCCCCAGTCCTTCAGAGAAAAGTCCTTCAGCTGCCTCTGTCCGTGGTGGTGCCCAGCTGGAAATAAGTTTGGGGACTTATGAAGGCAACCCCAAAATTCACTACTCATTCTCCAATGGTTTTTTTTTTTTTGCACTTACAGATGACAGATCGACAGTTCTGCTCACTGATGCTGACTTTGGAGAGACATCCAAGCAGAAGTCCCTGACTGTCACCCACACAGTCCATTACCAGTCTGTGTCACAAGCCACAGGACCACTGGTGGATGTTTCTGATGCCCGGCCAGGCACAAGTAAGCCCATGAGAAAACGGGTTTTTCTAGAGAGGAGAAAGCCATAAAAAAAATTATTACTGTGCTCCTGCACTTGCGTCCTCATCCTTCTGTCTGAGAGTAGAGAGATATCTATTTAGGTCAGCAGAGAACTTTTCTTAAACAATTGCACTTAGGGATTCAATAAGGTAAAAATTGCATGTGCATCTGAAATGTAGGTGTAATTTGAAATAATTCATACCTGGCTTTCATTAGACCAAAAGCATGCTGGATTTTAATTTCCTGAATTTATTGGGTAAATTAGCTTAATGGCTTTTAGTGTCTAATATAATTTTTTTTCCTCTGTGATCAATCTTTATTGTATTTCAAAATACATCTTTCCTCCCTGCCTCTCCATCAGGCAAGAAATACATTTCTCATTATTGTTTTTTCAAAAAAAAAAAGTTTTATTTCTGGTTTTAGTTATTTTGCCAAATTACTTTTCCCAGATATATTCATGCTGAGTTATTCTTATAGTGATTAAAATCCTATCATAAGTTAATATACTGATGCAATCCATTCTTCCCCTTCATCTCATGAATATGTTCCATATCTATGTAAATGGGGAAAAAACCACTAGATTGAAGGATTACTTATGAGTTAGGACTTTTATATAAGTGGAGTTCACAGCAGTGTGCAGTTGCTGAAATCACTTGGATTATTTCTATCCCCTGATCATTTTACAATCTGTTTATTTGGTGAGTTTGGTGAACATAAATGCTGAAAGTTCAGTTGCTAGAAAGCAGATTGTTTGAAAAATCTTCATCTCATCCCCATTTCCACCCCAGTCTTTATAAAAAAAATAGCTGTTCTAGTCCTGGCCCCTTTCTGCTTTTATACCTCTGTCAGCTTGAAGACGTGGTCAGTCATTTCTTGAGGACTAGATTAATACCACAGTACTAATATTACTACCATATTTTTCCTCTGTGGAGAGTCATGGCCTTTGAATTAGAAGAGTCAATGTACAATTTTTGTTTTCCTCCTGGGACCACTCTTGTCTCACTCCTCTATTTCATGTTCATGCTGGCTGGCCTGATCACTGAGAGCAAAAATACCATTTTATCTTTTTTATCATGCTGGCAGATCAAGATTGTCTGATTGAACATTGGTTTCCAACCCTGCCTTTTCTAATAAGGAAAGAGGCAAATCTCATGCTTGTATCAGACCACAGCACTTTGTAGCCCCAGCAACTTCTTACCTAATGCCTTTATTGTGTGAAACTGTGTCCTTCATTCCACTGCAGCCAGGGAGAGGATCCTTCAAATTAAACATGGATTTAACTCATGTGTAGGAGTATGATCGGTGTCCAGCCCTGCTTTGGAAATAAAAATCCACCATCACCTTTATTATGCAGTAAAGATCTGATTGCAGAAGGGTTGGATCAAAGAATTCCAGAGAGTTCTCTGGATAGAAGGCACCAAGACAGCTTTGACAGAGGCTGGGCTGTGAGATTTTGTCCAGGCTCACAGCTTTCTCTGTGAGAGGAGAGCAGTGCCCAGTTGGGTCTCAGAAGTTATGGATCCTCCCACCTGAGCACACTCACACTCACTGGGTGGCAAATATTCCCTTACAGCACTTTTTAAGTTGTTCTCTTGTTCTAATTTATTTATTTATAACACAGATGCTCCGTGACCCTTTGCCTTGCTCACCTCAGCTCTCTGCAGTTCTGTCTCAGCGTGTGACAGCAGAGCTGGGGCACCAGATGGAAGCTGTTTTCCATCACACTGCAGCTCTGGAACTTGCTGTGTGTGTGCTGCAGAGCCTTGCACAGGCACAGCACAGCTGGGGCAGAGCTGCTGCTCAGCACATGCTCAGCAGGATGAGGACTGACCTCCTGTGTGCTGGCAGGAGGCTCTCCCAGCTCCTTCAGGCTGCTGACAAAATCCCATGGCATCAGAGAACAGTTGAGGTTTGAAGGGACATCTGAACACTGGTTAGTCCAGCCCCTCTGCTCATCTAGGGCTGGTTGCCCAGGGCCATGCCCAGATGACTTGGATGTCTCCAAGGATGGAGAATCCACTGACTACCACAGCAACCTGTGCCAGGGCTCGCTCCCCCTCACAGTGAAGTGGCTCCTGGTTTGCAGAGGGAAGCTCCCATGTTTCACCTTGTGAAATGTCTCTGGTCCTCTCACTGGGCACCACTGGCAAGATCCTGGCTCTGTCCTCTTTGCACTTTCCCTTCAGGTATTTTATACACAACGATGAGATTCCCCCTGATCCTTCTCTTCTCCAGACCAAGCAGCCCCAGCCCCGTGCCAGCAGTTGTCCCACCAGCACTCTCCTCCTTTCTTTCATCTTTTCCCTCAGAGCAAGCACAAGGCTCACTTCTGGCCACTCCACAGCCACGTGCCAAATTCCCACAGCTGGTTTATAAAACCAACAGGCTGGGAATGTCATGCCAGGAGTATTTTTGGATGTTATCCACGTGAGGCAGCTCTGTGCTGCACTACCAGGAGGATCAATTATCAATGGCACCGGGCTCTAGTTTTTCCACTGCTGTAGGGGAAGATGAGAAATAGGACAGGGATCAGACCATAGCTGGTATTTGTAAATAAATACCTTGTTTCTTTGAAGCAGCAGAATACAAATTCTCACTGGGAATGCTTAGGCAGAATCAATGCTCAGAATCATTATCTGGGTATTGGCTTTTTGTTTTTAATTGCTTCTGCTAAAGTCTCTTACCTCAAAGACTGACAACTTCACCATTTGAATGTCAAAGAACATTTGAATAGCTTTGAATTTTTCATTTCTAATACCCTTTCTCTCTATTGTCAGCTATATCCTTTCAAAAGGTTGGAGGAGAAATCCTTCAGTGCTGATGTAGTCACTCTCTGTTTGCCACATAATGATTTTTTCTCTTACACTTGCTTTGTTAGACTCACTTTTAGAGAAGAACAATTCATTAATAAAATTAAGGAGGTCAATTTTGGCACATAGTTTGCTTTTACTCTCTTAGTCACCCTATTATCTCTAGGATGATAAAAAATGGAACATTGCTGACCTTAAACAAGTAGGAAATTATTTTTAAAGTTTAAGAAATTGTATTAATTTACTAATTGTTTTAAAGCAGTCAAACCTCTATAAAACTGTTCCTGTAAATCTGATGGCACTATTACAACTCAAGTTTTATGTCTTGGCTACTTGTTGAGATAAAATTGGGAATCTGTAGCTGATCAATACTGTAATATAGTAATAGTATGTCCAGAACAGCAAATTGTATCACCACATTTCTGAGAAAACCTTTTTAGAGACTGAGAGTAGTTATTGTGAGGTATTTCTGGGGGCACATCTATGCTGATAATTTACCTTACACTTCACTTGAGGTGTGGAGTGAAATCTCTCACCAAATCTACTTGCCTTGTGCTCTTTCATATCCCAAAGTGGTTTTAGTACTGGAGAACCACTTGTGTTGGAGTAAAGGGATAATGAATGTGTCAATGGAAGACTGATGGGGCTCCCAGCTCTTCACTGCACCTGCAAATGTAGAGTTTTATTAGAAAGAGGGTATTTCTAAAAAGCCTTAGCAGTTTGGTAATGAGCATCAGCACTTTTCACTGTTCATTTTTTCCCTCCCAAAGAATGTTTTGGGTTTGTTCTTTTTTTAATCAACATCATTTCAGTGGCCATCCCCTTCTGGAAGGGGAAAGCGAAGGGCCAAGTGACACAAAGTCAAATAAATGAGTAAATGATTAAGCAGAAGAATAGTTTCAAATATAATAAAGGTTAAACAAGGAGAGGTATAATACTGTTCAAACATATTCCTGATAAAATGGAATCCAGGATTACTCTGGCCTCCTCCTCAGAAGGAATTGCCTACTGTCTATCCTGATTTTAGGGGAAAAATGTTCATCACATGAAAAAGCAATGTTAGAGCTAGAGAGAAGTAGATGTGACTGGCCTTTCACCATGAAAACCAGTATGAGTGTTTCTGTTCTCTGTAGAAGAACAAGTATCTGACTTCACTCACATCCAGTAATTTACAGGCAGGGGTTTTCATCTCTTCATAATCCATCCTCTAAAATGTGTAGGCCCCTAGGTTACCTCCATAGGGTAACTGGTGACCAGTGACGGGTTGGATCTCAGGACAAGGTTCTTCCCCCAGAGGGTGGTGGGCACTGCCCAGGCTCCCCAGGGCAGTGGGCACGGCCCCAAGGCTGCCAGAGCTCCAGGAGGGTTTGGACAATGCTCTCAGGGACAGGGTGGGATTGTTGGGGTGTCCTGGGCAGGGCCAGGGTTTGGACTGGATGATCCTTCCAGCTCAGGATATTCTAGGATTCTACAGCTCTGACAGGGCTTGTTTCCTTACCAACCCACGAGGCAAAGCCCCTCTGTGTGATCCCCCCGCAGACCCCACCACGAGGAGAAGCGCCAAAACCGGGCCCACCGCTCGCAACCGCTACGCCAGCCAGTGGACCCTCAACAGACCTCACCCCACCATATCAGCTCACACCCTCACCACGGACTGGAGGCTTCCCACCCCCAGGCCAGCGGGATCAGTGGACAAGGAGAGCGACAGCTACAGCGTCAGCCCCTCGCAGGACACAGGTACGGGGCTCTCCGCAGGGAAAACGGGAACAGCGGCAGCTGCAGGAATGTCCTTGCTCCTGGATGTGCTTCGTTTGGTGCTCGGGTGTCATTATTCTTTCCCTGCTGGGCTGTTTTTCCTGCAGGGTGTTTATAAAGGGTGCCGCAAAGCGCTTGCGGTGCTACTGATAACAAATATTGCGCCCCTGGTCCTTCACACTCGTGCTGGAGTCTTTTGAAAGGTGATTTTTTTCCTGTAGCTTCCTGAAGGAAAAGGAAAAAACACGATAATTTACTGCCTGAAATGGCATTGACTGGGAAGGGGCAGTTTTAGCAACCAGGAATGTCCCCGAGTCACACGTGGAGTGGTTTTCAGGTTTGAGCTACACTCACATTAGTATTTATGTTTTTGCATCCATGTAATATGTTCACAGGGTTTATTTTAAGTGCAAAAAAAAAAAAGGAAGGAAAATTCTGGAAGTACAGTCCAAGTCCAAATCCATTCATAGCACTGAGTTCTGCAGGATCTAGCTCTGATTTTCCTGGGAAGCAGCATAGGGTTTATTCCTCTGGATGACAAGTGGGGAGACACTGAATACATATTATGCCTGCAGTCTTCATCTCTTCTCGCTACCTTCACATTACAAATGCAACTGTAACTGAAAAATAAGCTTTATCCTCTGCCCTACACTGAACAAGTGACAAAAAAGGCAAACAAATGAGTAAATAATTAAGCAGAAGAATAGTCTCAAAACAAATACAATAAAGGTTAAATAAGAAGAGAGGTAAAATACTGTTCAAAGGTATTCCTGACAAAAGTGAATCCAGGATTACGCTGACCTCCTCCTCAGAAGGAATTGCCTACTGTTTATTCTGATTTTAGGGGAAAAGTGTTCATCAAATGTGTGTCAGAGCTAAAAAGTAGTAGGTGTGACTGGCTTTTCACCATGAAAACCAGTATGAGTGTTTCTGTTCTCTGTAGAATAACAAGCATCTGACTTCCCTCACATCCAGTATTTCACAGGAGTTCTTGTCTTTTCATAACCCATCCTCTTAAATTTGTAGGCCCCTGTGTTGCCTCCATAGGGTAATGGCAGTCAATAGACACTTCCAGCCACCTGACAAATTTCGTCTTGAATTCTTCAGGTAGAATTATCATAAAGCTTTAAGGATTAATTCTTAATAGCTACACAAACATAAACAGCAAATCTTCTCTCAGAAACCCTTTCTGCAGACATTGCAAAATTTCAGGTGCATTTGGATGTGTTCCAACATGTTGTCTCCCAAGGATATGTTTCCAATGTGTGTGGCAAAGGGCAGAAATTAAATTTACTGTGTGGTTTAATGGACAAACTACAATTTTGTAAACAGACTTCAAAATCTATATCTTAACATGGCTACACTCCTATTCTGTGTCTACCTTTGAGCACAGTGATTCATGTAAGGGATAGCAAGTTTTAGGTCATGCTGACGAAAGGTTTTCTTATGCCAAAATGCAGCTCTATTATGCCACTTGTTTCTGGGAAAAAAATAGAGTTGGTTTAATCTAAACTTAAAATTTTCAAATAAATGTGTAGCCAAAACATGTGTTCAAGAATCAGTTGAGCTAATATGGATGTTTGATCCCTTTTCCAATATGGAATTAATATTTCTGAAGCCAGTTCATGAAGTTGATATTTGGCAGAATTTAGCACTTCCTATAAAAGCAATTCCAGGCTTACAAAGCAGAAGCTTTTAAGCTTAGAAGAAATACATGACAGCAGTTTAAAGCTGTAACTAAGCTCAAATGTTCTAACTAGAGGCCATTGGAAATTTTCTGATTAATCTATATTCATGAAGTTCATGGAGTTTCATAAAGTTCTTCCTGGGCTTGGATGAACTTCCATCAAATTTAACGTAGGTGTTCAAGCAGATTGGTCCTGGAATTGGTCCTTGGTGTTCAAGCCTGAGCTTCCCAGACTGAACATTTTATGATCTTTGCGTGACCATCATATTTACAGACACTGCTCTGTGGCACTGGGCAACTGCTGCCTTCTGGGACTTTCCAGCTGACCAGAAATTTGGAAAGACATTACTGTGGTCTGATTTACAAATCAAATGTGAAAAATGGAATGATGTTTCTTGTGGGTGGAAAAGGGAAAAAAAAAAAAAGAAAAAGACGAAAAAGCCCTGTTAAGTTCTGGTCAGCTCAAAATCTTAAGCAAGTTACAGCATATTGTAGAATTACTAGTCATTTTAAATAATGTATGGCCCTATTTACAAGTGGCAGGAGTGTTGTTCTTTGTGCACGACGAAAACTGATGCAGGCATGCAATAAAAAAGATAAAGATTTGCAATAACAACACACTTGCCTCTGGCTGCTACAGGAGGCCCATTTTTATGAATTAGCTATTACATTGTGCCTGTTTATTGAACATCACCAACAATGTCTGAAATTGCACAGATCTTGTGATGAAACACGACTTCTACCCAAGGAACTTCTAGAAGTCCTCTGCTCTTCCAGCCCACTGGAGTAGAAGAGCGATGGGAGCAACAGCCCCGTGATTTGTCCCTGCAGAAACGAGCCCTGCTCTTCCAGAATGCTTTTTAAAGTATCAGTAGCCATTTACGTCTCCAATAATGGTGTTGTATTAGAGATATTGATATTCTCAGAAGCTCATCTGGAGAACAGAACAGCTTGTAGGTCATAATAACCTGCGTGTCAAATATGAATCCCCCGTTAGCTTCAGCAGCATTGAAAAAAGGCATTGAGTGACTGCAGGCTGTATTTACCAAATATTGCTTTCTTAAGACCTTTGTTCCCAATGAAATGAGTTAGTGTTTTACCTGGTGTCCAGGGAGACAATATCTGAGATATACTGCCTTTATATTTGACCTTTGTTCTCAGGACTTTCTTAAAAATATATATAGATAGATATACAATGCAAACAGGACAAAAAAAATCTGTCCTTTCTCATCTAGACATCGCCTCATCAATACACTTCTGAGATGCATTAAAAAGTTAATGTAAAGATGATGTTCCTTATTTTGCTAAATCTGGGTTGTGGGTTTGAAACATTTTTAAGGCGTTTAGGTTTTAGAGAAATTATTTTTTTGTAAAACAGAAAAAAAAAAGAAAAAAGTAACATTTTTAATTTGTTAAAGGTCGTTTCTTCTAAAACACGAATTTAATGTTAAACCACACGATGCTGCTCATAGAATAAGATTATGTGTAACCGTCAAATGAGTGACTAAACTAACACTTGTGCAGGCATTTACAGTGAAGCAGATTCCTTTGAGTCGCCCTGATAATTCTGCATTTTGTTCTGAAACACCGCCACGCTCAGAGCTTTTCTCCCAGGAAGGATTGTGCAGCCGTTTCCTTTCTCTCACTCTTTGTCCCCCCGACGCTTCAGATCGAGCGAGAAGCAGCATGGTCTCCACAGAAAGTGCCTCCTCAACGTACGAAGAGCTGGCGAGGGCGTACGAGCACGCCAAGATGGAAGAGCAGCTGAGACACGCCAAGTTCACCATCACCGAGTGCTTCATATCAGACACCTCCTCGGAGCAGCTCACGGCAGGGACTAACGACTACACCGACAGCCTCACCTCCAGCACGCCGTCGGAGTCGGGGATCTGCAGGTTCACAGCGTCCCCCCCCAAACCTCAGGATGGAGGGAGGGTGATGAACATGGCGGTTCCAAAGGCACATCGGCCAGGTGAGGCTTTGGGAGGTGACGCTTTGGGCCCCTGGGGGGGAGAGTTTCGCCTCAGGCTGGGCAGCAGGAGAGGGTCTGTCTCAACGGGAGGCTTTCCTTTCTCAACGGGAAAGAAAGTCCACAGTATATCCTGTAACTGCTTACAGAGATAACTGGTTTCCTCCCAGTTAATATAACGTTTGAGCATGTTCTCCCATCTACAGAAAACATGGAAATTTAGGAACAGAAAGAAGCTGTCTGAGCCATCAAATCCACTCCTCTACACTTGCAGCCATCAGGCAGTTGACCCTTCTGGGATAAATAAGACCATATGTGGGTCCATCTGCCCGTCTCCAGCTCAAACCACCCACTGATAAAACGTGTCTCCCTGCAGTGCTTCGTGCTGGAGAGCAAAGTTCACTGTCCTAGCAGTTCTTAAAGACAGATTGTAGAAGTTGCACCATCCCTTCTGCTTTGTAGCTTGTCACACACGTAATAACCCTTTGGTGATGTTCTGGAGCTGTTACACTCTCTCTTTGACATCACCTAATATCAAACAAGGGCTATCTAAAAGGGGAGAGGAATAAAAAATTGAGAAAATTATTAGCTCAAGGAATATGGAGCTTTCTACCTTCAGACAAATTTAAAACCACTCCGACTTCTCACTGACTGAAGGTGCCTGAGGGTCATCCATCTATCGGGCTCAATCAAATTTCCCTTCCACAAAAAATGCTGTTTCAAGGGATCCCCCAGTGCCCAACAGCATAGGGAGACTATTTGTGATACTCTGAGATCAAACACTTCATAAAATCTTCTCAGAAGATTTATCAGTCTTTGTTACAGGATACATGGAGTGACACTGTGGAGGATTCAAATGGGGAAAAGGCATGATTATGTTTGTGTGCTTTCTGAAAAAAATGATTTGGTTTATTTTATTTTATTTTACTTTATTTTTTAATTTAATTTTATTTTATTTTGTATTTTATTTCCTTTTATCTTATTTTATTTTATACATTTGCCAGTGTGGATGGTGTTACTTATATACACAGGAAGTAATCAGTACTGGTCATCTGTGTAAAAAAAGGGTAATGACTGAGCTATGTATGGTCTTTTTCTAGTTATTCACCATAAATGGAAAAGCAGTGAATGCAGAGGAATGGAAGGTAGACAGTGGTATCAGGAAAGTCATTCAAAAGCAGGACCTGACACTGAAAAGAAAGCATAAAGGATTTTGCCAAGAGAAAGCTCAAAGAAAAATGTGGGAAGAAAAAGACCAAGCAGAAGGTAGAAAGTTATAATACTCAGGGCAGGAAATTAGTGTGTCACACAGATAGATAAGAGGGAAAATAAAGTAGGAAATAAAATAGTGAGAGAAATTGCTGATTTCTGTGTAGTCACAGAGTAGAACCACAAACCCAGGAGCTGTAGAAATAGATAAAGATAAAAATACTTTTCATTTCTAATTCGAAAGAAGGAAGATAAATATTTATTCCTGCTCTGCTAAAGGGAAGCATCTGCATTCACAGCTAAGTCAAAATTGCAGCTCTTTCCTTCCAGTCAGTCAACAAATATTTTTTATCATTTCTTTAACAAATATCTCTTCTTTTCATGTTCCAAATACATCATTTATGCATATTTAGTATTTGGAAGTATTCTAATATATTCCATATAAAGATGATTTTCTTGAGGGCAGATAGCACCAAAACTTGGTCCCTGTGCTTGAGTTAAAAACTTCCAGGTTTGGAACATCCTTAGAGCTCCTTTAGTGATTTACAGACTTGTACTCATGTTTATGTCTGTTAGTTTTAATGGCTTTATTTTTTTACCTACTTTTCTTGATTACCTTTAGCTTTTCATTGCAGTAAGGAATTGAAATATATTATAAAATTAATAATTAGCTTCATTACCTTGGAAAAAAAACTTGAGTGTTCCAGTGGAGCAGCTTGAATGTTGGCTCATAAATACTGACTAACACATTATTAAAGGTCACTTTAGGAAGGGCTTCAAACAAAACACATGGACTGAAAGAATTTTCAAGAGTAGCAGGCAGAACAATATTTTAGTGTTCAAATCAGTGAGGAAAGACTTACTGGGCATCTTTCTTCTTTCACCCACCACTTCAGAAATTCTCCAGGGGTAATTAGTAATTCAAATACAATTAATCAAAGTAATTCTGCATTTGAGAATACGGAGAAGAAATAAAAGAACCTAATGTATTTTAGATGCAGTAGATGAGAACATTTGAGATAAAACTGCTTCAGCACACCTTTATTCTTCCTTGAAGTAAGTCTTTTCTTTCAGGATAACTTTTACCTGTTTGCTTTTCTTCTCAGCCAACTCAATCCTTCTTGGACAGTGTCACTTCCAATAACTTCTTCCTCTTCCTTCCTAATTTCTGACCTTGCTTTTCAAACTCTTCCTATTGCAACTTGTGGTTGCAGTAAAGGTTCAAGAGTTTGCCGTAAGTAATGTTTGTTTTTCCAAATTATCTCCCAGCACTTACAAGACACTCTCAGAAAGACTGTTAGAACAAGTTGTGTTGATAAATGGGATATTTGGAAACTAATTTACCCCATGGCAAAGCTGCAGCTTTACACAGGAAAAGTAAGGATGGAATTTACTGGTGAAGACTTTGTCAAGCATAACTGACTGAGCATTAATTCTTAGCTTTTTCCTCCCATAAGTGTTTGATATGAGCAAGCAAAATGTTGGATCACCTGAGTCTTGGCTTCAGAAGACCTTCCTGTGGGTTTCTGAGGGCACCCCAACTCATGTCACTGATTGTTCCCTTGGTTTTCCTGAGCCTCCCATAGGATTCTGTGGTACCTGTATAGTCAAGTCTCCTGATCAATCACTTCATGTCCAACTTGATGTCCACCAGGACCCCCAGGGTCTGCAAAGCTTCTTCCCAGCTGGGTGGCCCTCAGCATGTACTGGGGTTGTTCCTTCACAAGTGCAGGACTGTGCCCTTCCCCTTTTTGATCTGTATGAGGTTTGTTTTGGCCCCTTTCTCCAGCATTTCCAGGTCCCTCTGGATGGCACCATGACCCTCTGGTGTGTCAGCAACGCCTCCCACTTCTCAATCCACCTGGTTATCTGCTCCTCTGTCCCATAATTCATCAGCTTCTCCATGAGGATCTTACAGGAGACAGTGTCAAAAGCCTTTCTGAAGTCACAGGAGACAATATTTACTGATTTCCACTCATCTCCCAAGCCAGTCATTCCACTGTATAAGGTTATCAGGTTGGTCAAGCATGACTTCCCCTTGCTGAATCCATGCTGACTTTTGTTCTTCATGTGCCTAAAAATGGTTTCCAGGATTAACTGCTCCATCCCTTTCCCAGGGATGGAGATAAGGCTGAGTGGCTTGTTGGTTCCTTCATCCTCTTTCTTGTCCTTCTTGAAGGCAGGACTGACATTTGACTTCTTCCAGTCTTCAGTCACTTCTCCCAACCACCATAAGCAATCAGAGGTTATTGAGAGTGGCCTCACGAAGATATCTGCCATTTCCCTCAGCACTTGTAGGTGCATTCCATCAAGGTCCATGGATTTACATGGATCCAGTTTGCTTAAATACTCCTTGACATGATCCTTGTACACCAAGGGTAGGTCTTCCTCACTCCAAACACTTCCACATTTTCTCTGGCCTTCCTACTGTCACTCACAATGTCAATATATATCCTTACAGGAGGCTTTCCTGTTGTCTTTGACTTCCCTGGACAGATCTAACTTCAGTTAGGCCTTGACTTTCTTAACCACATTTCTGCATGTTTGGACAGTATCTTTGTGTTCCCTCTGGATTATCTGTCCCTGTTTTCACCCTCTTGGGTGCTTCTGCTTTGTGCCTGAATTTTGCCAGGAGATCCTTGTTCATCCATGCAGGGCTCTGGGCATTTTTGTGCTCATTGAGCTCGGAGGAGGTGATCCTTGAATATCAACCAGCTCTCCTAGACATGAGGCTGCTTCTGGTTGACTGTACAAACACCTACAGATGTTTTCTGAATCATTGTCCTGACACCAGGCCAGAACTTTCAAATTTATAGAGAAGGTGTCATGAAACAATCTTCAATAAAATAGACTTCAGAAGTTGCACTTTTCTTAAACTTTTCAAAAGTCATAGCTACAGGAAATGGAACATGGAAGTAAGATATTTCTAATTAATTCCTACATTCAGTGTTTTGAAAGGCATGTCCTGGTGTTCCAATATTTGCAACTCCAAAAGTAGATTTTTGGGAAAAGGTGAGATTAGAACAGGTTGACAGAGAAGCTGTGGCTTCCCCATCCCTGGAAGTGTCCAAGGCCAGGCTGGATGGGGCTTGGAGCAACCTGGGATAGAGGAAGGTGTCCCTGCCCATGGCAGGGGGTTGGAACTGGATGATCTTTAAGGTCCCTTCCAACCCAAACTGTTCTGTGATTCTATGAATCATCATGTGTCCCAGGAGGCACCTTAAGGGAGAAAACTGAAGCAGTAAATAAATAAGTAGTAAATAACAATACAGCACAACAGTATTTTAAACCCGTGGGATAAATCACATCCTTTAGAAAAGTGGGTCTTCTCAACCTCTGTGCACTGTGAATATTCTTCATGGTATAAAAATGATGGCAGTATGTTATTGTTGCATCTTTCTCAGCATCTAAACTCCCAGAAGTTTGGGACTGGGAGGACTCTTCTCCTCCCCACAGTTGTCACTAACTAGAAGTCTGGTTAGAAAGATCTGCTCCTCGAGGAACAGGAATATGGAGCAATCATCTCAACAGTATAGTAGGTCCTTCCAGAGCAAAACTGAGGCAGTTTTCACATAAGTATTCATTAATTTCAACAATTGTTACCCAGAGTTTATCTGAGAAGTTGACAAATGAGTCCTTCATCCTCCAAAGAGGGACACAAATTGGAAAGAAATGCACTCTCTTCCTACCTCCCACTGTGCCATCAAAGAGTCTGTAAAGTAAAAAAAGGGAAGATAATTGTGGAGGTTCAAAGAGTTTTATAGTAATGTTTCTTTTTTTCTGTTTTAAAAATAATAACCACAAATTGAGTTATCACAACAATTATTCTTAACTGCAATAAACATTGCAGTAGCACTTTATTAAAAATAGATTCCCATTATTATCATTTTAAATCTCAGTAATAGCCTCAGCCAAGAAGCCTGTTGGGTTTTTTCCTTCTCTTTTCTCCTAAATTATTGTGCTTGATAAAAGAGCAGCTATTAACTGGGAAATGTTTTGATATTTCTATGCTTCCCAAGTGCTATTTATGTATTTTTTTGTAGACAGACCTCTGATTGCATCATCTGGCAATGGAGTTCATGCTTGGAAGAAGTAATATCTGACCAGTGCTTGAACAGAAAATATCTAGAAAATTTTCATCAGGTCTCTTGCCATTTGCAGAAACCTCCCTTCCACAGGGGTACTGCAAAACTCAACCACCCAGTTATATTTTTCTCTTATGCTAATGAGCAGTAAAAAGAACCTCTTCAAATATATGATATTAAGCATTAGCTTGACTTAGACCAGGCAGAAAGTTGTCTGATATCTCAAAGCAAGTGCAAGCTCATTTTGTCCATCCTTGTCTGCTTGGAAATCATAACATACAAACCCTGAAGGGAGTAAAACATCTCAGATGCAGTCCCAGAGAAAAGATATCACTCACTGGGTATATCAGATGAGGGGATTTTAAAATCCATTTGAACCACGAGATTTTCTATCTCAGAACTCCCTCTGTAAACTCTCAGCTGATGAAAGGAACCAGATTGGAAAGAAACCTGGCCATGAGTGAGGAGAAAAGGCAGGTTATAGAGAGGCAGGCTCTGAAAAAAAAAGCATTTTCTAGGGACTGATTTCACAGCCAAGAAGATGGAAAGAACACCCCACTGCTCCATGGGGAACCCGAGTGCTTTCCTGGGTTCTTAAACCTGTGCCAGGCAGGAGCAGCCCTTTGCTGAGCCCCTGCTCCTCTGGAAGCACTTCCCTCCTGCTGCCCTTGCACTGGTGGCTGGTGAGGGAGGGCAGAGCTCCATCCTCTCTGTCTGCCAGCCCTTCTCCTTGTTCCCAGTGTCCCAGAGGAGATTTGTCCAGCAGACATCACCTTTGAGCAGCAGCCCAAGGCCAGGCCAGGCCTGCTCTGAGCCAAGCTCTCAGTATCCAAGCATGGACACTTTAGGATTTAACAACTGGACACCTGAGTCAAGAAGCTTGAGTCGAGCCCTCAGCCCACTGCATGTTGACTAGAAAAAACCCACTGATTTAACCTCTCCAGCCTTGCTGAAAGATCAAGTTCTTTCAGTATTTCAGATGCCTTAAATTAGGATTCTTGACCCAATTTACAAGTTTCTCACTGCTTTGACTACTCCTGTTGACTTGTACAGCGAAGTCTTGATGTGTAGACAGGTATTAATCTACAGAATGCAAGCACTTCATTAAATAATGATTTACAAGGGTCCCTTAAAATACAGTCTGAGTATCACCTGCAGTGCCTAAATGTTGTTTTAAACACCCAAGTCACGAAACAAATCTTCTTTTCCAGCATTCCAGTCACTACAGATAAAAATAAGCTGCTTAGCAGGAAAAGAGGAATAAGAGCCACGCAGTAATAGAAAGCACAGTGTTTTTCCAATGTCAGCCCTGTAATCTGAGATGTGAACTCTTTTCCACTGACCTATGAGTTCAGGGGTGAAGGGGTGATTTCCCTCTTCTGATGCAGGCAAATGTGACACAGTGATTGGAGTGTATTTGGAGACTTGCTTTCCATTGGAAAGCTGCTGGCAGAGCTCTGCAGGCTGAGGCTGTAACTGAATCCGATACGAATTCGGCCACTGGGGATTCAGCAAAGGCTGGAACTCTTCACAGCTCACCTTTAGCCTCCTTTTCCCATGCCTGTTATATTATCCTGCATTGACTGAAAGTGCAGTTGCACAGTTCCACAGTTTCCAGATCTAAAACTGAGTTTCTTCAATACGCAGGAGTCAATGTTTGACCTGTTTTTTGTTCAGAAATCCTGCAGTAAAGTATGTAAAGGTAAAGATATAGATTGTTTTCTTTTTCAGTTTTGCACTTGCACTGCTTTCAAATAAAATAGAATATTTTTTTCTATTATATATATCTATAATAGAAAATATACAAATATAATAAAAGTCTATGTGTATACACCCACTATATATAACATGTATACAGAACAAAGAAATCATCATCCTGACTCCACAATGGGAGACCAAGGTCCAGTTTTGAGAAGTACTTAAGGAGGCAAATCAAAATAGGCTGATGGAAAAAACAGCAAGACAGGCAGAACAGTTGTAAGTGGAGAAAAAAAACCTTCTTGCCTACATTTTTAACTGTAGTAAACACTCTTAATGTGTATGTTAACTTTTATGTATACTTGCTTACGTTTATGTGACATATTCTGAATTTACTCCTCTGGATGAGCGCCTCTAATGTTTCCATATTAAATTCTCCTGTGCCTGGAACACCTTTTTTTTATTTTCTACTGCACTGTTGGAAAACTAGGAACATGTCACAAAGAGACAGACTGTGCCATTTGCTGCTTATCATAGAAATGGCACATCAGTGATGAGAGGAAATTGCCTTTATCTTGTCTCAGGTTTTATTTCTGTGGAGTATCAGGAGCTTTTTCTCCTTCAGCTGAGAAAAGCTGAATGTTCTGCAGGGATGAAAACCATTTAATTCTCCATTTAATTTGACATGACTACACACTTGAAATCATTGGCTTGCATTTTTATTCTGGTGTGTTTACAGGTGGGAAGGTTCACACTGCAAGTTGTTTAACCTTGCCAGTGCAAGAAAAATGAGCTTAAAAAGGTTCAGATCAAAAGCTGAAATATTTTTGGGTCAGAAAGGAAAACTATATCGATGTGAATCTTGAGTTTAAATAGGTTTTTTGGTTATACATACAAAGCTATTGTAATGTGGAAGTTCCAATTCAGGTAGCATCCAAGATGTCTGAAAGCTAAATTCAAGTCATTGATGGCACTGGAACAGGTTGCCCAGAGAAGTTGTGGGTTCCCCATTCCTGAAAGTGTTCAAGGCCAGGTTGGACAGGGCTTGGAGCAACCTGGGATAATGGAAGGTGGGGATTTTTTTTGCTTTGTGATAGACTAAAAGCTGCATGTTAAGGGAAGCCCCCTTTCAAGAATGCCCATCTCCTATCTTTTGATTACCAACAAACTCTTTCCTCTTAAAAGTGATATTTTTTTTAAAATCTGAATTTAATTTAGTTTTTTTAAAGCTGATTATTTGCTTTGTGGTCCTTATATATATATATAAGCTGCAGCTATTAAAGTAGATTATCCTTGTTTTCTGTAGCTCTGGAGGCATTCGATTGAACTGTAGTTAGTGGAGAGTTTTGTGCCTAAAGCAAGGATTACATTTATCAGTATTTTTCAGCTACTTTCGTGTTCTTACAGTCATAACTTCACTGTTAAATTTCTAAAACCACCAGCAAATGTTCCAAATCGAACCAAAGATGCTGCGTCCACTTCAATTAGCACCAGATTCTTAGAGCAGTTCAGTTAAGAGTCTCAGTTCTCTAAAAAATTAGATTTTGCCCGCTCGTGCCATTTTAATTTTGAAAATGTCAAATAATTTCACCTTCACAGTGTTTGAGACACGGTGTGTGTGATTTCTGTGGGGGCTTTCAGACAGCCCAAGGTAACCAGCAGCAGTTGTTTCCTGCAGACAAGAACTGATCTAGCCTTGCTTTAAGGTCCTTGTAGTCATTTACAGCCCTTCCTGATTTAAGTGGCTTCAGGCTCTGCTCATTTCCCCTGTGACAAGAGGACCTGAATGTAATCTGAGATCTACAGGAGGACTGAGACATCTGAAAATGTAAAGCAAATCTTACCTTCATGAAAGGTCATGCTCGTGCTATTTTTCGAAATTAAAGTAGGAAATCACATCACTAGAGAAACCAACTTTTGTTTTAACAGTACATTCTTCATCTGACTGTAGTGATGGTCTTTGCCATCCATGAAAGGGCTTCTTTATAGGCTGGCCTTTAAAGCACAGCAGATGTGTTTCAGTATTGTTCACCTTTTTTGTCAGCATCCTTAATTTAAATGTGAGAACTTCTGGTCCCGGTGGATTAATTAACAAAAATGCCATGATGCACCTCATCAGCATCACTCAGGTGACTCAAACTGATGGGCATGTGGAGTCCCAGTGGCACCAGTTCATCCATGAATTCATCAGAGCAGCAGGGCAGTGCTAATATTGGTTTCCTTGTTGTAGCCTGACCTCCCTGTGTCTGTTAGGAGGGTGTTTGGCTTATCGGTTTCCTTGGCATGGCCAGATTTATCCATGAGTTCATGGGTATGGCCAGAGCCTGTTGAGGTCAACAGAGTTCTGATTTCATAAATGTGCTTCAAACTCCTCACCTCTCCATCCTTTCTGCTGAAATCCAGTCTCTTAACTGGAATTAATCCCAGGAATAAGCCCATGAGGGATGCCAGTTTCCATGGAGCCGCGATCGATTTAACCCTCGGCTGAAGTGCTGTATAATTGAACAGTTTCTGTTCGCTGCATCCAGGAGCAGCAAATGAGTTTTAAAACTCCAGCTTTGCTAACCAGGGTCACCTGAGCCAGGGCTCCAGCCTGGTTTTCCGAGTTTTCCCAGCCAGCAGGCAGGAGAGTGCTGTCTCAGAGCATCCTTAAAAATGCATGAGGCCGCTTGCGTGACAAGACCGAGGCGGAAAAGCAGCGCTCCCGGACTTCACTTTTCTATCATCATTTCATTATTTATTGACAAATTTGCTGACTTTAGCCCTGGAGCGTGTATTGATTCACAGAGTGAGGCCCCTTTTACATGTTTTTATAACTTAGGCATCACATTAAATCGAAACAGGAGGGCATCGGTTCTGCAGGTGCCCCGGCCATGTGAGGCCGAGCATCCACATGGCAGATCCATAAGGTCTAAATCTATCTGACCCCTGGAATTAATCAATTTTCCCTTCCTTACTCAGCTCAGTGGCAGAGAGGCCTTTAAAAATACGTCACTTCTCCTTGAAGTTACTTCTGAAAAGCATCTGACAGATCTTCTGAAAGTGCAGAACTAAATTAAAAAACCAAAGCTCTGCTGAGAGAAATACAAACCAAAACCGTGCTTCAGTTCCTGTTTCATTGAACCTTTCAGGAACAGGCAACAAAGTGATAATCAAGCCTCCTGCCATGCAGTCAGACAGGTGCACAGACTGTTGTGTTGATGTAGTTCAGCTCTATGTCCTCAGTTAAACTACAGCAGCCATGCTTTTGCTTTAAGACACTTTGATCAAAAGACTTTTTCTTGGAATCGGAAGGTTTAACTCTGAGTGACAAAATGAATCACCTTTAAAAAAAGTCCACATTAGTTGGAATCCTCATTTTCAGTCACTTAAACCTAATCTCCAGTAAGTATAAATCAATTTATAGTCTTGCTGAAATCAATATAGCCACTGATTTATAGCAGTAGCAAATTTGGCTCCGGAACTACAGTTTTACTGATATCCTGGTGTTTCTTAAGAGATAACTCCAAGGATTGCAGTCAACAGCAACTGTTGGTTTTATTTTTTTGCTGTGAAACACAGCTGGTATTTTGAATATTTGCATGAAAATGACACTTTTAGCAGACTGCAACGTGCAACATTTAACTAGGTGTTATAGATCTCCAAATTATCTCTGGAGGTGCAGTTTTCCTGGAGAAAAATGCCAGTTATAAAGCCCTGCAGGGATGATGGGGAATTCTGTTTTTTCCATCTAGAAATGGGAAATTTGGCTATTTTTCTAACACTTTTCACCTGTTTCCTATTTAGATGGTCACAAATACAAACAGCATAAAGATGGGGTGTTTTGCTGTCTGCAGAAACACAGTGAGAAGCCCAGGAGATGTGGTGGTGTAACAGAGCCCTGAAGGGCAAGTTGGCAGCTGGAATGGATCCAGACACCCTGTTGGCCTCTTCCAACAGCATCCATTCAGTCAGTTTAAAAGTGTCCCCCAAGCGCTGGAGCACTTCAATCATTTTTCTTGGGCAGCTGAGCAGAGGTTGAAGCTACTCTGGGAAAGAGAAGACCCTGTGCCTGCTCTCACAGCAGCATTTTCACTAATGAGGAAGCTCTGCCCTGCCCTCTCCCTCCTTCCTTTTCCCTTCTGCTGCTCCTAAGACTGTAATTTAAGGGAGCGCTCAGACCTTTTACCATTTATTCTGGATCACCTCAGAGAATCGTTAAATCCACTTTTTGTCTTGAAAAAGTGGGCTCAGAAGGAGTCTGTGAGCTCCTGAACGTGCTAATAATGGTGTGCTCCTGTTGACTGCGAGCTGAGGTTCCCCTTCGTTTGCCCTGTCAGTAATTTCCATGTGGAAAATTTCCCCTCCATTTCCATTACTGATCAATACTGCCTCTAGAGAGTGGAGCCCTGTCATTCAAAGCATCCTTTTTTGCTGTTCACTTGTGGCATTTTACAGCAACATTTGCCAGAAAATAATAATTAGCAAACAAAAACCACTGGGGAGGCAGTCCCACGTTGAACAGATCCCGATATCAACCAAGCAAGGAGGTGCAGGACTGATCCTCTTTACCCCTCCCTGCTTGGCTGAGCAGGACACAGGATCAAAGTAACCACATAATTGGCTTTATTGCTCATTAAGAGTATTTATACCTGGTGTTGCAGCGTGCTGGGAGCCTCCAGGGCTGACTCTCAGCCTGTTGGTGTGGGAAGGGTTGCGGCGCAGTGCGGAATGCTCTGCGGGATCAGTGCAGGATACACGGGCAGGAGATGGACAGAGAGGGAGCACCAGCAGGTTTCAAACACTGACAGCAGCAATTGTAAGGAATGTTATTGTGCTGCTATCAGTCTGGCTGCAGATCAAGCTGCTGCTGTCTAAGAAAGCTTTGCCTGCTCACTTTTAATGGCGTGTCAGGTTTTGACGGGACAAACACCTCTGAACATCACTTATGCTCTTTTTTTTTCATCAAACCTCTCACCTTGGCCTCGCAAACCCTCCTCTCTTTCCTTGTTTCTAATGCAAGTTTTTCTTATAGGCAGCCTTTGTCCTGAAGAACAGGCTGTGAGCAGCAGCAAAGGCTTCACTGATTTAGTTACTGTGTGAGTGAGCTGGAAAAACCCACATAATTTGTTAATCCGCATAAACCAGGACTTAAAGCTATTTGTCAGCAGCTCTGTCTCATTTGCTTCCCTTCAAAGGAAAACACAACATCCCACCAATGCTTCCCCTTCCAAAGTCAGGGCAAGCCAAGAGATTCCCAGCACAGTGGCATTCCAGCTTCACCAGCATTTGAACACCCCCAGCGCTGCACAAGGTCATGCTCAGGTCCCAGACCCACAAAACTACATCAGCACCTCACCTGTGCCAACAGAGCTGTATGGATTCAACTCTGGCATGATTTCTGATCCCATGGGATCACTCCAGGGAGATCTCTGAGAGCTTTTTTTTGCCCACTCACCTGTTGAAGTAAGATGTGTGAAAGCCCTACTCAACTTGTCTCGTTCCTACCTTTGTTAAACAGAATATCCTGTCATAGTCACCAGCCCTACTTTACAAAATTCTCGAAAATAATGCTTCAAATAGCACGGAATTTCCTTCACATGGCAACCAAAACTTGAAAACCATCAGGCTGTGCTGGAGTGTTGGGAAGACAAATTGCTTTTTCTTTAGTGGAGGTTATGATTCCTGAGAAAATGCACAGAGCTATCATGTAAAAACTTGGTAAGAGCCTCTTTTTTGCAGTCTGGGATGATCTGTGTATTTGAAAATAGCACAAATCCTTAGATTTTTTTTTTTTCCCTGAAGCAGATGAAAGAAAAAAACCCATACAAGCTCTCTGGCATTTGAAAGAGGAATGAGGTAAATCTTTTGGGAGAAAGGAGTTTTAGTTCTGCAGACAAGACAGATATCTTGAAGAAAATCCAAGAAAAGTTGAGCAGTGATATTTTTCCCTCCATGTAGCCTGTCAAATTCATCCCAACCTTGCCCATACCTGAAGTTGACCTCTAGAATAAGGCTAAAAATCTCTTGGTTTTTTGCAAAACTTGTTTTATATTAGCTTAGTTGTACTGAAATAAAGGGAAGTATTTATTGCCCAGTGCTGCATTAACTCAGAAAATGCTCTCTTTTTGGTAGAATATGTTGCTTATTGTAAATATCAGAGTAAGTTATTTTTAGCATTTGTTTACAAATATTTATTTGAGCCAACATTTTCTTAAATGTTCTATACTAAATAATTCATTAGAGGGTTGGCACTCAGAAAAAAACAGACTGAGGCAGCTCTGGCTTAAATTGCTGCAGTCAGATTTGACTGGATGTTTATCATTTCTCTACAGACTCAGGGTTCTAATACAGCAAATTTCCCTTTTTAAAAACCTCAGAATCACAGGAAGGTTGGGGTTGGAAGGGACCTCTGGAGATCATCCAGTCCAAACCCCATTTTTTTTAAAAAATGCACCAGAAAACTATAGTTTTAGAATGTCTTTTGTACTAATTAAGCCAAAATGCATGAATTATTAAACATGCTCGTTTGCAGTGCTCATGCACTTGAAAGGTTTGCTTTCATTACTAATAAGGCACACACACAGCTGAAAAGAGGTAATTAGAGCATCAAAGGCAATGAACCATCCTGAAACTTCATATGCTTTCCCTGAAAAAAACACCATTCAGATGAATAGCAAGAAACAAAAAAAAAAAAAAAAAAAAAAAAAAAAAAAAAGTCTCCACTGTTGTGTCCAGAGGATAGGAACCAAGGTCTTTCCAAGCAGCTCCACAGATACAGCAAGAAGCTTTTATTCTGCTCAAAAGTACCTTCAAAATTGATGTAGGAAAGGCAAAAGCGAACCCCTGCGGTTATATTTCAAAGACTGTGTTTTCAAGTCAGAAACCCATTAGTTCTTATAAATCAAAGACCTTTTTTTCTTTTTTTTTTTCTTTTTTTTTTTTTTAAACCTGTGAGGCCGTTTCAGCCCAAGCAGAGAAGAAAAAGGTTCCATTCTCCAAATTTTTCATTGCCGCTGATTTTAATAATGGGCTTTGTTTTACGAGCAGTTGCAGGGAAAGACGCTTCTCGTAAGATAAGAAGGAGCAGTGGCACTTCTTGTGATGGGAAAATGTGTTCATCACATCAAATAACGAGGGCTCTGTGTAAGCCATGTGCTTCGAGCACCCAGCTTTGGAGAGCAAGTTACCCTCCGTGGCTTCTCATTACTGCAATCCTGTTGGAACTTTGCCCCCAGACATTTAGAAAATTACAGTGAAATGACTGCATATTGTTTACACAGATTATTGACTGTGCTTTCTTATGCAGATTTAAGGAGGGGGGGGGGGAAGGGTCTTTTTTACATAGCCTGAAGCTCCTAAATACACATGAGAAATGTCTAGACAGCAGCTTGAAAACGAACATCCATCTCTGCAAGGTTCAATGCTCATATTTTATAGTCCACTCAAACCCATCGCTCTGAAGAAGTGGAAATGTGTAAGACACAGGAGCAGCTCTCCGAAGTATCCACAGGGAACTGTGAGCTGTGCTCCGGCTGCTGCTCCGCTCCAGCTCCTTCCCAGGGAGTCAAACGGAGAGCAGAACATGCAGTAGGAAGAGGGAATGGGTGTGAAAGGGCCTGGCAGGTGTTAACAAGGCAGTGGGTGTTGTGCTGCCTGGCAGCAACTCGTCAAAAACGGCGTTGGGGCGACAGACAGCTTTGGGAAAAGGCTGATTGTTGTGGGAAAGAGAATTGTGGAATGGGTTGTGTTGGAAGGGAAGGTAAAGATCATACAGTTCCACCCCCCTGCCACGGGCAGGGACACCTTCCACTAGACCAGGTTGCTCCAAGCCCCGTCCAACCTGGCCTTGGACAATTCCAGGGATCCAGGGGCAGCCACAGCTTCTCTGGGCAACCTGTACCAGGGCCTCACCACCCTCGCAGGGAAGAATTTCTTCCTAAAATTTAATCTACCACTACCCTCTTTCAGTTTAAACCCATTACTCCTTATCCTATCACTCCATGTTCTTGTGAAAAGTCCCTCTCCAGCTCTCTTGTAGCCCCCTTGAGACATTGGAACAGATTCTAAGGTTTCCCCAGAGCCTTCTCTTCTCCACGAGAACACCCCCAGCTCTCCCATCCTGCCTCCAGGACCAGATTCAACCTAGAAAATTAGTCCTCCTCTTCTTGGGCTGAGGGACCCCTATTTAGCATGGGATTGCTAGAGAAACCCCCCTTTCTGACCCCAGCAGTCTCTAAGCATCCCTGACAAGGGGGAAGGTGTTACTTTGGCACCATAATTAGTCACAAAGTTTTCACAGTGCTCTTGCCGTGTCAGAGGTGCATTTTGCTGCCCACCTTCTCTGGGACCTGCCAGTGAAAACCCACCCCTGAGGCAGCCAAACCAAGGCCCTCAAGAACCTTGTCAGTGGGCAGAGACAGGTCCATGGGGCAGCATCACTCACTCCTACACTCCTGCCTCTCTCCCCCACTGGGGAGGGGTGGGGAGGAACAGGGCTCCTTATTTAGGATACCAGGATGCTGCCCAAGATACAGCCCCAGGGAGCAAGTGATATGAGCATTTCTCATCCAGGCTGTCTCCTCCCTGCAGCCCACAGGGTCTTCGGAGCAAACTGCATTTTGGAAAGACTTGGGCTAAAAGGGAATGCAGAAGCAAGGAACTGAGGTGCAGTGGGGGTGACCAGGGGATGGGTTTCTGGGTTCCAAGGGGACAGGGAAGGTGTTGGGCAGCACAGATGTACCCACAGGCAGCTCAGCTCAATGCCTGTGAAGAACTGGAGTGATTTGGTGCCTCTCTGCACCTGCCAGGCCATGAGTCCACATCCTGCTGTAATTTACCCCAGCAGCAGGTACGTTCCTGTCCCAGCAGAAATGAGTCTCATATGCACAATGTGTCCAGCATGAAAGGTAATGTAGGAGAATAAGGTAAATAAACCCAATTAAAGTTAACACAATTCATTTTTCAAGTGGCAATCAGTGGGATTATAAGTATAAACCTCCCCTCTCTCTCCAACCCTGCCTAGATATTGCCAAGGTGCATGTCAGCCTAATCTTCAGATACTCACATCTTACTCCACGGGGGTCAAAAAATGTGTGCCATGTGTCTGTGTTGGAGATGGAGCCAGAATAAAGCATATGGTGTCAGACAGTGCTTGGGGATTTCTATAGGAATAAACAGGGATTCTGTCCAAATGTAACTTCTCAGCAATTCTCTGCCTGTGACCTGAAATTATGGATGGAGCAGATGCTGTTGGTCTTTTAGGTAAGACTTGCAGTGCCTTGACTTATGTGAGAAAGCAAAGGGCCTGTTTTATTTTAGGTCATCAGACAGCTTTTATCTGGGTTAGGAAAAATGTAACTGTTATGCATTGTTTTATTATGAAGAAATGCTTTCCTGTGCTATTGTTTATGCCACTGGCACAGGTCAGCCTTAATTTCTGCTGCTGTAAACAGTTCATGTAGGCTCAGGTGCCAAGAGTCTCTGACTTTAAACATTCAGGATGCATCCCATCTGTAGATGAGACTGTGGGTTTGATGTCTGTCATAAAAAAAAAAGGAGCTATACACCTGCAGAGGTCTGCAAAGAAAGGGGAATACTCTTCTTGAATGCTCCTTTAACTGTTTTGGTTTTTTTTTCATA
The DNA here is from genome assembly GCF_009829145.1 of Chiroxiphia lanceolata. NCBI lineage: Eukaryota > Metazoa > Chordata > Aves > Passeriformes > Pipridae > Chiroxiphia > Chiroxiphia lanceolata. The sequence continues at coordinate 3,775,782 of NC_045638.1, read as the reverse complement.
CGTACGTGAGGTTATACCATCACATATTTTTAGAAGGGAATGTCATTACGTGCCTGATTACCTCTCATTTCCTTGAAGGAACATTATGAATACCTAACAGGCCCAGGAATCAGGGGAAAATAACAAATAAGAGGTTTTCTTGACAATGCAGAACAGAAAGAAAGGCTGATGCAGAGGCTCGGGTGCCCCGGTGCATTTTGCTACCACAAAAACAGCAGCACATTGATGGTCACAGTGGTAAAAAATCATTAGTGAACCCAGTAATGATGGTTGGCAGTTAAATGTGGGTATATTCAGGACAGGAATGGTTCTCTGTTATTCAGCAATCCCTTTAAGACTATGGCCTTAACACTCTTGCATCCATTTTAAACATTTTAGTCACTCCACTCAAGATTGGGGGCCATTAATTGGAATTGTGAAGGTTCCCATTTAAAATGGAAAACAGGAAATGGATGATAAGAAATGGAAATGTACTGAGCCTCCATGAAAACGAAAACCAAGGCCTTTTGTTTTAGGATTTTGAGAAAACAACCTCCTGATCTTTTCAGTTTTATCTTCGTCCTGCCTTGAGTGCCTGTAAAGCACATTGCACTCCTCGTTGTTGTCATTCTGTCATGGAAACAAATATTAATAGTGAACTCTTCTGGATGTGCCCAAAAGGAGTGTGTTGATGCATGATTCTGGATGATCCTAGCGTGGTGAATGGCTGAAAATCAACGTGTCCATTATAAATGCTGCAGTTGGGTCAATCACAGACCCTCCACTTCAGTCGGCTGCCCTGGCCAAATGAGCGAAAACACAACGTACGTTTATAAATAAAGACTCATTTTCCCCTTTTGCCTCCCCAGGTGATCTCATGCATTTGCCACCCTACCTTAGGATGGACTTTCTATTGAACCGTGGCGTGCAGGGCACGAGCAGAGACCTGGGTTTGGGCCAAGCCTGCTTGGAGCCCCAGAAAAGCCGGACCTTGAAGCGCCCCACCGTCCTGGAGCCGATCCCCATGGAGACATCCTCCACGAGGGATGTTCAGTCATGGCAACCTGGTGCTGTGGCAACGTTACCTCAGCGAGAAGGAGCTGAGCTGGGACAGGCAGCAAAGATGAGCAGCTCCCAAGAATCCCTGCTGGACTCCCGGGGCCACTTGAAAGGAAACAATCCCTACGCAAAATCTTACACCCTGGTATAACACAAAGAGCATGGCTGGACAGTGGCTGTAAATATTTACACTGAAAACAAACAAACAAACAAACAAATCCAATGAAAGCTACCTTTTTTTTATCGAATTCCAATATTTATAATTAAAGAAGAAGATTGCCAAAATATTTGACAAAAAAAAAAATAATAATATGAACGACAGACAGTGCAAAGACTCTCTTGCTTTTTTTCTGTCTGAGTGTGAGCTTCATCTGACTGGACATCTGAATTTTTGGGTAAAAGAGTCCAGTTTTCTGATCTTCACAAGCGTTTGTGTTTTTACTGATTTTCTACGAAGTGCATGGAGACTTAACTAAAACATTTTAACTGGAAGTTCCATCAGACAAGATTTAAAAGGGAAAAAAAAATCACAAAAAAAAAAATCACCCTATTTGTGAATTCAACAGGAACATTGATTTGGGAAAACAAAAAGTCTTTTGTCATGTTTGCACTTTTTTTTTTAATTAGAAAATGGGTCCTTGATTGTTCTTTTTTTTTTTTGTTGTTAATTAGGATGAGTGATGTCAGTGGAGTGAGGAGATTGATTTGGGGGTTTTTTTTGATATTAATTTAATGAGACACTCTTTGCATTTTGTCTATGCGAAATAAAAGGGTCTTCTGCCTTTATTTGTGATGTCTGTTTCCATTGCCTTTAGCTGGGCTTGCTTTTCCTAAGTGTAATAACCATGTCAGTGCCATGCTCTGAACATCATCTTGTGCCTTTGGGCAGAAAAGGGAAGCAGGGGTCATACCTTTGGAAAAAAATTGGGATTCACTTACCCACCACCTTTTTTGCTGCCATGGGGCAAAGAATGGGGGCAAGTCCTGAGTGCCCTGAACCAAACCCCCACCAGGACTCTCAGCATGTGATTCATCTGACACCGAAAGGCTTTTGTTGGGCTTCAATATTTGTTGGATCAGAGGAAATGTACTGATGTTACTTTACTTACTCCTTATGAATGGAACTTGAGTCCATTTGGGAGCAGCTCTTACAGAAATGAGTTGCTTACGTAAAGCCTGGGGGGGGGGGGAACCCAGCTTTTCCCATAATAGGAAAAATGGGATGGAAAAGTTATTCCAGGTCTAAGATCAACGTGTCTTTCTTCAGAGGAAAAAAATCTTGTTATGTGGGAGCTGTCAGCTCCTATTACTTTGTTGCATCTTTTGATTACAGGGGAAGTGATATTGCTTGTTTTATACAAAGCATAAAAGATTGAACAGCCCAGTCGGTGGGTTTAACACAACAGCATCGGGAAGTGCCTCCCTGTGTGTGTCCTGGCCACCTTGGCGTGCCCTGACCAGGAAAACAGGGAGAAGAGCACCTCAAATTAGTCCAAACATGGTGGCTGGGAGTATCAGCTGGGGTGTGGAAGCAGCAGGGCTTGGAATGCTCGGGCAGGATGGGAATGTCCCGTGATTTCCCCAGTGGGCGATGGTGTGGGCACTGCTACTGCAGACATTCCTGCCCCAGGAGCAGTTCGAGTTGTTGGAAAAGTGCAGCAATGTATAATTGTTTCACTGCTATCATTAATGGAATTGTGCTGTTGTAAGAGCACTAAGTTAGCAGAGTACTCAAAAAGAATCAAGCTGCATTTGCATCCTTAGCTCTGTCAAGCCCAAGTGCTAAAGTTTGGGAATTCCAAAAGAAGAAGCCAAATGAAGACATCTCGAGGTATGTACTTCTTCTGGACATACAAAGGAGGGCTGAGATGTCACTCAGATAAGGAATCACTTCCAATCTAGTGTGTCTATTTGACCAATATGGTCATAAACTGTGTTAAAAATTAGAAAAAAAATAAATACATCATAAAAACCAACCAAACAAAACCCCCTCGCAAAACCAACAAGAAACTAACAAACAAACAAAACCCCAACCTTTCACCTCCATTAAAAAAAAGTAAAATTATTCAAACAGAATAAAAAAAACAATGTGTTAGTGCTGTGGTTTAGTTGGCATGGTGGTGGTTGGTCAAAAGTTGGACTCGATGATCCTGGAGGTCTTTTCCAAACTGAATGATTCTGTGATGATTACATGAAAAAAATATTAAGCCATTCATTTGCTTTGGTTTGTTGTGTGGTTTTGTTTTCCATAGAGAAAAACGTTGTTGATAAGAACCTGATTTAATCATGCAGAAAGAAATCTCTTTGAATATTTCCCATTGAAAAACTCCACAGAAAATGAAGCTTTTACAGAAGATTTTAGTTCTTTTTGATTCCCTCAAAACTCTTTCTGCTGTGCTCAGCCTGAGCTGGATGGGGCTTCAGCACTGCATGTGCAAATAAAAATTGATTTTCTCAGTAGCATTCAGGACTTTTGAGTCTCAGGGCAATTTTATATTCCATAGTCCAAGCTTCGTTTTTGTTCTCTGTTAAAAGGTGAAAAGCTTTTGGGCAAAATCGAGGCTTGATCCATTTGCTCCTTTGGCTCTTGGCTGCCCTCAAGCACAGGGGTGGTTGGTCCTGTGGCTCCCCACCAAAACCTGCCTTCAGCAAGATACAGGGAGGAAATATTCCCATTTTAAACTCCTGCTGACTGCTGAGAGGGGAAATATTCCAGTATCTCCCCACATCCACATTTGAGTGACGATCTGGAAAGCGCCAACGTCCTTGACTTGATGACACTCCCTCCTCATCTGTATTCAACGTGCCTGGCAATATCCATCCTCCTTATGAAGTGCTGACGCCTTTGGGGGGCCCATATTCAAAGAAATTCATTGCAAGGCTCCTGCTGGTTGAAATCAGAGTGGAACCAGGGCTGCTGCTTCACTCAGGGAGGCTCAGCCCCGCGGGGTTCCTGGCTCCGTGCCCCGCATCCAGCCGGCTCTTCGGGATGTGTGACTATAAACACGTGCACGGCCCCCTTGGCTGGGGGGGTTTGTTGGCTTTTAATCTTCCAAACAGCACTGGAGCAGCAGAGTTGGATAAATACGTAACAGGAGCTTTAAGGAAGTGACTGTCCTCCCATCCAGCCAGGGTTTGGAGGTGAATCTCAGATCAGTGCAGCTGGGGACAGAGAAGTCCCTGCAGGACGACAGAAAACGTGCTGGTGTGTCTCTACCAGCACCACTGTAAACACTTCCCTGTAAGAGAACTACCAAAATCCATGGATCCTGTATACCTGCATCCTGGCATGTGGTATACTTAGAATCACAGAATCATTCAGGTTGGAAAAGCCCTCCCAGATCACTGAGTCCAAGCTGTGCCCGATGCCCACCTTGTCCCCCAGCCCAGAGCACTGAGTGCCACGGCCAGGCCTTCCTTGGACACCTCCAGGGGGACTCCACCACCTCCCTGGGCAGCCCTTTCCAATGCTTGACAACCCATTCAGTGGAGAAATTTTTCCTGACATCCAACCTGAACCTCCTCTGGTGCAGATTTTTGGCCATTTCCTCTCGCCCTGTCACAGGTTGCCTGGGAGATGAGGCCAACCCCCACCTGGCTAGAAACTCCTTCCAGGTGCTTGTAGAGAGCTTGACGGTCCCATCTGAGCCTCCTTTTCTCCAGGCTGAGCCCCCCCAGCTCCCTCAACCCCTCCTGCTGCTCCAGCCCCTTCTCCAGCCCCGTTCCCTTCCCCGGACATGCTCCAGCCCCTCCATGTCTCTCTTACCCTGAGGGAGCCAGGACTGGACACAGCACTCGAGGTGAGGCCTCACCAGTGCCCAGAGGGACAATTTCTGCCCTGGTCCTGCTGCCCACACTGTTTTTGACACAGGCCAGGTGTCACTGGCCTTCTTGGCCACCTGGGCACATGGTGGACACACGACTTCTTCCCCCACTGCACCAAATTCCTGCTTGGAAAATATTCATATAAGTGAAAACAACAGTTGGCATCAGCATGAGGTCTCAAAAGAAAAGCCCTGAAGCACCAGAACATCATCGTGTCAACGCGAGCATATCTTGCACAAAACTGTGACTCCATCTGAGTCCCAAGGGTGACAGGAGACTTTACTTCAAAAGAGGAATTTAAGAGCTAAAATTCTTCCCTGTCTTCTGCCTACTAGAAGTCAGAGCTCCTTAGAGAGACTCACTGCTTTTCACATTACACTTTTCCTCATACCCCAACCTCAGCTAACCCTTTAATGACTCACAGATAGCAATTAACTCTCCCTTTTTGTCTCAAATGAGTTAGCAACTCCCTCACTCCTGCCTTTTCTAAGAACTCTTTTATCCTTTATTCCGTTACTGTTTCATTTAAATTGTCTGATTAATGCAATTGCGTTAAACTCAGTGCAGTTTTTACCCTCTCCTTCTTTTCAGGGTGGAACTTGCTTTTCCTGTTCAGAACCACAGACATTTTGACTGATTAAAAGTTTATCTTTTGGTCAACTGTTTTTTTTTAACCAGGTGAGCTCCACAGAAATGGTGCCATAGCTAGGAAGAGTTTGGAGTTATAAAGAAGGTGAGGTATTATTTTACCAAATTATGCAGTTGAAAAACAAACAAAACAACCCTGGGCTGCCATTTGGGACAAAAAGAGAGTCCAGAGGAGCTTCGTGCAACCAGGGTTCCCACTTTCCCAGGCAGCTGGGGGGATGCAGGTGGGCAGCAAGTCTCTCTCTGATTCCTTGCATTAAGTAATTTGAGGTAAATATCTTCAGACTTTGACACCCAACATCCTTTGCCAGCCCAGTCAGGGAGGTTTTGCTTGGTTGGGCTTAGGGTTTTTTTGGGGGGAGGGTGTCTCTTTTATTCTGAAGATCTGAACAGCAAAGAGGTGGGATTAGGGGGCAGCTGGAAAGACAAACTGCCAGCACACCATTTTCCTAGGCAGGCTGAAAAAACTCTCCCAGAGAAGGAAGCTTTATTTTAAAAGGAAGGAAAGGTAAAAAGAAAGAAAAAAAAAAAAAAGCATACAGCCCGTTCATAGTTTCAGTGCTAGTCAGGTTATTTTAGGTCACAGCAGTTGCTTAATGGGCTCTCTTGGTTGACTATGAAGCATTCCAGCAGGGAAAAGAGAGTGCTTTTCACCATTAATTTTCTCTGAGCTTGCCTGAGCCTCCCAAGGGGAACCTCCCCACCTCCCCAGAAGGAAAATGCCTCTGTAGGAAGTGCAGGAGCCCAGCACACCCCACCAGCACTGCTGGGGGGTCACACAGTGCACTTCCCTGGGGGGGGTCTTGTACTTTGTGAACCACTCCTCCTTTTTTCACAATGAATTTTATGCTCCTTTCTTTCAGGATTTTATGGCAGAAGGCGCTAGAATTGACACAAAAGGGCTCTATAACTATTTTCAGGGTTCACAAGGACCCTGTAAACTTCCCAGCAGGATAGTTTTGCTCCCCACCCTGCAGCACCTTCCTCCTGGCTCTGCCCTCTCAGGTGAATGATTTTCCCCTTCACAGGCGCCTGCTTTTGAGGCCAGATGGTGCATGAGGGGACAAGTGGCAGGGATGATCCTGAATGGAAAGCCACAGTGAGAGGGGACAACATTCCTGCCTGTTGGAACAATCACCTGAGCATAAAATGAAGCCCTGTCTCTCCGCAGTGTGCTTGGCAGGAGGAAGGATGCTGCAGGTATTTGCTCTGATGCTGGACATAGACACAGCATTTCTAGCCAGTGATTTATTTTTTAATTAATGGGAAATATATACCCATGAGAGATTTCTAAACCTCTGGAATTGAGTGTGAGATAAACTGATTTCTCAGAGTACCCAAACTAAAAACTTGCTTTGAGATAAATTGGTGAAGTTACTGGTTTTACATTGAAACTGCCAAGTTTTCATTCTCTCATTCTTTCAGAAAGTACAACCCACCCCCCACAGTTCAAACCTCTGGACCCTTGTTTAATTGAAAGTGAGATAGATAGAGGTGTTTCATAAAAGGATAGCACATAATGGTGAGAGAGTAGAGAAATCCACAACACAATGGGAAGAAAAGGTGGAAAACCTGAAGAAATGGTGTCATTAAGACAACTTGCCATCAGAGCTGCACTTTAGGTGCAAAGAAAAGGTGCAAAGATGTAGTTTAACTGAACTTTGGCAACATTCCAAAATCATATTACTACATCTTTGCACCTTTTCTTTGCACCTGAAGCTTTTCCAGTAAGCTTTCTTTCAGGGTTGCAGTCCCAGGGGGATAGAAAAATCACCTGGTGCAACAGTTTGACAGAGAAAGCAGTGGTGTCAGTGCTATTTGTAGTGTAATGGAGGCCTTGGATGGTGTGGGAAGGGAAGGGAGCACTGCAGCTGGGGCTTGGAAACACCAAGCACATATGGAAATGTGTGTTGTGATGAATTTTCCACTGGCTGTGTTTGATACTGCAGATTTTCCCTAAAGAAAGCACACTGGCTTCATGAACAGCTTGACAATTCTCTCTCTTCCCACCCCCTTCCAGGTCTCATCCTTTCTTCCCCTCCCATCCTGCCCTCGGTTTTCAGAGGATTTCAAGGCTGCAGAAACTCAGTGCAGCTGCCTCTGGGTCCTAGGGAATGTTTTCTTACCTCCACCCCTGCTGGCAGCACCTCCAGCCTCTCCCAGTCCCTGTCAGGCTGAGCTCTTGCACCCCTGATGCCCCTTCCTGGGGCAGCCACCTCCCTGCTCCTGTAAAACCAGAAAAATGGGATCAGGGGCTCCACTGTGTCCAAAACAAGTCTCCCTGCAGACCATTCACAAACATCCCAGAGCCTGGAGCAGGGAGGGCTCAGCTCTGATGGATAAGGGTCATTCCAGAGGCTTGAAATGGATGCCTGCCTCACCCAGAGCTGCAGCTCCCAGGCCTCCCAAAGGGATCACATTGCTCCTGTGCCAAGGAAAGAGCTCCTGTTATAATGGAGAGGATAAACAGGCTGGTGATATTAAAGACCCACCTCTGCTCCCAGGTGGGGGCAGGTCTGCTGGAGCCTTTGCACACCAGGGTGCTGGTGACTGATGTCCAGCTGTCACCCCTGGTCTGTGTGGTGAGCCAGAGGCTCTCAGGGAAGTGGGAGCTCACTGGGACTCTGCTGGATTTAAATAACATTATCCCAAAAAGCACAGGGCAGGGACAACACTTCTGCTCATGGAGAAAACCATTAGAGAGCTGAAAGGCTCTGCTCTGTACCAGATTCTTCACCTCTGTGTAATTGCTCCAACATTAGTAATAGTAAAATTATATGCTTCCATAAGGAAACTTAAATTAAATGCAACCTAAATCAATTTGAACTTTAAAATATGGAGCTCATACCACCTGTTCTTCCTATAGAACAAATTACATCTAAGCCCCCAAGGTCAGCAGCAAAGAGAAAGCTTAATTAAAGTTGATAACAGACTACATAATCACACCTGAACCTATATACAAATAGATGAAGAAGTACCAGAAGCCATTTATTTTATTCAGATATCCTTGCCTGGGCTCTAATAAGATTTTCCTTTTAAAATGGCAGCAGCTTCAGTTGTATTTCATCTTCCAGGCACAGAAATGAATGGATACCTTGGCAAGCTGCTCTCCACCAACCACTAAAGGTGGTTCATTAGTCTCTGCTGTGTCGGGCCATAGCTCTTTGCACTCCTAATTAAATCCTCCTCTTTGAAGGTGAACCCTTTCCAGCATTTGTAAGCAGAATCACCTCGGGCGGAGGAGCCGAAGCAATCGGGAACACGAGATTGATGAGGTGCTGCTAAAAATAGCTCCTCAGTTTTCCTGTCACTTCAAAGAGAGCTAAAACAAAAACCCTGGAGAAGGAGTGAGGCTTTGTTTGAGGAAGATTTGAGATTGAGTAGCTAAAAAAGAGTCAGTGTGACCACCCAACTGTGATGGGCAGCTTGGAGCCCGTGGGGCGTGTTTGGGATTTAGGCTGCTCTTCACTGGCCCGGGGCAGGAGCACAGCACAGCTGAGCATGGGTTTTCAGCCCAAACAGGGCGAGTTGGTGGGCTGGGAATGGGTGGGATTCCTGGTCAATCTGGCATTACAGAGCCAGCTGTCACCTGGGCCATGGTTAGGGTGGGCAAGCCATGCCACACACACCCACAGACACTCGTGCTCTTTGTCAAGACCAGCATGACAGTGATCACCACAACCCTTTCACTGCATTGCACTTGGGGGAAGGAAGTGGGGAAAGGTCCTGTAGCACCATGAGATGACAGCAATCAGCTCCTTTCAGCCACATCACTCTCAAGTGTTTGTCTCTGCTGTGTGTGGGCGCGCAGGCACAGCTGAACTTTCTGTGGCCCATCCCTTCAGCCAGTATTGCCCTATCCAGGAGACAATGTCTCCTGGTTATTTTTATAACTTGTTATTTCATTCTTTGCTCCTCACAGCAAGGAGCTGAGCTCCTAAATGCATTCAGCACAAGATCACAAGTCAGAGACTTTTAGAGACAAAAGCTCAGGGCAAGGTGAAGGGAGTGATTTACACCGACTAGAAGAAAAAGAATTGAAGTCTGAGTGCTCGAAAGTGCTCTGCATCAAACCTTAAAAGTATAGCAAGCCCTTTACATCTGTGAACCTGTTTTCAGGCACACATGCACACAGCAGGTCCCTGGGAGCTGTATCCAGTGCTGTCCCATCCCTTCCTGGCATGGCAGAGCCAATACCACATCCGTTTCCATATGGAAATGGTCAGTGTTTGCCTCCTCAGGAACACGCAGAAAGCTTTATGCCAAAGCTGACAGTGTCAAGAAGAATATGTTTGGTCCAAAGATCACTGCTCCTAGTTATGATTATTCTCATTAGGCTTGCTCTGATACCTGTTGATCAGGGAACTCACTGGAAAAGATCACTCAGAGGACCCAAAATTTTCATGACAGTCTCTCATTTTCAGCAACATCCAGCAGAAAAACAGTCTGGTCTCCTGCCAGTTCAGTCAGCTGGCATGAGATAAATGAGAGTTGAGTCTGAGGCTCTGAGGCAACAAATTGTCTCCTAAATTCAGCCTGTGCATCCCATGGCATCTGCCTGTTGGGAGCCCCTTTCTCCTGGGTTGGGGGTCTAACAGAGGCTTGTGGGGATTCAGCTTTTAAGTGGGAGCTTCAAGAGTCTCTTCCCAACATCAAGGCAGGTCTCCACCCTTTGGGTGACCTTGGCAGTTTCCCTCAATTGCCAGGAAGCAGCCCAAGCCACCATCTATGACAACAACGGGCTGGAACCAGAAAATAAACATTTGCATTTATGGTTTTGCAGGTTTTTTCGTTATAAAATGAGGAAAGGCAAATTTCAGAATTTCCGTTCTCCTGGCAAGCCACACATCTTCTTTCTCTGCCCTGGGAGGCAAGTGGAAAGATTTCCAACGCTCACACTCTCTGAGAACAGGCAGTGGGTTTGGCCACATCACTGGATGTGGCCAAAACATTGACACATTTTCTCTGTGCTGCACTGCCTGGAAAGCAGAGCAGCCAGGACAAGGCTGGACAAGGACTGGGGCTCAGCAGGGTTGATGAAATTATCCATTACAGAGCCCAGGGTACAAACAACTTGCCTGGAGCTCAGGGAGGGTTCCCAAGCAGCACATTTTTAGCTGAAAGAGGCTTGAAATTTTGTCATGCAAATTAGCAGTTGCTCAAATGCAGGCTGAACTGGCAGAGCTATCAGCTGGTGCTGACATATTTGAACTTATCAGAGAGCTCAAGATCCACGGGCCTCAGGGTCTATCCCAGTCCCTGGGGCAACTTCCAAACACACTAAAGGGCAACACAGTTCCTGGAGGGAAATGGCACATTATGGGCATGAGGGTGAAACAATTTCCCAGACATGAGACCCGAAGCAGTCTTTACAGCTCAATAAAGAAGATCAGCCTGTATCACATAAGAAGAAAGCAAGTCTTGCCTACTTACCTAGCAGTATATTGACTTGTTTCTTACATGGCTCCATAACAGAAACTCATCTCCAAAGCCTGCACAGTCCCAGTAAAACACACATCTAGGTTTGACAAGGACAAAATTTATCTTATTTTTACAGTCACTGAGGTCCCAAAGACTTCAGTAGGGGTTTATGATAAGAGAAGCAGGCAGATGGGTGTGTAATAAAGAAGGTTAAGTGCTCCACTTGGAGAGGGAAAATAGCAGAGACCAAGAGTGGAAATTCACCACCTTGGAAAAATTCACCACAACTTTAAATTCACCAAGTTTTGCCATGTAAAAACAAAGTTATGCACAGCTGATGTCTGTGTCAAGATGATGCTTGACAATACAGCTTCTGTCTTTTGCAGTTTTAATCAAAATTGAAAACTTCAGCATTTAGTAACAGTGGCAGTGTCAAATATTATTGTGACCCTCACAGTGACATGATGTAGCCTCAAAGGTAGCAGAACATTAAAGTCAGATGTCTCTGAGCCTCTCATTTAAACTTATTTGCACTAAAAAGATGGGACACTCCCCCCTGAATAGGGTACAGCAGCATTTCTAGTAATAAAGACTCAGGAGCTGCAGAGCTCAGAGAGGGAAAGCTGCTGGTATAGACTCTCATTGGCACTTTTACAGCAAGTTATCAGGAGTGTAACTGAATAACTCAGGAGTCTGAGTGTTTTATAGGCCCCCATAACACTGTCACAGAGGGGAAGGCTGCAGGGATCAGGTGGTTTTTTCAAGGTCATTCTGTAGGGACAAGACTTAAGCCTTTATTTTTAAGGCTTTATTTTGCTTGATTGCTGGCAGGTTGGCCAAAGAATTAGTAGTTCATAGATTCATAGAATCACAGAATGGTTTGGGTTGGAAGGGACCTTAAAGATCATCTGGTCCCACCCCCTGACATGGCAGGGACACCTTCCACTAGCCCAGGTTGCTCAAAGCCCCATCCAACCTGGCCTTGGACATTTCCAGGGATGGGGCAGCCACAGGTTCTCTGGGCAACCTGTGCCAGTAGCTGTTTAATAGATGAGGGAGAAGCTGTGGATGTTCATGAACGGGACTTTAACAAAGCCTTTGACATTGTCTGCCACAGAATTCTCCTGGAGAAACTGGCTGTTCGTGGCTTGGGCAGGTGCACTGTTTGCCAGAATAAATGGGAGAGACAAAGGGAAGTGCCAGGAGAGAAGAGGAATTAAGATGAGAGGAGGGGAGAGAACAAGAGGAGAGGAGAGAAGAGGGAGAGAGAGAGAGGAAAACGAGAACCAGGAGCAAAAGGAAAAAGTCCATAGAAAAGGAAAAAGTCAAGGAGTCAGAGAGACAACTGACAGTGGCTCCATCTGCAGACCTGAGGGAGCCAGTTTCCCTCAGGAAGGGTGGATGTTCCCTCCACCATGTAAATTTTCTGGAGCAGGCCTGGAGTGTCCTGATGTTCCCAATGCCAGTTCCCAGAACTCTTCTAGTCTCACTGGCTGGCAGTGGCATGGTCTTGGCCAGAAGAGGAGCAAACAAGACCTCTGTGCTCTCAGGTGTCCTGAAAAAAAAAAAATAGTTGTCCTCTGTGTTCTCCAGGTGACTCCATGTCTGTGCTTCTTCCCTGGCTGTCTCAGGGCACCAGTTTGGCTTATGCAGGGAGAAAATCAGAAGGGTCAAAGCCCAACTTGAAGTCAATTTGGCCAATGCAATAAAAAGCAATAAAAAATGTTTCTGGAAGTACATTAGCAACTAAAAGGAGAGCCAAGAAGGAGAAACAGTGACAAAGGAGGAGGAAGAGGCTGAGGTGCTTGATGCAAGTCGTGCTCAACCAGCCTGATCTCCTTCTATGACAGGGTGACCTGCTCAGTGAATGAGGGAGAGGCTGTGGATGTTGTTTCCCTGGACTTTCATAAAGGCTTTGACTTCATTTCCCAAAGCATATTCCTGGAGAAACTGGATGTTCATGGCTTGGACAGGTGGACTGTTCACTGAATAGAGAACTGGCTGGACATCCAGGCCCAGGGGGGAATGGAGTGACATCCCAGGGCCCAGCACTGGGAACAGCCCTGTTATATATATTAGAGTCACTGTTATATACATCAGAGTCACTCACCTCAGCTTTTCATACACATGAATGCTATAAATATTTTCCAGGTATGACCATAATGGGAGGTCCCAAAAATCAGGTGAAATTTTGCCCTCCATGTGCAGGCATTTTCTGCTTCCTCTCACCGTGACCTTGTGCAGAGAAACCCGGGAATGTTTGTGGAGCACTTGGACACTGCGGCAGCGTCCCTGAGATGGAATTGGAATCAGGAAGTCTCCAAGGAGACAAGGAATAATTTTATGTTCATTTCAGACTCTGAACTGGTGGGAATTCTAAATAAAATACAGGTATTATAAGAGGAAAATTTGCCCATTCACAAGGAGTGGGTTGGGGGAGGGGGGATATGGGATTATGAAGTCAAAACCTGTGTCATAACACATTTCATCACAGAGGAGCAAGTACCATTAATACTGCAGGGGTATCTAATTCTGGCCTTTCTCCACTTCAGATGGTTGGCTTTGCAACCCAGTTATTTTTGATGTGCTTTATAGTGTGCAGAAACTTTCTGATGGTTTCCTAAGCAATGACCTTGCTCAAGAAGAGCATTTCTGTGACTTTCACATAACTTTTATAGCTGATTTTTTCAACCAGCAGGGTCCTCTTGGGTCCATATCTAAATATATTCTGTCTGAAGAAGTGTCAATTTAAAAAAAAAAAACAGTGAGGGATGTCAATTACAGCTCAACATTCCCTGGAGTACTTGAAAATATCTGCTGAATCAATACATAAATTTATTAAATATATACATTTATTAAAGAAAAAACAAACAAGACCACCACCACAACCACAACAAAGTATGTTACTCTGGGGGAAAATTTGCAAAATTAACTTATTTATAAAAATTCAAATATTACCTATACCTTTAGGAAAAGCTTGCTACTTATCCCTCTTTTTCTACTACAGTGTTTACTCCACGATTTTTACAGACATCATTTTCCTTATGCAGGTAATTTTTTATGCTATCTGAATATATTCAGAACATATTCAGTATATGAGCATATTCTGAAGGTATTCAGAATATATTAAATAGGCTTTTGATCAAAGACACCTTTATTGCAGGACTCTTCATTATCAAAATAACAATTTAATATATACAGAAAACATTCCAGGATTTTCACCGGGAGTATTGGCCGAAATCAGAAAATTTCAGGAGTAACTTTAATTCTTCAAACAGCTGAGCTGTTTATCCCCTCGAATAAAAGAAGATCCAAAGGACAAACACAGAAATTTCTTTGACACATGCAGCCAGAACGCCTTCCAGCTGCAAGGACATAACTTTACTTGTGATGTGTTTCTATCATTAAAAATTGACTGTGGGGTCTTGCTGCCGGCTGGGCTGGGCTGGGATGGGATGGGTTTTCCTGGGCACTCTGCTCCAGGAATGGTGGGTAGGACAGTGGTGCAAACCCTGTCCTGGTGGCACCCACAAGTCCCCTCTGGGGACACTCCAGGAGCGGGGATTGACGCTGCCCTGGGTCGGGTCCCACCCCAGAGCTCTGGTGGTGAGGTCACTGAAGGCTGAAAACCCTGCTGCAGGCTGGGACAGCCACAGGTTTTTTGAGCAGGGCTCTGGGGTTTGTATTTTTTTTTTTTTTTAAATGCAAAAGCATTTTAAAGGTTACAATCTTTGTGACATTTTCGTGTCTCCTTTCTTGCCGCTTGCAAACCGGGGCCGAAGTGTAATTCAAAGAACTGCTCTCTGAAGTCCTCTGCTTCCTCTCCTTGGCTTCCTCTGAGAGCTGGGCAACTGTTCGTGGGGCTGCTCATAAAGTCTTTGGAATGCTGAGTTGGAGTTGGACCCCAGTCAACCTAGAGAGCATCTGTCAGATGGCAAAAACCAGCCCCTGACTGACAAAGATAAGAGCAGCAGGACTATAAAAATAAGGATTTCAGGTACCATTTGATCATATGAGAGAATATCCCATGAGGCTAATCCAAATTGACACAAATTTCCATTTTATATCAAACCTTTAATAATTGCCCCTCCTTTGGGGGGAGGGTGCTGTTCACATCTTTTCTGTCCCAAAGTTAACCTTCAAAGAAGCTACAGCTTCTGCAAGAAAGCTTTCACTAAACAGCTACTGCAGAGGGAGATCCCTGCTTCCCTTCCTTGGGTCCCATAAAATGGGAATTCATTCTACAGGCCACATCCCCAGCTAGGAAAATTGAGCAGCACTCCTTTCTGCAGCTGAGAACATTATATTGATTTACACTACTAATAAAACTGCTCTTCTATTTTTTTTCTTTATTTTTGTTTCAGGGGATCTGTCCACAGATGCAGAAACAGTTTTGCGTCTTTGAGTACAACACACACACTTTAAGTTACAGGCACTTATGTATGCACACACTTTTAAATTAATGTATATTTGTATTATAACCAGAGTGTCTTCAGTTCAAATACAGGTCTTAGGCAATATATTATTTTATACATAAAAGTAATTGATGTAAAGTGTGTGGGGAATAACTTTTGTTAGACCATGAGCTGGAAAAACAGGTATGCTTTAAGGCAGATGGATTCTTTTTCAGGGCATTTTCAGGGCTCATGTACCCCAAACTTGTCTTTTTTCCCATCTTTATACCAGCTAAACTAATAAATAATTGTATCCTTACCCCCAGACCTTGTTTCACCCTGTAGCCTCAGCCCATTATGGTTATGACAGGGCTGCTGAACATAAACTGCTGCTTTGTCAAAGCTTTCTCATGGACACATCGTGATGCCCAGGCCTGAAACAGCCCCCATTTCCTATCTGTGGGTTATTTTTATTTTTCTGGGTTGTTTTTGAGTTGTTTGTCCTCCCACAATCTCACAATGCACATCACAGCTCCTCTGGTGAGTACATGGCACCTGAGATCTGCTGCTTTCTGTGGTGATTGAGGACAGAAAGATTAATTAAATCTGTCCATCAGCAGGTGAAAGGCTTCCCTTTTTTTATAATGGGAAGACACACAAGTAATCTCCTTTTCCATTTATCACCTCCTGTATCCTGGCACAAGGCATGGAGGTGTTGTATTCTGGGAGTCAGAAAGAAAAGGATACAAGATGTGGGGGATTTTCTCCAGCAGTCAAGTTTGGAAGAGCATCTGGAGACAGCCCAGGAACAATTTATCAGCTCTGCAAGATGAAGCTCAGAAGCTGAAGCCTTTTCCCTCCTCTAAGAGCCAGCTAAAAGTAAACCAGATTGTGCTGCAATGAATTATTAAAAGGAGTTCATTTAACATCATTGTGATCTGGCCTAAGTACAGACAGGGCAAAGTGGTTTCCCAAGTCTTATTGACTTCCCTAAGTGTCCTATTAGAGGACAAAAATGTGAGTTTGTCAGCAAAAATATCTGCTGGAGAAAACCTGACACAAAGTAAAATGAGCTTTGGATGAAGGAAAATAGTTAAATAGGAGTTCCTGGTGGAGAAAAAAAAATATTAAAATTGCAATGATTTCTTTTTAAGTGGCTCAATAAAGGAAAAAGTGCTCTGACAGTCGTGTCATACACCAATGTCTGTGGGCACAAGGGTCTGCACCTGGGATCATTTATGTGTTCTATACATGAGGTAAAACTGCACATATGTGACAATATAGGGGGGGGTGTGTAATGAACCACCACAGGTCATCTCTGCACTCCAGAGTCAGCAGAGATGATTCCCCCTCTCCTTTGCCCTCTTCTGCCCTGATCACTGCTTAATAAGACTTATTTCACCATCTGTCTTAAGAGCTGACTGTGCAACAATGTGCATAGTAGAGTTTAAACAATCATAGAAGGGTTTGGCTTGGAAGGAACCATAAAGTTCATCTCATTGCAACCCCCGTGCCATGGGCAGGGACACCTTCCACTAGATCAGGCTGCTCCAAATCCCATCCTGCCTGACCTTGAACATTTCCAGGAACGGGGCACCTACAACCTCTCTGAGCAACCTGTTCCAGGCTTTCAGCTCCTCATCATAAAAATTTTCTTCCCTATGTCTAGTCTAAATCTACCCTCAGTTTGAAGCCATTACCCCTTGTCCTGTTGCAACAGGCCCTGCTAAAACATTTGTTCCCATTTTTCTTAAAAGCCCCTTTAAGTACTGAAGCTGCAGTATACAGCAGCTGGAAACCATCAGGTTTCCAGAATAAATACTGTTCACAGGTTTCAGAATAAATAAGGTCAATAAAAAGAAGACCAGGGATTTTGATTCAGCAATTTTTTTCCACTAAACACTAAGGGAAACACCAACACACAGTTGTTGTCTTTACACAGCAAACTAAAAAGACAGTATTTGCAAATATGAAAAGACTGCAAAGACAGCAGAGCTTCACATACCAGTCCTGCAAATATTGCACCGATTCTTCTCAGTTCTTCCAGCAGAATTTTTATTTTCTCCAATCGTCCCTCTGTGCTGTGCTGTGTAATTCCATTTCTCACAGCCTTATTAGCTTTGTCAGCAAGGCTTTTAACTTCTAGTTTTTGCAACCACGAGTCCCAGTCGCCAGCAAAAGGAGGGGATGTTAAAACCCAGGCTAAGAAGCTCAGTCTCCAAGGCAAAGATCCCATTAATTCAGTGTGGCCAGTACTTTTTGTAATGGATCTCACATAAAAATGTATGGGTAACACACACTCTTAAGTGCTTTAATAAATGGATAGTGATGTAGAAAGGCCTTAGGGCTCCTCTTTTCTTTCTCTTCCTCCTTGTGTTCCTTAATATATGACAGCAAATAATAGCTATCTCTGAAACAATTAATTAGAGAGATAAACGATCTGTAAATACACTGTAGAGCTGTGCTGTTAAATACACAAAATTTTAAAACAGACTCCCTGAAGACAGTTCCAATCTGTTTTGCTTTACTGCTACTTTTAGGAAATAAGTAAAATATGCAAAGAACCATACTCAGCTCATATCTCACTAAAGATTTAAAAGGCTCTGTCAAAAGCTACCACCACAAACATTTGTTAAAGTTTTTTTCCTTCTAATTTCCAGTGGGACGGTCGAAAAAATTCTCTGTGGGAAAATGTCACGTCTTTAATGTGAACTGTTGATTTCAGAAAGTCTGATCCCGGAAAAGGTGCTGGGTCTACATGAACCATGATGCTTCTTGGCACCTGAGGGAGAATAGCTGCTGAAATTCTCCATTTTCATCTCTTTTTGTCCTCGTTTTTCTTCCCTCTTTAACACCATTTTGTATAGCATTAAACAGCAGGATCTGTGGTGACGACTCTGCCCCTCTGCTCAGGTGAGACCCCACCTGCAGAGCTGCTCCAGCCCTGAGGAACAGCACAGGAAGGACATGGAGCTGCTGGAGAGAGTCCAGAGGAGGCACCAAGAGGATCTGAGGGCTGGAGCAGCTCTGCTGGGAGGAAAGGCTGGGAGAGCTGGGATTGTTCAGCCTGGAGAAGAGAAGCTTTGGGGGAACCTGATTGTGGCCTTGCAGGATCTGAAGGGAGTGACAAGAAGGATGGAGAGAGACTGTTTAGGAGGGTCTGGAGTGACTCTGGAGGAAAAGGGGGAATGGATTCAAACAGGCAGAGAGTTGGGTTAGATGGGATATCAGGAAGAAATTCTTCCCTGTGAGACTAGTGGGGCACTGGCACAGGTTGTGTGGACCCCTGGAAGTGGAAGAAAAGGAGGAAAGAAAGAAGAAAGAAAGAAGAAAGAAGGAAGAAAGAAGGAAGAAAGAAGGAAGAAAGAAGGAAGAAAGAAGAAGGAAGAAGAAGGAAGAAGAAGGAAGAAGGAAGAAGGAAGAAGGAAGAGGAAGAGGAAGAGGAAGAGGAAGAGGAAGAGGAAGAGGAAGAGGAAGAGGAAGAGGAAGAGGAAGAGGAAGAGGAAGAGGAAGAGGAAGAGGAAGAGGAAGAGGAGGAAGAAGAGGAAGAAGAAGAGGAAGAAGAGGAAGAAGAGGAAGAAGATGAAGAAGATGAAGAAAGAAGAAGAAGAAGAGGAAGAAGAAGAAGAAGAAGAAGAAGAAGAAGAAGAAGAAGAAGAAGAAGAAGAAGAAGAAGAAGAAGAAAAAGAAGAAGAAAAAGAGGAAGAAAAAGAGGAAGAAAAAGAAGTGTTGAATATTAATGCAATATAAAGAAGACACTACCTGGCAGGTAGGTGGCAAGCAGCCAAATCTGTTTATTTCAAAGAAAGGTGCCTCCTTATAACCCCTCCAAAGGACATGTAACTGCCTGACCAATGTCAGCACAGCACAGCACATATTGCTCATGTGCCCCAGTAGGCTGTCCAGGAACTTCAAGTCCCAGAATGCACCCCTTGTATCCCTGGGATGTGTCTCCACATCTCCCCCCATCCAATTATTTAAGACAAGTCACGAAAACAGTGCAATAACAACAATGCAAATAACAGAATATTACCTTATACAACTACCTTAGCATCACAGTGACCCAGCACACCACTCACTCTGGTTCTTGAACAGCTTATATATCTATTCAAAATGTTTTCCTTAACCTTTTAAACCTGTTCATATTACCTTAAACCCTTATTTTCCTAAGGGGTATGGCGTAACTTGGAAAAACGGCTTTATTAGCCTAAGGGCCTTGGCCCAACTGTGTAGTACCTACAAACTTATAACCTTTATTTTTCTGAGGGTTTATATAAACAGGAAAATTCAACTTTGTTTCAAAAGCAAGCTAAAAGTAGTAAACTAAATTCTCCTTATGTGACCATGTGGCTCAGATAGTGATACTCTTATGAGGTGTTTGGTGTTTGAGGTGCTTTATACATTCACACAACTCTTATTCACTCACTCACACACACACAGGTGGCTGCCACTTCACTCTCCACATACACACTCGTGAGTTTTTGTGTCAACTCTGCATTTTGCCACACTGGTCATCTTCAATTGTAAACCTGAAATGTAAACATCATCACCAAATGGTAAACATAACTGTGTTTTTAAACTCTGCATTACTCTGGTTCTTGCTGCTGTGGGGGTGTACCTAGGTAAGGTCTAACACATCTGGAAGGAACCCATTTCAGCTCTTTTCCTGTAAATACACATGCATAACCCCTCCCCCATGTCACAAGATCTACCAGTCCTATCCACTGTCCCGAAGTTAGATCCCTCATCATGACTGCTGGTTTGGGAGAGGAGAATGCCTGAGGTCTGTGTTGCCTTTCGTGCCTGCTTTTTTCAGCACTGTCACAATTTAAAACATTTATGACATAAGTTGCTTTCCACAGATGCTCTTGTGGGCTACAGATGGATTCCCCCTTCCTTTGTTTAAGCAATGTGTCTTTTAAGGTGCAATGTGCCCTTTCTACTATGGCCTGTCCCATAGGTGAATGTGGGATGCTTGTAGAGTGAGAAATCTCCCAATTTGACAGGAAGGTTCTTACCTTTTCTGATATGTAAGCTGGTCCATGGTTGATCTTGATCTGTTTTGGGGTACCCAGCGTTGCAAAACATCTGAGCCAGTGCCTTATCACATCTGTGTCCACCAAACCTGTGAATCTATGCCCCTCTATTTGGCACATCATCTTAGGCTGTGTTGTAGTGGCCCTTGCCCAATAGCTTTGTGGCTCGCCTGTGCTTCCAAAAGCCCCTGAGCCCCTCTACCCCTCCCCAGCAGGAGACGCGCTGAAAAAAGGGATCAATTGGGCAATCTTTTGTCCTTTAGGGATGTGACAGGGGGGTACTGGGGTCCATGCCATTATTGGAATCTCACTGTGGGAGTCTGAGTCTGTCACTCCAGGCAGAACAAACAAACTCATAGTGGTTGACAATCTCCCTATCAACAGTGCATGTACCCCTGGGGCCAACGGTCCCCAAACCCCTGTAGGAATTAACACTACAGTAGTAGATGTTGTAGTTACTGGTTCTCTGCTGGATAAATCCAGCCCAGCACTGGCTGTGGTTGAGGGGCACAGATCACCAGCCTGTTTTCCTGAGCCGAATTTGTTTGTTGTGCCAGGGCATGCGATCTCACCCCCTGTCTCCAGTTTCCCTGCTGTGAGGAGTTTTTTGACCCCCGCTTCCCTTGCTGACACTTTTGGCACACTGGTGTGGAGGTTTTCTCAGGGCAATCCCTTTGAAAATGATCAGCAGCACCACATCTATAGCAACCACTTTTAGGTCTTGCCCCCTCCTACACTCTCAGCTGTGAGCTTAAGGCTGTAGCCAGAGAAACAGTTTGGTGTTCGACCAACCCAACACCCTGGCAGACTCAAACCATCTCAGCAATGCTGCTGTTTTCCCCTTCAGGGAGAGTTTTCAAAGCTCTTTTACAATCTGGATTCGAGTTCTCATACGCCAGTTGCTTAAAAAGCATTTCTGTAGCTTCATCATTCTCAATTTGCCTGTTTAAAGCGGCCTGCAGCCGATCGAGAAACTGAGAGAAGGGTTCAGTAGAACCTCGTAAAACTTTTGTGAAGGACAGATTTCTGTCTCAGTGTCTGTACTTGGGAGTTTTCTCATTGCTCTTAAAGCCAGTTTTGCAGTCACTTCATAAATTTCTCAGGCATAGCCTGTTTGTGAGTCTACTGTGGCAAAATCCCCTTCTCCTGTGAAGTGATTGCACGTTATGCCTGCTTGTGGATTATTCACATACACCGCACAATTGTCCCGAAAATTCATCAATCAAACGCTGTACTGTGACTGGAATCGTGTCTAGCTTTTATTTTTCAGACCACCACTAATGGCGCCCAACGTGGAGCTGGACGTGTTAATGAAGGGGACAATTTCCAAATAGTTAATTTTTCTTCAAGTAGGATTACATGGGAGATAGAGGGATTACAGAGGTTTAGGCATGGTTTTAACAATCATCTCAAAAAGTCCTTTCTTAAATCTGCTTGGAGCCAGCTTTATATCTCCGGTTTTCACATCAACAGGTCTCAGGACAAGGGTCCAAATTTCTTCAGATCACAAGGTGTTTGTCAGCCTTGTTTTCCAAGGTTTGTGATTCAAATTTACCGAGCCTCCTTTTGCTGAGAGCTGGTTTTTGTCCCCTTCAGCTGTGTACTTGTTAGGACCAGTTTCGGCAGAGTTTTCCAATCACGTGGGGTAAAGACATAAGTTGAACTCAGCATCTCCAAATATGCAAATGTATTAGTCGAGGAAACACCCGTTTCTCTTACTGACTGCCTCAGTTCCTTTGTTACCTCATAAGGCAAAGGTTGGAACTGAGGGGCCTGGCGCTGGCGGAATATGACTGGACGTGCATGAATCACTTGCAAATCTCCCACCTGCATCGCTTCCTTGTGGCATCTACCCCACCGGTCGACCGACCTCCCTGCACCTGCTCTCTCGCTCTCTCCCAGGGAGCCCATCTCCAGTCTCTCCTCATCATCCGCGCAGATCCACCCCTGAATTTAAATCTGTTTGGGTTACACGTGGTATATTCCCTCCACTTTCCGTGTGTCTGTGTTGTGGATTTGGGCTGCAGCTAACAGCCTGGCTGGGGGGTTGTGTATTGGTGTGGGTTGGGTGTTCTGTTCGTCTTTGTGCTCTGTGTAATGCATCCACGATAATGGGCCACGCAGGGATGCTGTTATTAGCTTGGACATCGCCTGCTCTGGCCTTATCTCTCATGAGTTTTTTGAGCCTATCCTAAATTTTTATATTTAGAGCTTCCACCAACGGATTTTATCCATTTCATAAGTTCTGTTAACTCTGCGCGTGCGGTTTGTACTTGATATGATCTTAACAAGAGGCACAGAGCCTCTGTGTCCTTGTCTGTTTCTGTGGAGTAGTTGTTTCCCATGTTGGCTTTACCTTACCTAGCAGCTTTCGGGTCCCAGCTGTGTGCTGGCTTTCTAAGATT
The DNA here is from genome assembly GCF_009829145.1 of Chiroxiphia lanceolata. Lineage (NCBI taxonomy): Eukaryota > Metazoa > Chordata > Aves > Passeriformes > Pipridae > Chiroxiphia > Chiroxiphia lanceolata. The sequence continues at coordinate 3,753,015 of NC_045638.1, read as the reverse complement.
TTACTTTCGATTTCAGCTCGAGCTGCAGTTTTCCACGTTCCTCGGCAGCTCTGGCATCTCACTACGGCAATGACGGCGACTCCTCGCTGTCTCTGCAGATGGCAGCTCCGGCGATTCCCGCTCCCTCTGTGGCGATCCCACAGAGTGGTCCCGGGCGGCAGCAGAGGTGGCCCTGGCCACCAGCTTCTCCCTCGATCCATCTTCTCTCAGCTTTTTTTCTTCTCCTGGATCAGTGCACTTCCTGTCTTTTCTGAGCTCGGTTTAATCTCGCGTGTCTCAGCCGCTTGCTGAGATGGGACGCTTTTAAGACGTCGAGGCTTTTTTTCCGTAAAAGTGTCCCGAGTTTTCAAACAAACTCGTTCCAGACAGTACTGAGTTGCCTTCTTACAAGGCTTTTAAAGCTACGTCCTAATGTAGGTTGTGCCCCACGCGAACGGCGCCGTCGGCGATATATTAATGTAAAATAAAGAGACAGGACTCGGCAGGTATGGCTACGTAACCAAATCTTTATTTCAAATTGCATCCTTATAACTGCCTGAACAATTCAGTGCAGTGCAGTACACATTGCTCCTGTGCTGTCCAGGAACCAGAGGACTTGTGGTCACCTGACCAGTTTGGCACACCGCAGCAGACATTGCTCGTGTGCCCCAGGAAGTTCTCCCAACAAAGAAGATGAGAGAGAGAAGGGGGAGAGAAAAAAAATTGGTCTGGCCAATGAGAGGTCCAGGATCCGGGGAGTTCCTTCCTCAGCCTGTGGAGACCTACAAAGAGGGAAGGAGATGGAGAGAGGGAAAGAGAGTGAGAGTGAGAGAGAGAGAGAGGGAGAGAGAGAAGGAGCTGCTGCTGAGGAGCAGCTGGGATGGGCTGAGCTCTGCACCCCTTATATACCCCCGGGGCAGGGCGGGGTCAGGGATGTCACAAAGGCCTCTGGGCACCCCCATGTCCCACGTCACAAAGGGCCCTGGAAGGTGCCTGCGTCACAAAGGGCCACTCCCGGCCCCCCACGGACAGCGGCACCGCCGGGACCCGGCCCGGGGCAGCCCCGGCACTTGTGGCCTTGCAGCCCCTGCTGTGACGAGGGGGGTCTTTGGCCACGGTCCCACACGAGGGTTGTAACTGGATGACCTTTAAGGTCCCCCCCCCAGCCCAAACCGTTGTACGATTCTACTCTCATGTGTTCTTTTCCAAAGCATGAAGGCCAGTCAGGATTTTTAACATCCATAAGCAGGAAGATCCTTGGGAAGCACTGCAGCTATACATGGAACACTGAACACACTTGAGCAAGGACAGGTAGAAGAAGACATAGGGTGTTCTTAACTTCCCCAACAAACACAGTAGTTTCCTCAATCTACTCAAGAATCAGTGTAAATTGGTTTCCCAAAAGGACTGCATTTTGTAGCTAATGGGAGTGCTTGGTTACCACATGATTATTTCCTAAATGGAAAAAAAATGCACATTAGCATGAATATTCAAATGAGACCGAGAACCATTAAAGACCCATTTGTTCTACAAATAGAACTGCAGTGACTTTTTGAATAAATTCCTCATGAAAGGCAGTTTTCTACAGATGTGAGAGGCCAGAAAATATTTACTACTTGAAGAAAAGGGGAGGTATCTGTTTTTCTGAAGGAGAGCAACTAAACAGACCTAGGAGATCAACCTGTTTTTCTGCCTGGATTTTCAGAATTGCTGGTTTTCACCATTTTTATCAGAATAATCAAATCCCAAGATGAACTTGAATAAATTGCATGTTCTTTTGAGTTTGATGGACTAGTTATTTTTAGTCAAGTTTAGACGCTCGAAGCAAATTCAGTTTTTTTAGAGACAGAGTTTGCACAGATCCTTAAGGATTTTTATAACACTTTAGAAGCACAGGGAAAAACATTCTACCGCACTTATGATGCTTTCGAAGTATTTTAAATGCTTTAATGAAAAACTTCACGAAATCTCAAAAAGCCAAGAGACAATGTTATACATGTCAGGATATTAACACTTATATTTTAGTTCAGTTACTGAATTTTCTTTTTTTTTTTTTTAGCTATTTTATCCAAAATCTGGTACTTCAGTTCAATAAACTCTAAAATAGCTTAGCCTTATTTTTGCTCTATCTAAAAACTGAACTCCAAGCCCTTTGATTCCTCACACTGCCCAGGAAGAAGTAGAATTTTTCTGGTGTATGTGCATATGCTGCATCCAGCTCTGCAGTCCCAGCATAGGAAGGACATGGAGCTGTTGGAAAGAGTCCAGAGGAGGCATCAAGATGATTAGAGGGATGGAGCAGCTCTGCTGGGAGGAAAGGCTGGGAGAAGGCTCTGGGGTGACCTAATTGTGGCCTTCCAGGGCCTGAAGGAGCCAACAAGAAAGATGGAGAGATACTCTTTCCAAGGGAGGGAGTGACAGGACAAGGGGGAAATGGCTTCAAACTGACAAAGAGTAGGGTTAGATGGGATATTAGGAAGAAATTCTTGGCTGTGAGGGTGGGGAGGCCCTGGCACAGGTTGTCCAGAGAAGCTGTGGCTGCCCCATCCCTGCAAGTGTCCAAGGCCAGGCTGGACAGGGCTTGGAGCAACCTGGGCTAGTGGAAGGTGTCCCTATCCACAGCAGTGGAACAAGATAATCTTTAAGGTCCCTTCTGACCCAGGCTATTCTATGATTCCATATCTGTATATACAGATATGTGTCTATATACACATGTGCATGTGCACTGTTATACACAGATAATTGATGAAACAAGAGACAAAAGAGGGGGGCACAAGTCAGCAGGCTCAGAGCAGTTCCAAGTATTTGGGCCTGCAAAAATTACATGTTTGTGTTTGCATATCAAACAGTGTTCTTGTGCAGCCTAGAACTATAAGACCAGGCTTTGGCAAACCACAGCTCTCGCCTAATAAACATGACAGAGATCCCTGTTACATCCTGCCCCGCGAATTTTCCCTCTTTATTTTTTCCTTCTTATTTTGCTGAGGAAACGTACACACGAGGGCTTAAGCACTAAAACATGAGGTTTGCTTTTTCTTTCCCCCCTCAGAAAGGCAGGCTGAGAGCGCATGTTTTCCTCGTTAGATGGCTTTTACGACTCGGAAAATGGATTTTGCAATCTCAGAACACAAGTGATGCGCGGCGCACAGATGCAGTGCCTTGGAAAACATTTGCGTTGACTATCATGATGCTTTCCTAATTAGATGCCTCTGAATACAGATCTATTTCCAGCGTGGTTTTTACGTCGAACTGCACAACAAATTCAGTTCAACTGGCAGTTTTGCTTACCCAAATGCCAGCCACAGAAGTTGGCTGAAATAAATTAAAGAGGCAGTAATGTGCTCGTAGCGTTAACATTAGCATTTCATGGCCTTTAGCGAGCTCAGGCAATAAACAAACGGGGATTGTGAAAAGTTTCCTGCTTATTCAGACAGAAGGGTGTCTGATGGCTGAAGGCTGACTGCCGCTTCTCATCAGGCACCACACTCACTTGCCTTTTCTGACAGGGGTTTTGAGAGCCTTAACCACGGGCAGGAGGTGTTTTGCTCTCCAAGAGAGGGTTAAAGAGGGGAATAAAAAGGTTCAGGGGAATCTCATGAGGTTTAACAAGGGCAGGTGAAAGGTGCTGTACCTCGATCAGGGCAATCTTGGTTTCAAGACAGGATGAACAGGCAGCCCTGGGGAGAAGGACTTGGGGTGCTGATGGATGAGAGGCTGGACTTGGCCCAGCCCAGACTGCCCCGTGTCCCCTGGGCTGATCCCACAGCCTGGGCAGCAGAGGAGGGGGGAATTCTGCCCCTCTACCCCCTCAGGTGAGACCCCCCTGCAGAGCTGCCTCCAGCCCTGGGGAACCAGCACAGCAAGGACATGGAGCTGTTGGAGCAAGTCCAGAGGAGGCACCAAGAGGATCAGAGGGACGGAGCAGCTCTTCTGGGAGGAAAGGCTGGGAGAGCTGGGATTGTTCAGCCTGGAGAAGAGAAGCTTTGGGGTGACCTGACTGTGGCCTTCCAGGGCCTGAAGGCAACTTACAGAAAAGATGGGGCAAGACTAATTCCAAGAGCCTGGAGTGACAGGACAAGAGGGAATGGCTTCACACTGATAGAGTGTAGGATTAGATGGGGTATTGGGAAGAAATTCTTTACTGTGAGGGTGGCAAAACACTAGCACAGGTTGTCCAGAGAAAATATGGCTGCCCCATCCTTGGAAGTGTCCAAGGCCAGGCTGGATGTGGCTCTGAGCAACCTGGGCTAGTGGAAGGTCACAGAATCACAGAATATGCTGAGTTGCAAGGGATGCACAAGGATCATCAAGTCCAATTCCTGTCCCTGCACAGGACCATCCCCAGCAGTCACACCATGTGCCTGAGAGCATCATCCAAACACTTCTCGAGCTCTGTCAGCCTTGGTGCTGTGCCCACTGCCCCGGGGAGCCTGTTCAGTGTCCAGCCACCCTCTGGGGCCAGAACCCTTTTCTAGTAACAACCCTCCCAGGGCAGGGGAGTTGGAACGAGATGATCTTTAAGGTGCCTTCGAACACAAACCATTCTATGATTCCATGAAACAGAACAAAAGAAAGTAAAAATGGCGGATGGATGTCAAAAAAACCTTGTTAATAAGCTGATGGAAAGAAGGGCTCAGTAGCTGGGGATGCAGCAGCTCTCCCTCCCTCAATCCTGACTGGAGTGATGGAGATTTGCTGACCGAAAACCAGCCAGTGTGGATGCAATTAAGGGTTTCTCCCTCTGGTTGTCCTTCAGCAAACAGCTCATGTGAAACCAGCTGGAGGGAGAGCCAGACAATCCCTATTAGGATTTCTGGTGAAATTCAGAAGATATACTTATATTTTCTCATATCTTCCTACTCTTCCCACAGCTCATGGCAGCAAAAATTCTTTTAAGTTCCTGGAGCTGCATATACATAAATTACAGCTGAATTAGGATTTTAAAGCTGGTTTTCTGGAGTCACAAACAGGCAGAGACATAAGTGGTTGTGCTCTCAGAGGTGCTGAGCACCCAGCAGCTCTCCCTCCAGAAGAACACTTGCTACTGATTGAAAGTGTTTCTTCCAGAAATCATTCACCACAGAGAGAAATATGTTTTCACCGAGCAATTAATGTTGTGACTTTATCAAGTGATGACATAGGAAGGTAGAGAATGGTAAAGAGTTGGCAGCAGGCACAGAAGTGATGAAGGAGGTCTTCTTGCAGGACAGAAGAGTGCCAAAAGCTGAGCTAAGATGGAGGTCAGATGAGGGAAGAAAGAGAAAAGTCTCACCTTTCTTAGAGTCCAAACTCTGTTGAATTGTTGTCATTTTATATCAAATTGCCTCTCTTTCTTTTTTTTTCCCCTGAGGAACATGGATTGCTCCAAATATTGGGACTAAAGAAACACTGGAGCAAAGTAAAAGCTCAAAATGGAGCTATTTAAATAGGTAAACCATTTGCCTCCCCAGCAATCATGTATTGGAGCCCCATACTGGGGTAATGAAGGAAGAAAGCTGTTTTCTGCTCCAGATTTAACTTCAGATGAATAGGAATTAAGTTTGGCTCTGACAAGAAATCCTCCTGCAGAAGGGAGCAGGGAACAGGGGTGGTGGGTTTATGGCTTTGTTGCCTGTGGGTGAAGACCAGAGACAAAGCTTCTGGGGACTCTGCTGTACCCTGAGGCTGAGGCTGCAGCTGATGGAGGACTGGAACATCAGGCAGAGAAACCTGGAACAAGCCAGAGAGTGATGGTGAGAGCTTCCCCTGCCTGCCACCATCACAGACTCGTGGAATGGCTTGGCTTGGAAGGGGCTTTCAAGATCATCCAGAACCACCCCCCTGCCATGGGCAGAGAAACCTTCCACTAGCCCAGGTTGCTCAGAGCTCCATCCAACCTGGCCTTGGACACTTGCAGGGATGGGGCAGCCACAGCTTCTCTGGGCAACCTGTGCCAGGGCATCCCCACCCTCACAGTCAGGAATTTCTTCCTAATATCCCATTTAATCCTACTCTCTTTCACTTTGAGGCTTTTCCCCCTTGTGCGGTCACTCCAGGTATTCAGAGGATGCAGGCAGAAACAATCCACCATCTTAACACATCTCTCCAGCTTGAGTTGCATTAATTTTCAAAAGGAATGGACAAAGGGCTCTTTTTATTCATTAAAAATCTCAACAAAACCTCTTCCATCCACTTTCTGCATTCTGTTTCTCTGACACAGTGCCAGCTTCTCTGTCTTAGCCTTTATTCCTCACCTACTACTGGAGAAGCTGGGCTTTCTTGACGTCTATTTGCTCCAGTCTTTTATTTTTAACCTCCTCCTATCCCTTTCCAGTACAAAGTATGACCGATTCCTGGTGGAGGGAGGGGCTCTTCATCCAGTTCAAATCCAAGCAGTGCTCCATGTAGGCACTCAGACTTCGCTTTTCACTTTGTGTGGAATTGCCTTTTGCCATTAACACTGACAAGTGGTACCAAAGACACAGCAGATGACAATGTCTTTGTCACGAGCCACAAACCAAACTACCAACGCTGCTGCTCCCAAGTGAGACAGTTTTGCTGCTGACTTCTAAAAACCCAGGAAGGGACCCAGTTCTTTTGCAGGATTCAAGAAAACCCCAAACTAAACACAAAACCGAAATAATGACGACACTGTTTCCAAATCCTGTTTTTTTCCAGCAGATTTTATGGTGCTTCTTGTTCCAGCAGTCTCAGGATCGTGCTCCTGTGCCCTGCCCCGTGCTGAGGGTGCACTGGGTGCCACTGCGTGTCCCTGCCCAAGGCCCTGAGGAGCCGCGGGGCCAAGGCAGAGCCCTGAGGGACACCCCTCGTTCCCCACCCGCCCTGGGCCATGGAGACACTGCCCACAGCTCCCTGGCACAGCCACGGGGCCAATTCCTGCTGCCCCGGCCAGCCCAGCCTGCAAAGCTGTGCCCTGTGGAGAGCGGGGGTCGTGTGGGACCGTGGCCAAAGCCCCGCAGGGCTCCGGGCACAGCAGGGGCTGCAAGGCCACAAGTGCCGGGGCTGCCCCGGGCCGGGTCCCGGCGGTGCCGCTGTCCATGGGGGGCCGGGGGTGGCCCTTTGTGACATGGGGGCGCCTTCCAGGGCCCTTTGTGACGTGGGACATGGGGGTGTCCAGACACCTTTGTGACATCCCTGACCCCGCCCTGCCCCGGGGGTATATAAGGGGTGCAGAGCTCAGCCCATCCCAGCTGCTCCTCAGCAGCGGCTCCTTCTCTCTCTCTTTCTCTCTCTCTCTTTCTCCCTCCCTCTCCCTCCATCTCCCTCCCTCACACTCCCTCTCCCTTTCTCCCTCTTTGCAGGACAGGACGACACCAATGGACAGGAACAGGACAATGCACATGGATGAGGAGAAGCCCGCCCAGGCCTCCTCTGCCTCCTCCGCCCCCCGCGGATGGACCTCAGGCTTCCACAGGATGGGGAAAGAACCCCCAGGATCCTGGGCTTCCCATCGGTCTGGCCGACCCAGCTGGATGGACGCTGGGACCAGGATTAACATCCCAGCATAAGGATAGGGATGGACGCTGGGACCAGGATTAACATCCCAGCATGAGGATAGGAATGGACGCTGGGACCAGGATTAACATCCCAGCATGAGGATCGACGCTGGGACAAGGATTAACCATCCCATCATGGATCGACGCTGGAACCAGGATTAACATCGCACCAGCTATATTAACACTTCCTCCTTGTAAGCATATTTTTCTACCTTCTTCCCTCCTTCTCTCCTTTCTTTCCTTTTCTCTTTCTTTCTTTTTTCTTTCTTTTTTTCTTTTTTCTTTTTTTGTTTTTTTCTTTTCTCTTTTTTTTCTTCATTTTTCTTTTGTTTTGTTCATTTTTTCTTTTTTTTTCTTTCTTTTTTTTTTCCTCTTTTTTCTTTTTTCTTTTTTTTTTTCTTTTATTTTTTTTGGGTTTTTTTCTTTTTTTTCTTTTTCTTTTTTCTTTTTTCTTTTTTTTCTATTCTTTTTTCTTCTCTTTTCTGTTTTCTTCTCTTTTCTTTCCTTTTCTTTTTCTTTTCTTTTTCTTTCTTTCTTTTCTTTCTTTCTTTTTTCTTTCTATCTCTCTTTTCCCCTTTCTTTCTTTTTTTTCCACTTTCTTTCTTTCTTTCTTTCTTTCTTTCTTTCTTTCTTTCTTTCTTTCTTTCTTTCCTTTCTTTCTCTTTCTCTCTCTATTTCTTTCTCTCTGACTTTCTTTTTAGAAATTTAACTGAAGGTTATGCATTCAATATACTACAGAAATGTAATATAGAATGTATAACAATGAATTACAAATATATGCAATATATTTAATAATATTATTAATAAAATCTATTAATAAAAGGTAATACATGTTTAACAAACAATTCCCATGCTTTCTGGACTCTCTGACTCTCCTCGCTCCTTCCCACCATGAGCATTTACCACTCTCGGCTGCTCCCGTTCCCTCATGGCTGGGTCGGCACAACCTGGTCACAAAAGATGCTGACTTTTCCAATCCTGCTCCTCTCTTCCTGGTCCCTCTCAGCACCAAGATGGCTGTGGGCAGCAGAAATAATCAGGGAATCACAGAATATCCTGAGTTGGGAAGGACCCCCAAGGATCATCCAGTCCAAGGCCTGGCCCTGCCCAGGACACCCCAACACTCCCCCCTGTCCCTCAGAGCGTTGTCCAAACCCTCCTGGAGCTCTGGCAGCCTTGGGGCCGTGCCCACTGCCCTGGGGAGCCTGGGCAGTGCCCACCGCCCTCTGCGGGAAGAACTTTGTGCTGAGATCCACCCTGAGCCTGCCCTGTCCCAGCTCCAGCCCTTCCCTGGCTCCTGTCCCTGCTCACACCAAGCAGAGATCAGGGCCTGAGGGAACAGAGACTCCTCTCCAGATTTCCTGACCCCAACTCCCTCTTGGTCAGCACTTCTCAGGAATGGGACAGCACACAGGGAAACTTCAAAACACAAAAAGGATCTGAGTAGGAAGCTTGGATCTTTGTTATATCAATTTAATATTTTCTAGTCCTTCTGTTCTCTTCTGTTCTTATTTTCTGCCCTTGGATGAGGCCAACCTGACTGAATTAAAAACTGCCCTGAGTGGATTCTTGGATAAGGGAGAGGTCTTGAAACTGGAGACCAAGGTTTGGATATTTGTGTTGTAAATAAATTTTGTCAAGTTCCTGTTAAGGGAGATCTCTGATCTTGATAAAAATAAAGATTTCCTTGAATGTAGTTGCTATGTTACATAGTTTTGTACTTTCTTTTAGGTATGCTAAAGCTTTAATTCCTCAAGTCTTCCCTTTGGAATACAATGACCACAAAGATATCTTCAAAAAGGCTCTTGGCAAAGATTTTATTTTTTTTCAACTAGTCTGAAAGTCTGTATCTTTGAGTGACTAATTTTGCTAATAGAGTTGCCAGGCATTGGAATAAATTGCCCAGGGAGGTGGTGGAGTCACCATCTCTGGGAGTGCTCTAGAGGTGTCTGGATGTGGCCCTTGGGGACACGGATTCAGGGTGATTGTGGTGGTGCTGGGTGAGGGTGGGACTGGATGATGCTGAAGGTCTCTGCAACCCTTGGTGATTCAGTGACTCTGGGACTGCCCTGACCCAGGAGCACACCTGGCACGGGGCCTTGTGGGACCTCATGAGGTTGTGGTGGTGCTACTTCTGCAGCTTGTGCAGGTGCCTGTGGATGGCCCCGTCCTTGCGTGGTGTCCCCTGCCCCGCTCAGCTGCCTGTGCCCTGCCCCGTGCTGAGGGTGCACTGGGTGCCACTGCGTGTCCCTGCCCAAGGCCCTGAGGAGCCGCGGGGCCAAGGCAGAGCCCTGAGGGACACCCTTCGTTCCCCGACCCATCCCGGGCCATGGAGACACTGCCCACAGCTCCCTGGCACAGCCACGGGGCCAATTCCTGCTGCCCCGGCCAGCCCAGCCTGCAAAGCTGTGCCCTGTGGAGAGCGGGGGTCGTGTGGGACCGTGGCCAAAGCCCCGCAGGGCTCCGGGCACAGCAGGGGCTGCAAGGCCACAAGTGCCGGGGCTGCCCCAGGCCGGGTCCCGGTGGTGCCGCTGTCCATGGGGGGCCGGGGGTGGCCCTTTGTGACATGGGGGCGCCTTCCAGGGCCCTTTGTGACGTGGGACATGGCAGTGCCCAGACACCTTTGTGACATCCCTGACCCCGCCCTGCCACAGGGGTATATAAGGGGTGCAGAGCTCAGCCCATCCCAGCTGCTCCTCAGCAGCGGCTCCCTCTCTCTCTCTTTCTCTCTCTCTCTTTCTCCCTCCCTCTCCCTCCCTTACCCTCCCTCACACTCCCTCTCCCTTTCTCCCTCTTTGCAGGACAGGACGACACCAATGGACAGGAACAGGACAATGCACATGGATGAGGAGAAGCCCGCCCAGGCCTCCTCTGCCTCCTCCGCCCCCCGCGGATGGACCTCAGGCTTCCACAGGATGGGGAAAGAACCCCCAGGATCCTGGGCTTCCCATGGGCCAGACCGACCCAGCTGGATGGACACTGGGACAGGGATTAACATCCCAACATGAGGATAGGGATGGACGCTGGGATCAGGATTAACATCCCAGCATGAGGATAGGGATGGACGCTGGGACCAGGATTAACATTCCAGCATGAGGATAGGGATGGACGCTGGGACCAGGATTAACATCCCAGCATGAGGATAGGGATGGACGCTGGGACCAGGATTAACATCCCAGCATAAGGATCGACGCTGGGACAAGGATTAACCATCCCATCATGGATCGACACTGCGACCAGGATTAACATCACACCAGCTATATTAACACTTCCTCCTCGTAAGCATATTTTCTACCTCCTTCCCTCTCTCTCTCTCCTTTCTTTCTTTTTCTTTCTCTTTCTTTCTTTCTTTTTTCTTTCTTTCTTTTACTTTTTCCTTTTTTCTTTTCTTTTTTCTTTTTTCTTTTTTTTTAATTTTCTTTTTTCTTATTTTTCTTATTTTCTTTTTCTCTTTCTTTTTTTTTCTATTCTTCTTTTTTCTTTTTTCTTTTTCTTCCTTTCTCTTTCTTTTTTTTTTCTTTCTTTTTTTTCTGATTTCCTTTTTGGTTTTTTCTTTTCTTTGTTTTTTTTTATTTTTTCATTTTTCTTTTTTTCTTTTTTTTCTTTTTTCTTTTTATTTCTTTTCCTCTTTTTCTCTTTCTTCTTTTTTTTTCTTTTTTCATTTTTTATTTTTTTTTCAATTTTTTCTTTTTGTTTTGTTCTTACTTTTATCTTTTATTTGTTTTTCCTTTTTTTTCCTTTTTTTTATTTTTCTTTTTTGTTTTTTTCTTTATTTGTTCTTTTTTTTTCTTTTTTCTTTTTTTGTTTGTTTTTTTTTTCCTGTTTTTCTTTCTTTCCTTTCTTTCTTTTTTTTTTTTTTACTTTTTTCTAATTTCTTTTTTTATTTTTTCTTTTATTTTTTCTTCTCTTTTCTTTCTTTCTCTTTTTCTTTTCTTTCCCTTTCTTTCTTTTCTTTCTTTCTTTTTTACTTTCTGTCTTTTCTTTCTTTTCTCTATTCTTTCTTTCTTTTTTCTTTCTATCTCTCTTTCTTTATTCCTTTCTTTCTTCTTTCTTTCTTTCTTTCTCTTTCTCTCTTTTTCTTTCTCTCTGACTTTCTTTTTATAAATTTAACTCATGTATTCAATATACTAGAGAAATGTGATATATAATGTATAATAATGAATTAAAAATATATGCAATATATTTAATAATATTATTAATAAAATCTATTAATAAAATAACCATTCCATCATGGATGGATGCTGGGACCAGGATTAACCATCCCATCATGGATCGACACTGGGACCAGGATTAACATCGCACCAGCTATATTAACACTGCCTCCTCGTCAGCATATTTTTCTACTTCCTTCCCTCCCTCTCTCCTTTCTTTTTCTTTCTTTCTTTCTTTTTTCTTTCTTTCTTCTTTTTTTTCTTTCTTTCATTTTCTTTTTCCTTTTTTCTTTTTTTCTCTTTCTTTTTTCTTATTTTCTTTTTTTTTAATTTTCTTTTTTCTTATTTTTCTTATTTTCTTATTCTTTTTCTCTTTCTTTTTTTTTCCTTATTTCCTTTTTCTTCCTTTCTCTTTCTTTGTTTTTTATTTCTTTATTTTTCTTTTTTATTTTTGGGTTTTTTTTCTTTTTTTTTGTTTTTCCTTTTTTCATTTTTTTCTTTTTTCTTTTTCTTTTTCTTTTCCTCCATCTTATTTTTTCTTTTTTCTTTTTTTTTCTTTTTTAATTTTTCTTTTTTTTATTTTTTTTCTATTTATTTTTTCTTTTTATTTTTTTTTAATTTTTTCTTTTTTCTTTTTTTGTACTTTCTTTTTTTTTTTTCTTTTTTTAATTTTTTTATTTTTTTCTTTTTTCTTTTTTATTTTTTGTTTTTTTTTTTTTATTTTTTCTTTTTTTTTTTTCTTTTTCGTTTTTTTCTTTTTTCTTTTGTTTCTTTGTTTTTTCTTTTTTCGTTTATTCTTTCCTTTCTTTCTTTTTTATTTTTTATTTTTTGGGGTTTTTTATTTCTTTTTTATTTTTTCTTTTCTTTTTTCTTCTCGTTTCTTTCCTTCTCTTTTTCTTTTCTTTCCCTTTCTTTCTTTTCTTTCTTTCTTTTTTCTTTTCTGTCTTTTCTTTCTTTTCTCTATTCTTTCTTTTTTCTTTCTCTCTTTCTTTCTTTTTCCCTTTCTTTTTTCTTTCTTTCTTTCTCTTTCTCTTTTTCTTTCTCTCTGACTTTCTTTTGATAAATTTAACTCAATGTTATGTATTCAATATACTACAGAAATGTAATATAGAATGTATAACAATGAATTACAAATATATGCAATATATTTAATAATATTATTAATAAAATCTATTAATAAAAGGTAATACATATTTAACAAACAATTCCCATGCTTTCTGGACTCTCTGACTCTCGTCGCTCCTTCCCACCACGAGCATTTACCACTCTCGGCTGCTCCCTTTCCCTCATGGCTGGGTCGGCACAACCTGGTCACGAAAGATGCTGACTTTTCCAATCCTGCTCCTCTCTTCCTGGTCCCTCTCAGCACCAAGATGGCTGTGGGCAGCAGAAATAATCAGGGAATCACAGAATATCCTGAGTTGGGAAGGACTCCCAAGGATCATCCAGTCCAAGGCCTGGCCCTGCCCAGGACACTCCAACACTCCCCCCTGTCCCTCAGAGCGTTGTCCAAACCCTCCTGGAGCTCTGGCAGCCTTGGGGCCGTGCCCACTGCCCTGGGGAGCCTGGGCAGTGCCCACCACCCTCTGGGGGAAGAACCTTGTCCTGAGATCCACCCTGAGCCTGCCCTGTCCCAGCTCCAGCCCTTCCCTGGCTCCTGTACCTGCTCACACCGAGCAGAGATCTGGGCCTGAGGGAACAGAGACTCCTCTCCAGATTTCCTGACCCCAACTCCCTCTTGGCCAGCACTTCTCAGGAATGGGACAGCACACAGGGAAACTTCAAAACACAAAAAGGATCTGAGTAGGAAGCTTGGATCCTTGTTATATCAATTTAATATTTTCTAGTCCTTCTGTTCTCTTCTGTTCTTATTTTCTGCTCTTGGATGAGGCCAACCTGACTGAATTAAAAACTGCCCTGAGTGGATTCTTGGATAAGGGAGAGGTCTTGAAACTGGAAACCAAGGTCTGGATTGCTGGGTTGTAAACAAATTTCATCAAGTTCCTGTTAAGGGAGACCTCTGATCTTGATAAAAATAAAGATTTCCTTGAATGTAGTTGCTATGTTACATAGTTTTGTACTTTCTTTTAGGTATGCTAAAGCTTTAAATCCTGAAGTTTTCCCTTTGGAATACAATGACCACAAAGTTATCTTCAAAAAGGCTGTTGGCAAAGATTTTACTTTTTTTTCAACTAGTCTGAAAGTTGTATCTTAGGCTGACTAATAGAATGGTCAGGCATTGGAATAAGTTTCTCGGGGTTATGGTGGAGTCACAGTCTCTGGGAGTACTCCAGAGGTGTCTGGATGTGGCCCTTGGGGCCATGGATTCGGGGTGCTTGTGGTGGTGCTGGGTGAGGGTGGGACCGGATGATGCTGAAGGTCCTGCAAACCTTGGTGATTCAGTGACTCTGGGACTGCCCTGACCCAGGAGCACACCTGGCACGGGGCCTTGTGGGACCTCATGAGGTTGTGGTGGTGCCACTTCTGCAGCTTGTGCAGGTGCCTGTGGATGGTCCAGTCCTTGCGTGGTGTCCCCTGCCCCGCTCAGCTGCCTGTGCCCTGCCCCGTGCTGAGGGTGCACTGGGTGCCACTGCGTGTCCCTGCCCAAGGCCCTGAGGAGCCGCGGGGCCAAGGCAGAGCCCTCAGGGACACCCCTCGTTCCCCACCAGCCCCGGGCCATGGAGACACTGCCCACAGCTCCCTGGCACGGCCACGGGGCCAATTCCTGCTGCCCCGGCCAGCCCAGCCTGCAAAGCTGTGCCCTGTGGAGAGCGGGGGTCGTGTGGGACCGTGGCCAAAGCCCCGCAGGGCTCCGGGCACAGCAGGGGCTGCAAGGCCACAAGTGCCGGGGCTGCCCCGGGCCGGGTCCCGGCGGTGCCGCCGTCCATGGGGGGCCGGGGGTGGCCCTTTGTGACATGGGGGTGCCTTCCAGGGCCCTTTGTGACATGGGACATGGCAGTGCCCAGACACCTTTGTGACATCCCTGACCCCGCCCTGCCCCGGGGGTATATAAGGGGTGCAGAGCTCAGCCCATCTCAGCTGCTCCTCAGCAGCGACTCCTTCTCTCTCTCTTTCTCTCTCTCTCTTTCTCCCTCCCTCTCCCTCCCTCTTCCTCCCTCACACTCCCTCTCCCTTTCTCCCTCTTTGCAGGACAGGACCACGCCAATGGACAGGAACAGGACAATGCACATGGATGAGGAGAAGCCCGCCCAGGCCTCCTCTGCCTCCTCCGCCCCCCGCGGATGGACCTCAGGCTTCCACAGCATGGGGAAAGAACCCCCAGGATCCTGGGCTTCCCATTGGCCAGACCGACCCAGCTGGATGGACGCTGGGACCAGGATTAACATCCCAGCATAAGGATAGGGATGGACGCTGGGATCAGGATTAACATCCCAGCATGAGGATAGGGATGGACACTGGGATCAGGATTAACATCCCAACATGAGGATAGGGATGGACGCTGGGATCAGGATTAACATCCCAGCATGAGGATAGGGATGGACACTGGGATCAGGATTAACATCCCAGCATGAGGATCGACGCTGGGACAAGGATTAACCATCCCAGCATGGATCAACGCTGGGACCAGGATTAACATCGCACCAGCTATATTAACACTTCCTCCTCGTACGCATATTTTTCTACCTTCTTCCCTCCTTCTCTCCTTTCTTTCTTTTTTTCTTTTTTCTTTCTTTCTTTTTCTTTTTCTTTTTTTCTTTTTCTTTTTTTCTTTTTCCTTTTTTTAATTTTCTTTTTTCTTATTTTTCTTATTTTCTTTTTCTCTTTCTTTTTTTATTTTTCTTTTTTTCCTTATTTTCTTTTTCTTCCATAATCTTTGTTTTTTCTTTCTTTTTTCGTTTTTTTCTTTTTTCTTTTTTCTTTTTTGTATTTTATTTTTTTCTTTTTCATTTTTTCTTTTTTCTTTTCTTTCTTTTCTTTTTTCTTTTCGTTTCTTTTTTCTTCTCTATATTCTTTCTTTTTTCTTCTCTTTCTCTTTCTTTCTTTCTTTCTTTTGTCTTTTCTTTTTTTTCTCTATTCTTCTATCTTTTTTCTTTCTATCTCTCTTTTTTCCCTTTCCTTCTTTCTTTTTTCTTTCTTTTTTTCTTTCTTTCTTTCTTTCTCTCTTTCTTTCTTTCTTTCTCTCTTTTTTTTCTCTTTCTCTCTCTTTTTCTTTCTCTCTGACTTTCTTTTGATAAATTTAACTCAATGTTATGTATTCAATATACTACAGAAATATAATATATAATATATAACAATGAATTAGAAATATATGCAATATATTTAATAATATTATTAATAAAATATTAATAAAAGGTAATACATATTTAACAAACAATTCCCATGGTTTCTGGACTCTCTGACTCTCCTCGCTCCTTCCCACCACGAGCATTTACCACTCTCGGCTGCTCCCTTTCCCTCATGGCTGGGTCGGCACAACCTGGTCACAAAAGATGCTGACTTTTCCAATCCTGCTCCTCTCTTCCTGGTCCCTCTCAGCACCAAGATGGCTGTGGGCAGCAGAAATAATCAGGGAATCACAGAATATCCTGAGTTGGGAAGGACCCTCAAGGATCATCCAGTCCAAGGCCTGGCCCTGCCCAGGACACCCCAACACTCCCCCCTGTCCCTCAGAGCGTTGTCCAAACCCTCCTGGAGCTCTGGTAGCCTTGGGGCCGTGCCCACTGCCCTGGGGAGCCTGGGCAGTGCCCACCACCCTCTGGGGGAAGAACCTTGTCCTGAGATCCACCCTGAGCCTGCCCTGTCCCAGCTCCAGCCCTTCCCTGGCTCCTGTCCCTGCTCACACCGAGCAGAGATTGGGGCCTGAGGGAACAGAGACTCCTCTCCAGATTTCCTGACCCCAACTCCCTCTTGGTCAGCACTTCTCAGGAATGGGACAACACGCAGGGAAACTTCAAAACACAAAAAGGATCTGAGTAGGAAGCTTGGATCCTTATTATATCAATTTAATGTTTTTCAGTCCTTTGGTTTTCTTCTCCGCTCTTCTTATTTTCTGCCCTTGGATGAGGCCAATCTGATTGAATTAAAAACTGCCCTGAATGGATCCTTGGATAAGGGAGAGGTCTGGAAACTGGACACCAAGGTTTGGATATTTGTGTTGTAAATGAATTTTGTCAAGTTCCTGTTAAGGGAGATCTCTGATCTTGATAAAAATAAAGACTTCCTTGAATGTAGTTGCTATGTTTCATAGTTTTTTACTTTCTTTTAGGTATGCTAAAGCTTTAATTCCTGAAGTTTTCCCTTTGGAATACAATGACCACAAAGTTATCTTAAAGAAGGCTGTTGGAAAAGATTTTACTTTTTTTTTCAACTAGTCTGAAAGTTGTATCTTAGGCTGACTAATAGAATGGCCAGGTATTGGAATAAATTTCCCAGGATTATGATGGAGTCACAATCTCTAGGAGTGCTCCAGAGGTGTCTGGATGTTGCCCTTGGGGCCATGGATTCGGGGTGATTGTGGTGGTGCCGGGTGAGGGTGGGACCGGATGATGCTGAAGGTCTCTGCAAACCTTGGTGATTCAGTGACTCTGGGACTGCCCTGACCCAGGAGCACACCTGGCACGGGGCCTTGTGGGACCTCATGAGGTTCTGGTGGTGCCACTTCTGCAGCTTGTGCAGGTGCCTGTGGATGGCCCCATAGTGGTGGTCTGAAAAATAAAAGCTAGACACGGTCCCAGTATGGGGGAACTGGAATAGTTTATTGAACACGAGAACACTATTTTAAAGGCATCTGGGGCTGGACATGTTAATGAAGGGGACGAGCTATCTTAATTAGGGAATTACACAAGTTTTTACTGCAATTTCTAAATAGTTAGTTTTTCTTCTAGTAGGATTACATGGGGGATAGAGGGATTACAGGGGTTTAGACATGGTCTGATACAATCATCTCAAAAGTCTTTTCTGATTTCTGCTGGAGCTAGGCTTGATCCATGAGGTAGAACTTTAACAGGTCTTGTGAGAAGGGTCCAGCTCCTTCAGATCACGCGGTTTTTGTCAGCCCTTGTTTTCCTTTGCTGAAAGCAGGGTTTGGGCTCCCACATCTCCCCCTTCTTTTTTTATTTTTCTAAAAAACAAAAAACTCAGAAAAAACTTTGATCAAACATTTGCCAATGCAAGACAAAATATAAGGGAATACAAATATTACTTTAAATGTTTTCTTTTAACTTATCATGATAACTAAACTTGAAATCTAAGCTTTGATTACTATTTTTTCTACAGCTTATCAATGCTTTGAAGTATCGGTTCAGACTGAGGTAATAACAAATTCTATAGCTGCATT